>NC_050080.1:36148685-36487993 GCF_009764565.3 Dermochelys coriacea
CCTGCTCTAACCACTAGTTCACACTCCCTCAGAGCTGGGAATAGAACTCTGGGGTCCTGACTCCCAGCCCCCCTGTCCTAACCACTATAGTTGCCCCTCGATTTCGACAGTTTTGCTGTTATGTTGAGTTTAGTTCCTTGGGCAAAGGATTTCCCTTCCTCTGTAAGAAGCCAATCTCATACCAGCTCATTGCTCCCCGTATCTGGAACATGGCACTGGTCCAAAGCAACTGTTTCCTCCCAGCTCATCAATTCCATTTTCAGCCTAAAATGAAGGGATACAAACAGTGGTTTAGGATACACAGACCAAAACCTGGCAACCCAACCACAGCTATGTCAGAAAAGAGGTTACATTAGAGACAAGAGTGTAAAAGCTTCTACAACAGGATGTTCCCACCTTTAGGAGTAAGGAGCAGCAAGCCCCAAATAATGCAGAAGCTACATTAACTAAAATTAATACAGTAATGAGGGTTTTTCCTTCTCTAGCTCCTTTCTTCCAAAAACGTTGAACAGTGGGGCTTGCAAAGGAGCCTAAGGAAGTTAGGTACCTTACCTCCCCCCTTAGGCTCCGACAATCCAATGCCAAGTGCTTTACAAATACTAATTCTCATCCGCCCTGCGAAGTCAATATTATCCCCATTGTATAGACGTGGAAACTGAGGCAAAGAGCGGCAAATGACTACCCTCAGGTCACCAGCAAGTGGCAGAGCCATGAATAGAACCAAATGGAGGTCAGTCTTGCATGGCGCCACCTCACAATCTCTTCTAGGTGATGTAGGGCACTGCTATTCTCCAAATTTTACAGCTAGAGAATTGAGGCATTGGGCCCGTTTTTAAAATGTCTGTGGGCACCTAAAGACACAGAATGAAATCAGTAGGTGTTAGGCATCTACATGTTTCTGAACATTCCACTACACATCTATCTGTATCTTTAGTGCCCTAAAAATCTGGCATAGAGAGACTGAGACTGGCACGAGGTCACACAAGAAATTTGTGGTTTTTAAAACCAGAGTGAACAAAGGGATAGAAAGCAGACTATAGGGAACAATCCTGCACTGACCCCAAGACGACAGGCCTGTTAGGCCACCCATCCTATGTAGCTCTAATCTTCTGTCTTAGAATAATCCTTAATTGAACCCATTGCTGTCCTGAATCAGTCTCCAGACTTTATCCCACTGCCTCATTTGCAGATCCAACCCCCAGAGCAAGGCAGAGGATCTTTCTGGGAAAGCCTGGCTGCTTGCAGCCTATGGTGTTTGCATTCTGTATCTGACATCCTTTGAGGCTTCAGAGATCCTGGGCTCAAGGAGTATCTTTCTGACCTGTATAAAAGTGATTGGCTTCCTTTACCTTGGTAGATGCAAAGAGTCTTAAGATGAGGTAAAGGTTGTTGACAGGGATGGCTCAAAGGCTATGAAGTACCCAACCACGTGTAGCTAATAAGGGGTCAAAACAGATGCAAAACCAACAATATTGAATAATAATTTGTTCTTTTACTAGTAACTCCCATTCCAGATTTGAGTGTTTTTTATAATCATAATTATTAATGAATCAAGACTCACCATGCCTCCTATGAAGTACTATTCACATTGTACAAATGGGGAAACGGAGGTACAGAGAGGCACAGGCAAAGTGGCTTGCTCAAGGTCACCCCGAGTCATCTTCAGAGCCAGTAATAGGAGTCCTGACTCCCAGCTCACCTAGCAGAAGGCCCCTCTACCCTCCCAGTGCTGGGGTAGAACCCAGGGGTCTTGACTCCCCGCCCATCCATCATGAAACCCCGTTTTTAAAATGGGGTCTGGATAGCACCTGGGCTTCAGCCAAGGCACTATACAAGCCGACAGGCATTTTACCGCGGGAGCCACATTGGGCTCAAGATAGCCTCTGAATTCCACTGTGTGTTTCAAAGCCAGCAGAGCCCACTCACTTTCTTCTCTTGTAACTAAACTTCCATCTACTTCCTTCAGTGGACTTTCATCTGCAAATTATAGAGTGGGGAGAAAAGCCAGAGCAAAACTGAGGCCTGGAGCGACCTTCAACTCCCACCCTTTTCCCCAACACACCTGCCACACACAGAGTGGGCAATTTCACCATTGCCAGCAGCAGCATTTCTGAACCCCAAGTCAAAGCCGCTCCCAGCTCATTCCACACCCCGAAAGAGGCAGCTAGTCCTACAACACACAGCGGAAGGCACCTTCCAAATCCTGCTCCCTCCGCAGCAAGGACGTCCTTTGTTCAGCCTTCACCGGCTCCCCCACCATGTGCTTCTTCCTCTTAAAGGGACACACACACTTGTACACAAAACTCCTGCTGTTTATTAGGGTTTGGTTATAGCCGGAGGAGCGGGTCTCAGGGCTCTGCTCTCCCTCCCGGAGCTGGGAGAAGAGTCTACTGGATTAAAGGGCAAAACTAAGCGTCAGAACTCCTGGGTTCGCTTCCGAGCTCTGCAGCACACTCCCTGCCTGCCCTGAAACAAGTCACCAAATCATGCGGGGGGCGGGGGGGGGGGGGAGAGAGGTGGAGAGAAATATAACCAACTCTTTCCACCGCATGTGTGGCTTCGTGCAGGCCTGAAGAGGACACTGCAGACAGACACATAGTAATTTATTAAAACGCAGGGACAAATCATGTCTTTTGTTTCGCCCAGACACTGTGAATTCAATGATATCGTTCAATATCATTCAATATCAATTCAATTCAATATCATGAATTCAATGATACAATCTCACAGTTTTAACAGACCACTAATCCCCTTGCCCTTGGCCCCACGTAAAACGGTGGCCGATGGATTATGAATTCAACAGTCCCAGGGCCTAAGGAAAAGCCTCTCTGCACCACATACAGTTTAACAACATTTATTCCAATCCTAACATATGGGTGGGTGGCAAAAATTAAATTCAGATTAGCAAAGGATTCAAAACGAGCTAAAGATCTTGCAACTTACCAAGCACGCTGGTCTGGGAGTACAGGAACAGGAAGCAGCGTGGGTGAGTGATGATGAAAGAGAGAGAAACAAAATGAGAGGATGTGGGACAGGAAAGAAAGCAGCTTTTGCAATTGGCTGGGAGCATACACCAGTACGTCTCTCATTTCCCTGAATCAAGACGAGATGCAGGCTGCAGTTGCAGAAGCATTGCCCTGTTGTGTAAGATTACAGAACTGGTTTTAGAAAATGTGTGTGTGAAAGAATTATCCCCCACCCCTTTTTCCAGTTTTTCACACTTTCGCTCTGGTCACCCTAGACAGCAATCAGTGGCTGTCTGTAAACTATCTGAAAAAGATTTTTCAGTCTGTACTAGGGAATGCAATCGTGGGCCAAAGTTTTCAAAGCTAGGTTGGGATTTTCAGAGGAACTAGCCAGAAATCCTGATGTCGGCTCTAAATGGGGGGGGGGGGGGGAAGGGATAGCTCAGTGGCTTGAGCATTGGCCTGCTAAACCCAGGGTTGTGAGCTCAATCTTTGAGGGGGCCATTTAGGGATCTGGGCAAAAAAATTGGGGATTGGCCCTGCTTTGAGCAGGGGGTTGGACTAGATGACCTTCTGAGGTCCCTTCCAACCATGATATTCAAAAGTGCCTAGCAGACATGTTTACCATTTCTAGAAGTCAGCCCACTTGTTTAGGAGGCTAAATCAGGATTTCAGAATCTAAATTTAGGCTCCTGGTTTTTCAAAATTTAGCCCTGGAATTTTGGGGTCATTTTGATCCTCAAATCTCTTACAAATAGTGTAATATCAATAAACCCTATTTCACATTTATATAGCATTTTGGATTTTCCTCATTCTGAAGTCCAGGACTGGAAAATACAGAAAGATACTGGGAGGAGAGAGCCAAGTTTCTAAAGGTTGTTTAGGAGCCTAAGATGCTGAAAAGCACCTAATGCAGTGGTTCCCAGACGGGTTCATGAACCCCTGGGGGTTCGCAAAATGTTACAGGGGGTTCTCAGGAAAATATTCCCTAATGGCAGACAGAGCTGTCTCTAGGGTCCCCGGGCAGCATGGGACCAGCCGCCCCAAGCCCCTGGACTTCTAAGAGCTAACCAGAACAAAGCAAGTGTATCTATCACACTGAGGAGTTTTAAACTTCAAAGACTCCTTATAAGAAATGGAAAGGGGGGTGGATATTTTTTGCTATGTTTAAAATTAAATATGCAGCTAGTATTGTTTTTAAAATGATTATGAAGAACAAGTTTAAGATTTGTTGTAACATGCGTTGTTTGCCTGGATTGGTCAAGACTTGAATGCTTGTGTAGGAGGAACTCTTTGAGTTGCCTTCTTAAATACCTTCATGCTGTTTCACATCTGATACTCCTTGATGAAACATAGGAGCCTTGTCTTATAAACAGGCTTATTCAAAGTGATACAAGCAACGAAAGTGAGATCTTGAAAGAGTGTTGCCATTTTCATAATGTAATAAAAATACTGTAATGATAAATAGTGTGTAATAAGCATGTCATAAAAACAAATTTTATATTTCCAAGATCACTGCTTTTATAATTTATATTCAGGTAAAGGAGAAAATCCCTGGAAATATTCATTTTTAGGAGGAGGTTTGCGAGACTTGACATTTTAGTGAAAGTGGTTCACAGGTTGTTAAAGTTTGGGCACCCTAACTTCCATAGGCACCTAATTCCCTCACATGCCTTTGACAATCCTAATCTAGATCCAGATTCAGAGTCAACAAAGGCTGTGGGAGGCATCAGCAATGCAGGACTTCAATAACATTTGTGGGTAACATAAATGTGGGAAATCTTGGCAAAATCTGCAAAGGAAAATAATAAAATCCATTGTGTACCATGCTTCCTACCAGACTGTACTCTCATTTACACTGACATAACCCCATTAACTTCAGTGGAGTTACTCCAGGTTTAAACTGGTGTATTTCACAGCAGAATTTTCCTTTCCATGGGTAGCCCAAAGATAGGTATCATTGCTGCCATTTTACAGGTGGAGAAACAGGCTCAGAAAGAGGTGAAGGTGCAGATCCTCAAAGGTAATAGGGGGTATAACTCCCACTGGGAATTAAGCACATAAATATCTGTGAGATCTGGGCCCAAGTGACTTGTCTGAGTCACTGGCCCAGCTGAGAATAGAATCCAGGTGTCCTGATTCCTGCTCCCTTGTATTAACCACCCCCCTCACTCACCTTCCAGAGCCCAGTGTATAACCCAGGGGTCCTGACTCCCAGGTCCTCCTGTTCCCCTATGGGGAAGAGCTGAGAAAGAACACAAAGAAAAGTAGCGGTTGCTATCACCTAATCAAACAATATGCACAAACTTCTTAGGACACCAAATATCCAATCCTGTTCTTTAAAAAGGTAAATTTTATTAAAAACAAAAAGAAAGAAAATACATCTGGAACTTAGGCTTTTGCTAGATTTTTAAAAGAGCTATTCCAAAAATTAACCACCCAAAATAACTTTCTTGGGGGTTCAGTTTAAAGGTCACAAACAAACAAAAAGCATCTGGGAAGCTTAGAGAAGTCCACAAGCCTTAAAAAAGTAAACAGAAATAAACCTAATCACGTCTTTTTAAACATTCCTCATTTACTTACATATTTGGGGGGTTTCAAATAAGTAATTTTAGGTATAATCTGATGATTTCTCACACGTCATTTAAAGCTGATTATAGCATAGTTATACCCTTGCTTTGCTCTGTTCCCCGCTCTCCAGTGAACAACCACAGACACAAATGTTACATAGATAAAATTACACAGGATTGTTTCAGGGAACAAGACAAGATGTCGCATTTATTATAATAACACAATTTGATTTAAGACGAACTACTAATACCTATGTATACACACACACATCCATCAAATGTTCTGCAGCTGCTAGATAGTTAGCAGTCCTGAATGTAGCTTGAGTTTGTGTCTTGGTTTCGTAGCTTGGGATCGTAGCTCGTGGTGGCTAACAGGCCAGGAAAGCCAGGCATGAGGAAGGGCTACAACTCTGTCGGGTGTGCACCAATGCCCCTTGATGCTGGAGGCAGAACGTTACCCAAAGTCTTTACTCTCACCCATCTTTTTTTATAGGTTTTTAGATTGAATCCAAAGCCTATAGATTTTGCTGTTTCACGCTGCCTCTGGGTTAGGTGTGATTTATCACCCATCAATTGCAGACATGACTTTCAGCCTGGAAAGTGACTTTGATCTTCCTTCCATTGTACTTTTGTTGTTCTTTTTCTTTTTAGGGTGGACCCTTCTTACTTGGTTAGGGCTCTTGTCTGCATCTTCAGCGGTTGGTGTTTGTACTTTATTTCATCAGGACAGGCTGGGGCTGGAGGTTGATTCCATCATCCCTACATACCTCATTCACATGTTTAAACTAAACTAATAAAATTACAGCAGGGCTTTGCAAAAATGAAGATTGCAACAAGCTTTTACAAAATGGAGTGAGCATTTCAAAATGGAGTTTGGGTTACAATATGGACAAGTGTAAGGAATGGCAAACAGAGAACAGAAATTACAATGCTGAAATAGTGCAAGTTTCAGCGATTTAAGCAGCAATTGGATTGAAAGTGAAACTCAATTAGCCAGTTATTGGGGTACCTGGTTTTATGAATGAATGTAGTTTTATTCATTTTACTTATGAAGTTATATTAATAAAGTGAACAATTAAAAACAGTTTCATTGTCCAGTTCTACACAAAGGGAAAGCTTCCTTCCTAATTTTAAAAAGTTCTAGCCTTCCCATTGGTTCTTTTGGTCACATACCCCTTTTCTTTACCTAGGGGACTTTAACCCTTTACAGGTAAAACAAGCAGAGAACAGCTACCAAGAGGGATTACAAGAAGGCACGGAAAGCACCACTTTGATTATTCAAACAGATAAAAATGCCAGTGTTTTCTATGCAGACATGAAAAGTTACATTTGCTGTTCAGGTGTTTGAAAGTTAAGTGTTACTTAAAGTCCAAGAACAAGTTTAAGTTGTTAGTTCTCCTTTATTGGGGTAGGTAGCAGAGCAGTACCATGAGAGGAGTAGAACAGGAAGAAGACAGAATTGAGACCTTTGAAAGTTTTGGCCCAAGCCAGGGGGTATGGGGCATCATTTGAGCTCCAAAATGTTGTGGGCTGGCCCTGAGGGAAGGGAGTGGGGAGACCAGGCTACCTGGGCCGAAGGTCTGATCCACGGGCATGCCACATTTATTGAGAATACGGCAGTTTGCGAATACAGACTAACACTGCTGCTACTCTGAAACCTGTCATTATGCAAGGCACTGAATTTAGCCGTATAGAGTGGAAATCTGTCAACTTCATGAAAAAACTCGCACAGATACAGACAGACATCATCTTCCTCTCCAAATGCAAACAGATGGACATCATACCGAAAGGACTGACGGTAAAAAATCCATTACAATCTACATACCACACAGACTATGCTGACAGCTTGTGCCACACACTCTCAAAGAAACTGCAGAACCACCTGATCAACATCCTCTACAGCAAACAGGGAAAGATCAAATACTCACCAGCAACCACACACCACACAACAGAACCACTAACCCAGGAACCTATCCTTGCAACAAAGCCCGTTGCCAACTCTGTCCACATATCTATTCAGGGGATACCATCATAGGGCCTAATCACATCAGCCACACTATCAGAGGCTCGTTCACGTGCGCATCTACCAATGTGATAGATGCCATCATGTGCCAGCAATGCCCCTCTGCCATGTACATTGGCCAAACTGGACAGTCTCTACGTAAAAGAATGAATGGACACAAATCAGACGTCAAGAATTATAACATTCAAAAACCAGTTGGAGAACACTTCAATCTCTCTGGTCACTCGATTACAGACCTAAGAGTGGCTATCCTTCAACAAAAAAGCTTCAAAAACAGACTCCAACGAGAGACTGCTGAATTGGAATTAATTTGCAAACTGGATACAATTAACTTAGGCTTGAATAGAGACTGGGAATGGATGAGTCATTACACAAAGTAAAACTATTTCCCCATGGTATTTCTCCCTCCCACCCCACCCCCCACTGTTCCTCTGATATTCTTGTTAACTGCTGGAATTAGCCTACCTGCTTGTCACCATGAAAGGTTTTCCTCCTTCCCCCCCCTGCTGTTGGTGATGGCTTATCTTAAGTGATCACTCTCCTTACAGTGTGTATGATAAACCCATTGTTTCATGTTCTCTGTGTGTGTGTGTATATAAATCTCTCCTCTGTTTTTTCCACCAAATGCATCCGATGAAGTGAGCTGTAGCTCACGAAAGCTTATGCTCTAATAAATTTGTTAGTCTCTAAGGTGCCACAAGTACTTCTTTTCTTTCTCCTTACAGTGTGTATGATAAACCCATTGTTTCATGTCTCTGTGTGTGTATATAAATCTCTCCTCTGTTTTTTCCACCAAATGCATCCGATGAAGTGAGCTGTAGCTCACGAAAGCTTATGCTCTAATAAATTTGTTAGTCTCTAAGGTGCCACAAGTACTCCTTTTCTTTTAGCAGTTAGCATATGCATTCAGTTACACCACACACACACACAGAGAGAGAGAGAGAGTCCTGCAGATGGTCTTTATAGTTACCAGTCTGTTGTAGCTCAAGTCAATCTAATGGCCAGTTAGATTGCTCACAAGTGAGGAGCTGGGCTCTGTCAATCACAATCCAATGCTCCAAGGCTTTTCAGGACTGAACCCAAAGTTTCCTGGCAAAGCACTCTGTTCTTATAGTCCTTTTTCTCCATTGAAGTCTATGGATTTTGCTCTGTCAGTTTATGACAGGTTACTCCTTAATTGGTGTTAACATTTGATGTTAACATTCCAAAACACCTCCGAGAGGGTCATCCTGTCCTGGCTTGATTTAATCAATTGTCTTTAGGGCTGCCAGCCTCCACCTCAGGGTCATCAATCTGCCCTTCCTCAATTATGGATGCGTGTTAATGCTTTTCTGGTGTTGATAAGTCTTGTTAGGCATCTTTGCCCCTCCTTTCTTGGTAGTATAAAACAAAGTTTACATCAATTTACATCAATTCTTATTGTACAATTATAAAGTCCTGCTCCTACAAAGGAGCTGATCCTGGGGCAGGGAAAGGAGTGGGAAGACCAAGCTGGCTTGTCCGAGGGGCTGATCTGGGGGCAGGGAAGGAAGTGGGAAGACCAACTTGCTGGGCCGAGCGGCTGATCAGGGAGCGGGGAGACCAGCCTGGCTGGGCCGAGGGGCTGATCCGGGGGCAAGCTAGGGAGCAGGGAGATCAGCCTGGCTGGGCCGAGGGCTAATATGGGGGGCAGGAAAGGGAGCAGGGGAGACCAGGGTGGCTGGCCCGAGGGGCGGATCGGGGGCAGAACAGGAAGCGGAGAGGTTAGGCTGGCTGACCCAGGGGTAGTTAAGGGAGCAGGGAGACGAGGCTGACTAGCCCGAGGGGCTTACTGGGGGCAGGAAAGGGAGCATGGAGACCAGGCTGGCTGGGCCGAGGGGCTGATCTGGGGGCAGGGAATGGAGCAGGAAGACCAGGCTGGCTGGCCTGAGGGGCTGATCCGGGAACAGGGAAGGGAGCAGAGAGATCAGTCTGGCTGGGATGAGGGGCTGATCCAGAGGTAGGGAAGGGAGTGGGAAGACCAGGCTGGCTGGCCCAAGGGGCTGATCTGGGGGCAGGGAAAGAAGCAGGGAGATTGGTCTGGCTGGACCGAGGGGCTGATCCAGGGGTAGGGCAGGGAACGGGGAGAATAGGTAGGCTGGGCCAAAGGGCTTATCCAGATCAGGGAAAGGAGCAGGAAGACCAGGCTGGCTGGCCCAAGGGACTGATCTGGGGGCAGGGAAAGGAGCAGGAAGATCAGGCTGGCTGTCCTGAGGGGCTGATCTGGGGTCAGGGAAGGGAGTGGTGAAATTCAATAAAGACAAGTGCAAAGTACTTCACTTAGGAAGGAAAAATTAAATATACAGCTAGAAACTGGACTTCCTTGCCCCCGGATCAGCCCCCCGGCCAGCAGATCGAGGGAAGTGATTATTCCTCTCTATTCGGCACTGGAGAAGCCACACCTCAAGTATTGCGTCCAGTTTTGGTCCCCCCACTATAGAAGGGATGTGGATAAATTGGAGAGAGTCCAGTGGAGGGTAATGAAAATGATTAGGGGGCTGGGGCACATGATTTACGAGGAGAGGCTGAGGGAACTGGGGCTATTTAGTCTGTGGAAGAGAAGAGTGAGGGGAGATTTGATAGAAGCCTTCAACTACCTGAAGGGGGGTTCCAAAGGGGATGGAGCTCGGCTGTTCTCAGTGATGGCAGATGACAGAACAAGGAGCAATGGTCTCAAGTTGCAATGGGGGAGGTCTAGGTTAGATATTAGGAAACACTATTTCACTAGGTGGTTGTTGAAGCACTGAAATGGGTTACCTAGGGAGGTGGTGGAATCTTCATCCTTAGAGGTTTTTAAGGCCCAGGCTGGAATGATTTAGTTGGTGTTGGTTCTGCTTTGAGCAGGGGGTTGGACTAGATGACCTTTTGAGGTCTCTTCCAACCCTAATATTCTATGATTCTATGAAACTGGGGAATGACTGGCTAGGCAGCAGTACTGCTGAAAGGGATCTGGAGGTTATAGTGGATTGCAAATTGAATAGGAACCAACAATGTGATGCAGTTGCGAAGAAGGCCAATATCATTCTGGGGTGTATTAATAGGAGTGTGGTATGTAAGATGTGCGAGGTAATATGTCCTGCTTTACTCAGCATTGGTGTGGCCTCAGCTGGAGTAATGTGTCCAGTTCTGGGCACCACACTTTAAGAGAGATGTGGACAAAATGAGAGATGCCAGAGGAGAGCAACATAAATGATTAAAAGTTTAGAAAATTGAAGAAGCCCTTACATTGACGTAGATAGCATCTTCCCTTGATGCCGCTGCAGCAGTTTATATGTAGAGAATCCCTAACTCTAAGGGTGGTTAAGCTCAGAAACAGACTTCCAAGGGAGGTTGTTGAATCCCCATCATTGGAGATTTTTAAGAACAGGCTGGACAAACCCCTGTCAGGGATGGTCCAGGTTGTCTTGATCCTGTCTCAGCACAGAGGACTGGGCCTGATGACTTTGCGGGGTCCCTTCCAGTCCTACATTGCTATGGTTCAGGGATGTCAGCAGAGCTGTGGGGTGGAGGAGAGCCCAGGTCTCAGATAGTAGGGATCTGAGAGGCAGGCCTGAGGTGTGTGCATGGAGAGTCAGCGACAGGAATAGCAGTGGGGGCTGCAGGCTAAGCTGATTCCTTGTGCAGATCTGGGTAAGTTGAGGCAGAGGTCATGACCAGAAGAATAGTGTGGATAACCCCTCTCCCTTTCTACTCCCAGCCACTGTTAGATAACTGATAGATACTACTAGTGCAAATCATACACACCGCACTCCAGGCTTGGTGTTACAGGGAGATTGCAGGCTGAGGATCAAGGTGCATCGAGAGGTGTGGAGTTCAGAGGACCTTCACACCACAGCTGCCTGGCTATCTCTATTCTGTTGTTAAGAAGAGGTGTTTTCCCCAAAAAAGTTACCTGTCCCACAGCTCTCCTCAGTAGTTGCATAATATAGATGTAGCTTAGGAAAGAAAAGTCACTATAAAATACTATTTGATCAGGTATGTAAAGTTAGGAGCTTGAGTGACAGCTTGTGGCGACAAGGGATTGGTTAGAAACGTTCCTGATGGGTGCGGGATCTGCCTTGCACTGGCCTGCAGCCTCTCTCTCCTCTGCTATGTAACCAGCTGCTGCTCCCCTCTGAATTCACCAAGAGTTTTCTGATTCTCCTTGCAGGGGCCTCTGAACAGATGGTGCAGTTTGGTCTCAGCCTCCCTCTGGGAGAATCAATGATCTTTCCATGAAATGGGGAGGCCAGGCTGTTCTGATGGAGTTTGGTAGCATCTCTCTCCAGTGAAAGACAGAGCAGCGGGAGGTGCCTTGCAGACTGGCATCTACATGCTACAGTGATGGAGACATTAGATATGTTGTGGACCAATAGGTTCTCCTTTTCCATGCTGTGACCTCCTTTTCTGCATCAATACCACTCTGGCACCTCACTAGCTGAGATCTAGCCAGGTCCACCCTGTACCAATTAGCAATATGGGAATGGTAACAACTTGACAACTGTTTTGTTGACTGTGTGCGAACTGCAAAAATCGACAAGCCGAGAGGTGACATTCCCCCCCCCCTTAGCCTGCCTTCCTTTCCCATCTCTCCCTCACAACTCTGTCCTCTTTCTCCCATCATAAATGCAGAAGTTTCTTGTCTGCTATCCTCCTCTAACCCCTCCACTTGCTCTAGTAATCCCATCCCCATCCCTCGATCTCTGTCGCACCCACTCTTATCCCCTCCCACACTCTTCTCCTTTGCCTCTGACTCTCCTTTTGCTATTCCCACTCACAATAAGAACATAAGAACGGCCATATTGGATCAGACCAACCAATGATCCGTCCAGTCCAGAATCCTGTCTTCTGACAGTGTCCAGATACTTCAGAGGGAATGAATAGAACTAGGGCACTTATCATGAGATCCATCCCCTCTGGTTCAGTTTCTGCTTCTGGCAGTCAGAGGCTGAGGGACACCCGGAGCAGGGGTTGCATGCATCCTTGCCCATCTTGGCTAGTAGGCACTGATGGACCTATCCTCCATGAACTGATCTAATTCGTTTTTTAACTTTTTTTCTATTTTTGGCCTTCATAACGTCCCCTGGCAATGAGTTTCACAGGTTTATTGTGCATTGTGTAATGAAGTGCTCCCACATGTTTGTTTTAAACCTGCTGCCTATTCATTTTATCAGGTGACCCCTGGTTATGTGAAGGGGTTATTAACACTTCCCTATTAACTTTCTTTGCACAATTTGTCATGGAGCCACAGGATTTGTGCTATGCTCCCACCTTTGGAATGGTCTCTAGGACGAATCACTTCAGTGTGCCACTCCCCCAGAGGGTCTCATTCCTCCTCCAGCGTAGGCCATGCAGCTTTGACTGAACCTCAAGGGCTTCAGCACTCCTGCTGAGCTCTGTTCAGCGAGTTCAACCGAGACAGACTCCTGTTAGAGATTTGTCTACTCTTCTGCATCTCACCCAGTATTTGCAGTGATACTCAGGGCCTGGTCTACACTATGAGGTTAGGTCGAATTTAGCCATGTTAGGTCGATTTTATAATGAATGCGTCTACACAACCAAACTGCTCCGCCAACCTAAAGGGCTCCTAAAATCGACTGCTGTACTCCTCCCTGATGAGGGGAGTAGCACTAAAATTGACCTTCCTGGGTCGAATTTGGGGTAGTGTAGATGCAGCACTGTGCAATTTGATGGTATTGGCCTCTGGGAGCTATCCCAGAGTGTTCCAATGTGACCACTCTGGACAGCACTTTCAACTCCGATGCACTAGCCAGGTACACAGGAAAAGCACCGTGAACTTTTGAATTTAATTTCCTGTTTGGTCAGCATGGCGAGCTCAGCAGAACAGGTGACCATGCAGTCCCAGACTCGCAAACAAGCTCCAGCATGGAGCCAACGGGAGACACTGGATCTGATTGCTGTATGGGGAGAAGAATCTGTGCAGGCAGAACTCCGATCCAGCAGAAGAAATGTTAAGAGTAACAAGAAGGGTTTCTTCAGGTATGTTAGCAACAAGAAGGTCAAGGAAAGTGTGGGCCCCTTACTGAATGAGGGAGGCAACCTAGTGACCGAGGATGTGGATAAAGCTAATGTACTCAATGCTTTTTTTGTCTCTGTCTTCATGAAAAAGGTCACTTCCCAGACTACTGCACTGGGCAGCACAGCATGGGGAGGAAGTGACCAGCCCTCTGTGGAGAAAGAAGTGGTTCAGGACTATTTAGAAAAGCTGGACGAGCACAAGTCCAGGGGGCTGGATGCGCTGCATTCAAGAGTGCTAAAGGAGTTGGCGGATGTGATTACAGATGTCATTGGCCATTATATCTGAAAACTCATGGCGATCGGGGGAGGTCCTGGATGACTGGAAAAAGGCTAATGTAGTGCCCATCTTTAAAAAAGGGAAGAAGGAGGATCTGGGGAACTACAAGCCAGTCAGCCTCACCTCAGTCCCTGGAAAAATCATGGAGCGGGTCCTCAAGGAATCAATTCTGAAGCTCTTAGAGGAGAGGAAAGTGATCAGGAACTGTCAGCATGGATTCACCAAGGGCAAGTCATGCCTGACGAACCCAATTGCCTTCTATGATGAGATAACTGGCTCTGTGGATGAGGGGAAAGCAGTGGATATGTTATTCCTTGACTTTTGCAAAGCTTTTGATACTGTCTCCCACGGTATTCTTGCCAGCAGGTTAAAGAAGTATGGGCTGGATGAATGGACTATAAGGGGGATAGAAAGCTGGCTAGATCAATGGGCTCAACGACATGACTCCATGTCTAGTTGGCAGCCAGTATCAAGAGGAGTGCCCCAAGGGTTGGTCCTGGGTCCGGTTTTGTTCAATATCTTCATTAATGATCTGGAAAATGGCGTAAATTGCACCTTCAGCAGGTTTGCAGATGACATTTGTCAAGGTTCCTTCCCCACTCTGAACTCTAGGGTACAGATGTGGGGACCTGCATGAAAACCTCCTAAGCTTACTTTACCAGCTTAGGTTAAAACTTCCCCAAGGTACAAACTATTTTACCCTTTGCCCTTGGACTTCCATGGCCACCACCAAACGTTGACTGGGTTTACTGGAAAGTATTATTGGAAACCTCTTTCCCCCAAAAAATCTTCACCAAAACCTTGCACCCCCCTGCCTGGGGAAGGCTTGATAAAAATCCTCACCAATTTGCATAGGTGAAAACAGACCCAAACCCTTGGATCTTAAGAACAATGAAAAAGCAATCAGGTTCTTACAAGAAGAATTTTCATATAAGAAAAGGTAAAAAGAATCACCTCTGTAAAATCAGGCTGGTAAATACCTTACAGGGTAATTAGATTCAAAACATAGAGAATCCCTCTAGGCAAAACCTTAAGTTACAAGAAAGACACAAAGACAGGAATATTCATTCTATTCAGCACAGCCTATTTCCTCCTCCATTTAAAGAAATCATAATCTAACACATGTCTAGCTAGATTACTTACTAAGTTCTAAGACTCCATTCCTGTTCTGTCCCCAGGAAAAGCATCACACAGCAGACAGACCCTTTGTTTCTCCTCCCCTTCAGCTTTGAAAGTCTCTTGTCTCCTCATTGGTCATTTTGGTCAGGTGCCAGCGAGGTTATCCTAGCTTCTTAACCCTTTACAGGTGAAAGGATTTTTCCTCTGGCCAGGAGGGATTTTAAAGGTGTTTACCCTTCCCTTTATATTTATAACAACACTAAACTGGGAGGAGAGGTAGATACGCTGGAGTGGTAGATACGCTGGAGGATACAGAGGGACCTAGACAAATTAGAGGATTGGGCCAAAAGAAATCTGATGAGGTTCAACAAGGACAAGTTCAGAGTCCTGCACTTAGGACGGAAGAATCCCATGCACTGCTACAGACTAGGGACTGAGTGGCTAGGCAGGAGTTCTGCAGAAAAGGACCAAGGGGTTACAGTGGACGAGAAGGTGAATATGAGTCAACAGTGTGCCCTTGTTGCCAAGAAGGCTAACAGCATTTTGGGCTGTATAAGTAGAAGTATTGCCAGCAGATCGAGGGACATGATCATTCTGCTCTATTCGGCATTGGTGAAGCCTCATCTGGAGTACTGTGTCCAGTTTTGGGCCCCACACTACAAGAAGGATGTGGAAAAATTGGAAAGACCCCCGCAGAGGGGAACAAAAAATGGTTAGGGTGCTGGATCACATGACTTATGAGGAGAGGCTCAGGGAACTGGGATTATTTAGTTAGCAGAAGAGAAGAATGACGGGGGATTTGATAGCTGCTTTCAGCTACCTGAAAGGGGGTTCCAAAGAGGATGGATCTAGACTGTTCTCAGTGGTAGCAGATGACAGAACGAGGAGTAATGGTCTCAAGTTGCAGTGGGGGAGGTTTAGGTTGGATATTAGGAAAAACTTTTTCACTAGGAGGGTGGTGAAACACTGGAATGAGTTAACTGGGGAGGTGGTGGAATCTCCATCCTTCAAGGTTTTTAAGGTCAGGCTTGACAAAACCCTGGCTGGGATGATTTAGTTGGGGATCGGTCCTGCTTTGAGCAGGGGGTTGGACAAGATGACCTCCTGAGGTCCATTCCAACCCTGATATTCTATGATTCTATGATTTTATGAAATGCTGATATATATGCTAAAATCGCACAGGGCATGGTGGACAGAGGCTACACCAGTGCCACATGAAAATTAGGGAGCTCAGGCAAACCTACCAAAAGACAAAGGAGGCAAACGGTCACTCCGGTCAGAGCCCCAGATGTGCCGCTTCTATGATCCACAGGATGCCATTCTAGGAGGGGTCCTTACCAGCACCCTACCACTCTCCATGGATACCTGCAACATGGATGAGGATTTTGTGGATTAGGAAGAGGAGGAGGAGGAGGAGGAGGAGGAGGAGAATGCGCAGCAGGCAACCGGCAAATCCGTTCCTTACCCTGGAGCCGATACCCACCCAGGGCGTATTGTTCCTGGACCCTGAACAATTGGGAGGCATTCGCGGCCAGTACAGCTACTGGAAAAGTCTGTTAATGTGTCTGGGGATGGAGCGGGAATCCTCCAGGGACATCTCCAGGAAGCTCTCCTGAGGTACACTGAAAGCCTTTGCAGAAGGTTTCTGCGGGGGACTGCCTTATTTCATCCTCCACGGAGGACACTTTACCACGCCAAGCCAGTAGCAAGTGGCCTGGGATCATTGCAGCACAAAGCATGGCAACGAATGGTCCTGGGTTTTGATCGCATTCATGCAACATTTGGTCTTTATCTTTCTGTGTCAGCTTCAGGAGAGTGATATCATTCATGGTCACCTGGTTGAAATAGGAGAATTTTTGTAAGGGACCAGTAATCCTCTCTGTTTGGTGATCCCTGACACATTAGACCCCAGTCATGCTGGGCTGTTTGCGCTTGGCTAAAAGGGATCATCCTGGAGAATAGCCATGGGGGCAGGGGGGAGGGGTGTGCTGCACATCCACCAAAACCGCAGCCCCTTCTTTTAAACGGCAACTGCAGCCTCTTCTTTTAAATGGCAAACCCAACCGGCATTGGTTCCTATGGGAAAGGAGGGTGCTGCAGTTTGAAACCATTCCCACATGTTATGAATGCAGAAGAAGCCAACCCCGTGTACCCTTTGGCTTACCATGGCTGCCTGGAAACTGAATTCTGTTGCCCGCCATGTGTGATGTGTCACATACCTGCAGGCACTCAATATAAAAGGCAAAATGCGAACTTGTACCTAAAACACAGGTGCTGTCTGCTGTGAATTGCTTGATTGACTGTGAGTCTCCCTTTTTCTCTCAGAAATGTATCTTCTTAAAATCTACTCTCCCTTTTTTCCCCCCTGCAGCTGCAAATGTTTCTATGCTCCCCGCATCAACTCTGTCCTTGAGGTTATCGCAGATTAGAAGGCGAAAAAAACGCATTCGCGATGACATGTTTTCCAAGCTCATTCAGACCTCCCACACTGATAGGGCAAGGCTGAATGCATGGAGGCATTCGGTGGCAGAGGTCAGGAAAGCATACAGTGAGCGTGATTGGAACATGCAGGAGGAGATGCTAATGAGGCTAATGGGGGAGCAAACAGACATGATGAGGCGTCTGGTGGAGCTGCAGGAAAGGCAACTAGAGTACAGACCCCCGCTGCATCCATTGTGTAACCGCTTGCCCTCGCCAAGTTCCATATCCTTCTCACCCAGTTGCCCAAGAACACGGGTGGGGGTGGGTGGGATTGGATTACAGGAAAGTACATTCACCAAAGGGGACTGGTTTGCATCAAGGACAAACACACACAACTGTCACACCATAGCCTGGTCAGTAATGAAACTGTTTTTCAAAGCTTCTCTGATGCACAGCGCGCCACAGTGTGCTCTTCTAATTGCCCTGGTGTCTGGCTGTTCAAAATTGGCCACCAGGCGATTTGCCTCAAACTCCCACCCCTCCATAAACGTCTCCCCCTTACTCTCACAGATATTATGGAACACACAGCAAGCAGCAATAACAATGGGAATATTGCTTTTGCTGAGGTCTAACCTACTCAGCAAACTGCACCAGTGCCCCTTTAAACATCCAAAGCCACATTCTACCACCATTCTGCACTTGCTCAACCTATAGTTGAACTGCTCCTTACTGCTGCCCATGCTGCCTGTGTAAGGCTTCATGAGCCATGGGAGCATGGCTGGGTCCTCGAGGTTAACTATTGGCATTTCAACACCCCCAATGGTAATTTTCTGGTCTGGGAAGAAAGTCCCTTCTTGCAGCTTTCCGAACAGCCCAGAGTTCCGAAAGATGCGAGCATCATGCACCTTTCCTGACCCTCCCACGCTGATGTCAGTGAAACGACGCTTGTGATCCACCAGTGCTTGCAACACCATTGAGAAGTACCCCTTGTGGTTTATGTACTGTTTGGCAAGGTGGTCCAGTGCCAAGATAAGGATATGCGTTCTGTCTATCGCACCACCACTTAGGGAACCCCATTGCAGCAAAGCCATCCACTATGACCTGCACATTTCCCAGAGTCACTACCCTTCTTAGCAGAAGGGTATTGATTGCCCTGGCTACTTGGATCACAGCAGCCCCCACGGTAGGTTTGCCCCCTCAGAATTGATTCCCGACTGACCGGTAGCAGTCAGGCATTGCAAGCTTCCACAGGGCTATCAACACTCGCTTTTCAGCTGTCAGGACAGGTCTCATCTTGGTAATCCTGCGCTTCAGGGAGGGGGAAGCAACTCACAAAGTTCCGTGAAAGTGGCCTTACACATGCGAAAGTTTCGCAGCCACTGGGAATCATCCCATACCTGCAACACTATGTGGTCCCACCAGTCTGTGCTTGTTTGCCGGGCCCAGAATTGGCATTCCACAGTATCAACATGCCCCAGTGCTGTCATGATATCCCAATTGCCACATCCCGTGCTTTCAGGAACGTCTGTGTCCATGTCCTCCTCACAATCTTCCTGGTGCTGGCTGCTCCTAACCAGGCTCTGCACATACTGCAGGATAATGCACGAGCTGTTTACAATGCTCACAAAAGCAGTGCGCAGCTGAGTGGGATCCATGCTTGCCATGCTATGGCATCTCCACAGATAACCCAGGAAAAAGGGCGCAAAATGATTATTTACCATTGCTTTCAGGGAGGGAGGGAGGGAAGACTGATGACACGTACCCAAGACCACGAACAACAATATTTTTGCCCCATCAGGCATTGAGAGCTTAACCCAGAATTCCATTGAGCAGTGGGGACTGTGGGATAGCTACTCACAGTACACCACTCCATGAGTTGATGCTTGCCATGGTATTGAGGACGCACTCCGCCGACCTAATGCACTTAGTGGGGACATGCATGATTGACTGTATAAAATCGCTTACTAAAGATTGACTTCTATAAAATCAACCTAATTTCATAGTGTAGACATGCCCTCAGTGTCAGGTGTATTAGTTACCTGGTACACAGGGAGCCCTTGGGTTGGTACAGAGATATGAAAGTTAAAGCATAGTCCAAGACCATTCTGGCTAGCTGTCAAGGTTCCTTCCCCACTCTGAACTCTTGGGTACAAATGTGGGGACCTGCATGAAAGACCCCCTAAGCTTATTCTTACCAGCTTAGGTTAAAAACTTCCCCAAGGCACAGATTTTTTTCTTGCCTTGGGAACCAGCTTAGGTTAAAAACCTGATACGCTGTCATCACCAAGCAATTTAAACAAAGAACAGAGAAAGAGACCACCTGAAGACGTCTTTCCCCAAAATATCCCCACAAGCCCTACACCCCCTTTCCTGGAGACGGCTTGATAATAAGAATCCTCACCAATTGGTACAGGTGAACCCAGACCCAAACCCTTGGATCTTAAGAACAAGGAAAAATCAATCAGGTTCTTAAAAGAAGAATTTTATTTAAAGAAAAAATAAAAGAATCACCTCTGTAAAATCAGGATGGTAAATAATTTACAGAGTAATCAGATTCAAATCATAGAGAATCCCTCTAGGTAAAACCTTAAATTACAAAAAGACATAAAAACAGAAATACACATTCCCTCCAGCACAGCGAATTTTACAAGCCAAAAACCAAAAGAAAATCTAACGCATTTTGTAGCTAGATTACTTACTAACTTTACAGGAGTTGGAAGGCTTGCATCCTTGATCCGTTCCTGGCAAAGGTATCACACAGCCAGCCAGACCCCTTTGTCCCCCCATCCAGATTTGAAAGTATCTTGTCCCCTCATTGGTCATTTTGGGTCAGATGTCAGTGAGGTACTTGATCTTCTTAACCCTTTACAGGTGAAAGAATCTTGCCTCTGGCCAGAAGGGATTTTATAGCACTGTATACAGAAAGGTGGTTACCCTTCCCTTTATATTTATGACACTAGCCCAGAGCCCAGCCAAGCTGTAGTGAACCTGGTGTTCAGGCTTCGTCTATATCAGGGTATGTCTACACTGCCCATGATATAGTGCAGCCAAGGCAGTGCTGTGACGTAGGCAATGTAGTCACAGGGAGACTCCCCCAGCAGTAAAAAACACCCACCCCAAATGAGAGGTAGTCACTTTATCACCGGGAGCATGGCTCCTGGTGATTAAGCACTGGCTATACTGGCACTTTTCAGCGCTAAAACTTTTATTGCTCAGGGGAGTGGTTTTTTTCACACTCCTGAACAACTAAAGTTTTAGTGCTGAAAGGGGCAGTATAGACACAGCCTAAGTCTGACCTCCTTGATCAGTTCAAGCCCGGACTCCTTGCAATAGCCAACTCTTACCCCTCTCCCACCCTCTTCCCTTCCCAATCCTTTGTTCAACAGCTGGGATCTTTGCTCAGCTTCCCTGCTGAGAGGTGAGGAAATTTTCTCCTTCTGGGTTGTTGGCTGCTAGGTGTCAATGTCCTGGAGAGATTGGCTTTGCTATTGTCTCCTCCAATTTTTCATTGATATGGGCCTTGCCTCCGTTCGTCCTTTTAATGACCCATTCAGGCTCAGACAGCTAGGCGACATTCATACCTATGTCTCTCAGCCTGCCAGCAAATAGTCCTTTTTTCCCCACATTGGATTGTCATTCATAATATAGGGGAAACTGAGGCACATATAGGCTTCATAAGAACATTACAGAAAATTCTCACTTAGTCACACCATTCATGACTTTATAGACCTCTGTCATATCCCCCACTTAGACAAATATGCTTTAGTCTCTCTCATTTTACACTCTTTACTTTTGACCCCACCTCCCTTTCATCTCTAAGCTCACTGAACTCTCTACATAGCTCTGGATTCTAATTGTGATTTTGGGAAGGAATTTGCCTATTGAATAAGGGAACTGACAGTCAGCTCTCCTGAATTATGTTCCTGGCTGTGACAGGGGAACATAGTCTAGTGGTTAGCGTGAGGGACTAGGGAATCAGGATACTTGAGTTTATTCCAGCTTGGAGAATTGAGTGTAGTCTAGTGGATTACAGGATGGGACTGAGGGGCAGGTTTCCTGAGTTCCGGTTGTGGCTCAGAAGGGATGGGGGGGGTCTCAAGAGTACAGAAGGTGCTTGGGCACCAGAGTTTGTGGGTTTTATACCCAGATCAGTCCCTAACTCATTCTATGACGTTGGTCAAGTGTTGAGCACCTATAGCTCCCATTGGCTTGAACTGGAGTTGCGTGCACTCAATGCCTCTGAAAATCTGGCCTCTAAATCATCTCAATTTGGTCCCCCAGAAATATGGACACCACCTATAGCTCCCATTGGCTTGAACTGGAGTTGCGTGCACTCAACGCCTCTGAAAATCTGGCCTCTAAATCATCTCAATTTGGTCCCCCAGAAATATGGACACCACTGGTGCCAAAAGTACCAATGGGAGTTAGGCTCCTAAGTCTCTTTGAAGATCTCCCAGGCTTTGGAGGTTCCTGGACACTAAATCACAACTATTATGCCAACACATCTGTTTCCCAAAGGCAAGTCTCTCTCTTGTTTTCACGTCAGTTTCCATAATGTCACTGATCCACCATAAATGATCCTTTCAGGTTGGCCTTACACGCTATTCCATCTGACCATGCCAAGAGTGAATTCCCCCTGGACTCAGAGTCGCAAGAGGTCCTTCTTTCTTTGTGTCACACAATCCTGATCAAGTATTATTATTATTTATTTGTATTACAGTAGCAACTAGGAGCCCCATTCATGGGCAAGGACTCCCTGGTGTTAGGCACTGTACAAACACAAAACAAAAGAATGATCCCTGTCCCAGAGAGCTTACAATCTAAATGTAAGACAAGAGAGAACAGATGGATACAGACAGATGGGAGAATGCAAGGCAACTGTGAGACAGTATTGGTCAGCATGACAGGCAGTGGTCTTGGTAAACCAATGGCCTAACCATAGCCACATTTTTTATAGATATCACGGGAAAAAAGAGCTTCAAGGAGGGATTTGAAAGATGATAATGAGGTAGTTTCTGGCTGTTTACCAGGAGCTTCTCCCAAGCATGAGTGGCAACACGAGAGACAGCACAAAGGGTCTCGTTTGAAGATGTAACAAGCAGGTGATGGAGGCGGACATCCTCAGCCAATCAGAGGTGGGAGTCAACATCTCAACAGCAAATTAAAGATAACTGGTTGGGCAGGGCTAGGCCATGAAAGTGAAGACAAGTAGCTTGCCCTAGCACTGTATCTATGACTCAGAGCGTTAACATGCCTGTTCAGTCTCTCTGCCACTGGCTGATCATTCTTCAGAGTAGCAGCTGCCTGGGACTCTCCTGGAGGACTTATTACATCAACACCCGAGTTCATATATTTGGGGCTTGAACTTTCAACTCTGGAGGCCCCAAACCTGATCCTATGTTCTGATTGTGGGGCTTCATGTAGGGCTACATTTTGGCTCCTGGTGAGGAAGTATCTAACTTCAGTGCCTAGCGCTAAATACTGATTGGCCAGGTATATACTGATTTTTAGAAGTGCTGAGCACCCACCGCTCCCATTGAATGAAGTGGCCCTCTGAAAATCAGACCCCATATTTAGGGCTTTAAATTTAGCCCCCTAACTGGAAAATGTCAGGCCTGGTTTTGAAAGATGGTGAACGTGCACAGTTTCAGTGCAACAGTTTCGGCACTCAAAAAAAAGGAGGTAACCAAAATCAGATGACAATTTAAAGAATTCTGACTAGTCTGTGCAGGACCTGGAATCATAGGTGCCGACTCCATGATTACTCTGGGGCTGGAGCACTGATGGAAAAAAAAATCACAGCTAATCGGTGGTGCCACCAAACAGCTGATTGGTGCTGCCGCCAAACAGCTGTTTGGCATCTTGGGGGGGGGGTTGAGGGAGAGGGGCAAAGCGAGTGATGAGCGGGCAGGGGCCCTGGGGGAAGGGGTGGAGTGGGGGTGGAGCCTCTGGGCAGAGTGGGGGTGGAGCACCTGCAGGGAAAAATAAAAGTCAACGGCTATGCCTGGCATTTCCATTTTGCGTGAAGTCCTGTGATTTTGAATCTGCTTTTGTTTCACATTGTAACAAACCATCGCATTTTGACATTTCCTGCCAAATGAAATTTTTGAAATAACTTTGTTTCAGGTCAATGGAACACAGAGGCAAATTTAGAGTAGAATAGAAAATAAAACAAATTGCAAAACGTTTGGTTTTTTTTTTTAAATTAAATGTTTATCACTGCGGATTTCAGTGAAATGGCCCATCAGAATTTTTTCAACCAGCTCAAATTTTGACATGTGCTTGTGAAGGACAAATCCTTCTAATGGCATTGGGGAAATAATCAGGTGCAACAGCAATTTCTACAACTACAGCAGAAGATCAGCTTGCCCTGTACGGGCCCTCCCTTCCACTGCTTGTGAATATGCAGGACTGGGGGAGTCCTAGCTATATCTCCTGCACACATAAACATGCCCCTTTTGGGCTATGAAGCACCTCATAATGGATGCATGAGCAGTGGATTATAGTAGCTTCCTGCTTGGATGCACTATGAATGGGAATGCAGCTCTGTTCACCCTCTCCCCATCCAAGTGGAAGAAATTCAACTGCTTCCAGCTGGCAGCCAGATTTTGGAAGGGAGCAATGGATCTAGTGAACTTAGTGGCTCCAGTGCTACAAACATAGGCTTGTAGAAGCAATCAGAGCCCAACAGAGGCCAGAAGATCCCAGCTGTGGACAATGGAGAGAAGCAGGGGCCAGCACAGATCAGCAACGGCTGGTAGAACCCAGTGCTGGGCAGTGGGACCGGCAGGGGCTGGTAGAACCCCACTGTAGCCAAAAGAGAGCAGCAGGGGCAGAGGGAGACCAGAAGGCCAAAAGACTCCAACACAGAGCAATAGAGACCATCAGAGACTATTACAGTCCTACAGGGTCTGAAGAGCCCAGAGGATGATGATCAGGGAATAAGGATAATGCAGCCTGTTAGAATTCCCAGTAGTGGTGTCCCCAAGCCTCTCGCATGCAGTAGCAGCTATTGGGTGGGCCAAAGCTGGAGACCGGCCAGTGGCATAACCCCCCAATTAGACTATCCTGGCAACTCTCCCACAGGCCTTGCTCACCTCCTGGTTCCTCAGGCTGTAGACAAGGGGATTGAGGAGTGAGGTGAGCACTGTGTAGAGCAAGGAGAGCGCCTTGCTGGACTTCAGCCCCGTGCCGTCCCTGGGGAACATGTACACGGCCACCAGCATTCCATAGAACAGCGTCACCACAGTGAGGTGGGAGGAGCAGGTGGAGAAGGCTTTGCGCCTCCCCGAGGCGGAGGGGACCCTCAGCACAGCCCAGCCCAGCCCAGCTGATACAAACGTAAGAAGCGACTGTCAGGAGGAATGGGGAGGCTGGGATGAAGGAGGGGAAGAATGTGACCATCTAGACCACGGTGGTGTCGGTGCAGGAGAGATCCAGGAAGGGCTGGAAATCACAGAAGTAGTGGTCTATCTCACAGGGTCTGCAGAACCTCAAAGCTATAAGCGACAGCTACACAATCCCCATAAACAGGAACCTGCCCACCCAGGACCCAACCACCAGCTGCCCGCAGACCCTGCCGTCCGTTAGGGAAGGGTAGTGGAGCAGGCGTCACACAGCCAAATACCAGTCATAAGATATAGCTGCCAGCAGGAAGCACTCCACGGTGGCCAGGGCGCCAAAGAGATAGAGCTGCGCAAGGCAGCCACCCAGAGATATCATCACATTGCCTGTCTGGAGACCAGTGAGCATCACAGGGGAGATGTTGGAGGTGGAGACCATCTGCAGGCAGGAGAGGCTGGAGAGGAAGAAATACATAGGGGTCTGGAGATGGGGGTCCAGCACCACCAGGAGGAGGTTGGCAGCCATGGATATGATATAGACAGCTAGGAAGCCAGTAAAGAGCAGCAGCCTCAGTTCCTTGAGGTCCCCAAATCCCAGGAGCAGGATGTGGGAGATGGTGGTTAGGTTTCCACTGCCTGTGTCCTGCATAGGGAAGGTCTGGGGAAAAAAGAGTCAGCAGATAATTATGAGACAATGAGAAAACTATTCATAAAACCTGCAGCTATGTGTCTTTGTGGGAAGTAGTGCTGTCTAGTGATTATAGCTGTGAAGGAGATGAGTGCAGTCTAGTGGTTAGAGCAATGGAGGCCAGGAGTCAGGACTCCTGGATTGTATCTTAACTCTGAGAAAGGCCTGAGATCTAGTGGGTTAGAGAAGGGGGTCTTAGCATTAGGACTCCTGGGTTCCATCCTATGTCTGGAAGGTCAATGGGGTTTAATAAGGTAGAGCAAAAGTACTGGCCCTCCACCCCCATTGTGAATAAGAGGAAGTATCTTGAAGCTGTGCTTCATTTATTTCTCTTCTTTCAACAATGTGACATGGTCAAAACTCAGAATTTCCATTCTATGGGCAATCCTGACATTCTGAAATTGCCTTTCATCCCAGATCATAATGAAACAGCAACATTTCCAACAAAATTCTGACAAATTTCATTTCGGAGACAGTTAAAGAACCTTATCAAAATGTTGACGTGCTTTGTTGGGAGCACTTCCTTTTTACTTTATCATTTCTACTCGGTTCTATCTAGTCTATTAAACTTGAGATGATAGTTGAATCTATGTGCTTTGAAGTTACAGAAATAAAATACTGCACTTATTTGTCATAAAAAATGTGCCAAAATTGGTATGTTTCCATGAAACATTTACATTTTGTTGAATCAGCAAGCTGCGAGGAAAACTGGTCATTCACCAAATTGTGGAACGGAACAACTCTGTGAACCCTGAGGATGCGTGACACTGTGGATAATAACTGATGATAGGTAGCACTATGTCAAGGTAAAAGCATGGGACTGTGTGCCAGGATAGGCCTCTCCTATCAAAAGGCTCGATTTTGGCCTTTGCCTCTGACTTGCTGGTGACCTTGAGTATGTCCCTTAACCTCTCTGTGCCTCACTTTTGTTATTTATTAAGTACAAGACACAGCGATGAACTAAGTCCTTTCCCTGGACAGTTTACAATGTGAAGGGTCTTCACTGGGCATAGGGTCACACCCCAACAGGGGGAAATGTTTATCATAATTCGGGCAGGGAGGCTTCAGCAGTTAACATGGGGAAATTAATGTAAACACCATTGTCCCTTGGCCTGCACAGATAGCAGAGATCAATGATAAAAGTCAGAGATGTTTGTAGGGAATCCTGTTTATTTACAAAGAATGTGCAGAGGGCACTTTCCTCATTCAGCAATCCAAGTCTGCCTTTCCTGTGGGTCCTGTGTCCAAAAGTAGTTCTGTCTCTTGGTTTTATCCCAAGGCTATGCTAACCCCTGTGTCATAAATATAAAGGGAAGGGTAAACACCTTTAAATCCCTCCTGGCCAGAGGAAAAACTCTTTCACCTGTAAAGGGTTAAGAAGATAGGATAACCTCGCTGGCACCTGACCAAAATGACCAATGAGGAGACAAGACACTTTCAAAAGCTGGGGGGAGGGAGAAACAAAGCCTCTCTCTCTCTGTCTGGGTAATGCTTTTGCTGGGACCAGAGCAGGAATACAGGTCAGAACTCCTGTAAAGAGTTAGTAAGCAATCTAGTTAGATATGCATTAGATTCTGTTTTGTTTAAATGGCTGATAAGATAAATTGTGCTGAATGGAATGTGTATTCCTGTTTTTGTGTCTTTTTGTAACTTAAGGTTTTGCCTAGAGGGATATTTTGGGGGGAGACATTTCCAAGTGGGTACTTCCCCTGTTATTATTCTTAGACACTTTGATGGTGGCTGTGTTTAACTTAAGCTGGTAAGAATAAGCTTAGGGTGTCTTTCATGCAGGTCCCCACATCTGTACCCTAGAGTTCAGAGTGGGGAAGGAACCTTGACACCCTGCCTCTCTTGCTTTCTGCTTCTTTCTGCCTCTCATGCTCTTTCTGGAAATCAGGCCCTTTTAAAGTGTCTCCAATTGCCCCCCCCTAAAATCCTGGTAAATATTTATTTGACAAATAATAGTCCAGTAGGTTTTCTCCTATCACTGGCATCCATACTACTTTAAACACTATCCACGTGGCCACACTACAATCCCCAGCCATACTGCTCCCTGAAAGAGCCACACAGAGCAGAAAACTGGAAAAAAACCTCTCAACGATGTACAGCAAATGCAGCAACCACATTTACAAACAGAGTTGGTTAGATGCTCTTTGATCACAAAAATTCTTCAGCAAATGTTGTTGTTCTTCACTGAATAATTTATGCCAAGTATCAAGTGACTAGTAATTTTCAGAGGGTAGGCACTCAGCACTTTCTGAAAATCAAGCCCTTGTAAAATGTCTCCTGTTAGGCACTGAAAAAAGGAGGTTTACAAAATCATGAGTTAAGTCTGAAAATCTTGGCCTTATCCAACTGATATTTTTTGCATATACAGATAAGAACATAAGACCATACTGGGTCAGACCAAAGGTCCATCTAGTCCAGGATCCTGTCTTCTGACGGTGGCCAATGCCAGGTGCTTCAGAGGGAATGAACAGAAAGGCAATCATCAAGTGATCCATCCTGTCACCTATAGAGTGGTAAGGGGTCTGGTTTAAAATGTTTTAAAGCTCCTAAGTCCCATTTTCAAAAGCACCTTATTCACTTAGGAACCCCCAATGAAGGGACTTAGGCACTTTTGAACATTTTACCCTCTGTCTCACTATGCATTTTCAGTGCACCGTGGAAGCCTGAAGGGCGAAGGAAATGATTGTAGTTTCATATACCACAAATGTTACCTTTTTCCTGCACCAGGAATGTAGGATCATCATGAAGCAGATAGCAGCTGATGGGATCGTGTCAATTCATCTCTGTCTTCAGTTCATCAAGCCTTTTTTCAAGTGGTCCAGAGTTTGGTTGGAAGGAGACCAGCCACTGGCCAGAACCTGTGTCATTCTGGAAAAACAGCACTAGAAATGATAAGGAGTACTTGTGGCACCTTAGAGCTAACAAATTTATTTGAGCATAAGCTTTCGTGAGCTACAGCTCACTTCATCGGATCCGATGAAGTGAGCTGTAGCTCACGAAAGTTTATGCTCAAATAAATTTGTTAGTCTCTAAGGTGCCACAAGTACTCCTTTTCCTTTTGTGAATATAGACTAACACGGCTGCTAGTCTGAAACTAGAAATGATATTACCCTTTTCCTATTCTCTTTATAGGAGACACAAACCTCCCCTGAGTGATCTTGTGAAAATCTCTTCCAAAGGGAATCATTACAATATTGTGCATTTTTAGCATTTTTTTAAACTTAAGTACATGCCTTGGGGGACCAGCATTAAAAAAGAATCCTTTATATACATGTATTTTGTCCATTACTGAGCTTATTAATGAGAGCAAGTGGCCAGGACTTCATTTTACATCCATCAAAAAGATACATCCAGCAGTACAGCACCCCTGCTAACTACGGTTACTCCTACTATATTGCTATGAGCTGGGTGAAAACTTGTTACAGGTTGAGTGAAACCTCATTCAAACTGATGTGTCAATGGGCCCTTCATTTAAGATAGTTGTAAGAGACAAGAGGACAACAAGCTCTGCCCAGAAAGTAGCACCTTGTGGGCATTCAGGATTCTTCCGGGTATTGTGACCGGGCTTGTGAGAGAACACACAGAAAATGAGACCAGACAAGAACAGAGAGAGAGACAGAGGCAACAAAGCCAAGCAGTAGCCTGTGAGCACAGTGAAACCTTGGCAAAATCTGAAGAAAGCTTCTGGATCCGTTGGATAGAGAAGAATGAGGGGGGATTTGATAGCTGCTTTCAACTAACTGAAAGGGGGTTCCAAAGAGAATGGATCTAGACTGTTCTCAGTGGTAGCAGATGACAGAACGAGGAGTTATGGTCTCAGGTTGCAGTGGGGGAGATTTAGGTTGGATATTAGGAAAAACTTTTTCATTAGGAGGGTGGTGAAACAATGGAATGCGTTACCTAGGGAGGTGGTGGAATCTCCTTCCTTAGAAGTTTTTAAGGTCAGGCTTGACAAAGTCCTGGCTGGGATGATTTAGTTGGGGATTGGTCCTGTTTTGAGCAGGGGGTTGGACTAGATAACCTCTTGAGGTCCCTTCTGCCATAAATATAAAGGGAAGGCTAACCTCCTTTAAATCCCTCCTGGCCAGAGGAAAAATCCTTTCACTGGTAAAAGGTTAAGAAGCTAGGATAACCTTGCTGGCATCTGACCAAAATGACCAATGAGGAGACAAGATACTTTCAAAGCTGGAGGGAGGGAGAAACAAAGGGTCTGTCTGTGTGATGCTTTTGCCGGGGACAGAACAGGAATGGAGTCTTAGAACTTAGTAAGTAATCTAGCTAGATATACGTTAGATTATGATTTCTTTAAATGGCTGAGAAATTAGACTGTGCTGAATAGAATGAATATTCTTGTCTTTGTGTCTTTCTTGTAACTTAAGGTTTTGCCTAGAGGGATTCTCTATGTTTTGAATCTAATTACCCTGTAAGGTATTTACCATCCTGATTTTACAGAGGTGATTCTTTTTACCTTTTCTTATATTAAAATCTTCTTGTAAGAAATTGAATGCTTTTTTTCATTGTTCTTAAGATCCAAGAGTTTGGGTCTGTGGTCACCTATGCAAATTGGTGAGGATTTTTATCATGCCTTCCCCAGGCAGGTGGGTGCAAGGTTTTGGTGAGGATTTTGGGGGGAAAGACGTTTCCAAACAACGCTTTCTCAAAAATAAACCCAGACGTTTGGTGATGGCAGTGGAAGTCCAAGGGCAAAGGGTAAAATAGTTTGTACCTTAGGGAAGTTTTAACCTAAGTTGGTAAAAGTAAGCTTAGGAAGTTTTCATGCAGGTCCCCACATCTGTACCCTAGAGTTCAGAGTGGGGAAGGAACCTTAACATGGTGGCAGAGTGGTGGGATCAACTTGAAATCATTTTTGAGATTTTTTTGAACCAGAAACACAGATTTGAAAAGGAAATAGTTCTTTTTCCTTTGGGCTGCTGGAAAGCAGGTTAAACTGAAAACAGTTAGAAGTGTTTTTTTTCTCTGCTTTGGGGCCAGAGCAGAGACAAAAGGGAATTGTCTTTTGTGAGCTGGAGTTTTCTCTACCTAAAGGCAGGATAGTTAACCTCCTGCAGGGAAATTCACAAGTCTTCACAGACCTGAAGTTGTTGTTTTTTTTTTTCCCCTAAGAGTAACTAGAGGGGTTTTCTGCCTATGTGCCTGGAGCCAAAGGTGTTAGGGTTTTTTTTTATTATTTTTCTGTAAGCTGACAATCACTATCAGAGAATATAGGTATCATATTCAGCACAGCAAAATTTTACAAGCCAAATTTTGTGGGGTTTTTTTTGGTTTTCGGTCTAACTCTCGGGTGTAAAGTTAGTTAAAAACAGAGAGGTTAGGATGACAGACTCCACGGTTCAACAAAAGCTGGAATTAGCCAGATTTGAGGCTGAGGAAAAACAAAAGGAACATGAAAGACAGATAGAACTCCTGCGGAGAGAAAGGGAGGCAGCAAAAGAGGCAGAACAACACCAAGTGGCTGCCCACAGCAGAGCAATGGAGTCCATGGACAAAGAACTGGAGGAGAAGGAAAAAGAGAGGAAGCATGCACTGGAGATGGAGAAGGCAAAGGCTCAGCAGAATATACCAACAAACCCTAGCAATCCTTCTCCAGGTACCACTTCCCATCCCAGAAAGTTCCTTACCTACAAGGCAGGCGATGATACTGAGGCCTTCTTAGAAAACTTCAAAAGGGCCTGCCTTGGATACAGCATCTCTACAGACCAATACATGTTAGAGCTGAGGCCACAGCTCAGTGGATCCTTAGCTGAGGTGCCAGCTGAAATGCCTAAGGAACGCATGAACCAGTATGAACTGTTTAAAACCAAGGCGAGAGTCAGAATGGGGCTAACCCCCGAGCATTCCCGTTGGCAGTTCACAGCCCTAAGGTGGAAACCAGACGTGTCATTTACCTGACATGCCTACCACATTGTGAAACATTGGGATGCCTGGATATCAGGAGCAAGTGTTAAATCTCCAGAAGATTTGCACTTCCTAATGCAAATGGAGCAATTCTTAGAGGGTGTTCCTGAGGAAATAGAAAGGTACATCCTAGATGAGAAGCCCAAAACTGTAATCAAGGCAAGGGAGATTGGAGCCAAATGGGTGGAGGTGGTAGAAAAGAAAAAAACTGGTCACAGTTGGGGTGGATACCAGAAGAGACAACCTCAGACCACGTCCTACTACTGGGGGCTGCCCAAGGCCCCACCTACCCCCTAAGGAACCCTCCAGCCACCTTATCATCCAACCACACCGTTCTCCAGCAACTCACCTTGCCCCAGTGACCCATCAGCTGGACAATGTTTTAAATGCTGATTAGGGGGTGGGGCTTCTGACTAGAGGTCCTATAAAGGTAGCCAGCCAGTCAGCTAGCGGCACAGGAGCTAGCAAACAGAGCTGTAAACAGGGGAGTTTGAGTGGGAGTTTGAAAGGGGAGTTTGTATTGTGGTGCTTGTTTGGGGTTTGCTTTTGCTGGGGGGGGTGGTCTTTTTGGTGTGACTTGTGTTTCCCAGATTAACAAGATTTAGGTGGGAAGGTGATGACAGATACGGAGGCAGCTGTGGAAGTGACTCATGTGGTGGAAGACACATTGAGGATGACTGGATGTGGAAGCTGTGGTATGTACATGATCCTGGAGGGGGGAACTGGTAAGAGTTTTTTCTGCATGAAATGCCGTCTGATAGAGCTGATGGAGGAAAAGATCCGAGGTTTGGAGATGCAGGTGGAAAGTCTCATTGAGTTTAGGAAGGGGTTTGAGCAGATGATGGAGCAAAGATATGAGGTATCTGAAGGGAAAAGCTCAGACTCACGGATGGAAGCAGGGCTGGGGAATTCTGAGGGGAGACTGGGTGAGGAAAGTGGTCAGTGGAAGCATGTGACTAAAAGGACCAGGCAGAGGAAAAGACGGGCTAGTGAAGGAGAAATAGAGCTTAGGAACAGGTTTGTAGAGTTGGAAAATGAAGAAGGGGCTCGGCAGGTACTTGTTGAAGGTGGAAGGGTAAGGAAGAAGAGAAGAGAGGCTAGTTCTATAGGAAAAGCGGAAGAGTCAAGGGAGACTACACCAAATATGAGCCCCAGGAGGATACAGGATGGGTTGAAGAGGATTATAAGGGAAAATAGGAATGGAAAGAACTTGCAGCCAGAGGGAACAGGGGAGAGACTGGAGAATAGCACTGTCACCAGGAAAAGGCAGGTCTATGTGATAGGGGACTCTTTATTGAGAAGAATAGACAGGCCTGTAACTAGAGCTGATCCTGAGAATAGAAGGGTGTGCTGTCTTCCGGGTGCTAAGATACAGGATGTAGATCTGATGTTGAAAAGGATCCTAAAGGGAGCGGGAAAGAATCCCCTAGTTATCCTTCATGTGGGAACAAATGATACGGCTAAATTCTCGCTGGAAAGTATTAAGGGAGACTATGCTAGGCTGGGGAAGACGCTTAAGGAAATTGAGGCTCAGGTGATCTTTAGCGGGATCCTTCCTGTTCCTAGAGAAGGGCAACAAAGGTGTGACAAGATTATGACTGTCAACAGATGGCTTAGGCAGTGGTGCTATAAGGAGGGCTTTGGGATGTATGGCCACTGGGAGGCATTCACGGACAGAGGACAGATCTCTCGGGATGGACTTCGTCTGAGTTGGGAAGGAAATAGACTTCTAGGATCAAGGCTGGCACAACTGATAAAGAGAGCTTTAAACTAGGAATTAGGGGGAGATGGTTGGGAGATGTCCAGGTAATCTCCACGCCAGATTTTAGCATTGAGAGGGAAGAAGACGAAGTAAGAAAGGACACAGCCGTGGGTAGGAGAATGTATATAAGGAGCGAGGGCGGTGTGGATACTAGTCTAATAGGTTATACTGGCTGTAGAATGACTGTGCCTAATAGGGTACAAAATGTGAGCGAGGCCAAACAGTAAAAAGTAAGATGTTTGTACACCAATGCGAGGAGCCTAGGTAACAAAATGGAGGAACTAGAGCTACTAGTGCAGGAAGTGAAACCAGATATTATAGGGATAACAGAAACATGGTGGAATAGTAGTCATGACTGGACTACAGGTATTGAAGGGTATGTGCTGTTTAGGAAAGACAGAAACAAAGGTAAAGGTGGTGGAGTAGCATTGTATATCAGTGATGAGGTAGAATGTAAAGAAATAAGAAGCGATGCAATGGATAAGACAGAGTCCGTCTGGGCAAAAATTACATTGGGGAAGATAACTAGTAAAGCCTCTCCTACGATAGTGCTTGGGGTGTGCTATAGACCTCTGGGATCTAATTTGGATATGGATAGAGCCCTTTTTAATGTTTTTAATAAAGTAAATACTAATGGAAACTGCGTGATCATGGGAGACTTTAACTTCCCAGATATAGACTGGAGGACCAGTGCTAGTAATAATAATAGGGATCAGATTTTCCTAGATGCGATAGCTGATGGATTCCTTCATCAAGTAGTTGCATTTTAGATTTAATTTTGGTGAGCAGCAAGGACCTCATAGAAGAAATGGTTGTAGGGGACAATCTTGGCTCAAGTGATCATGAGCTAATTCAGTTCAAACTAAATGGAAGGATTAACAAAAATAAATCTGCAACTAGAGTTTTTGATTTCAAAAGGGCTGACTTTCAAAAATTAAGGAAATTAGTTAGGGAAGTGGATTGGACTGAAGAACTTATGGATCTAAAGGTAGAGGAGGCCTGGGATTACTTTAAATCAAAGCCGCAGAAGCTATCGGAAGCCTGTATCCCAAGAAAGGGGAAAAAAGTCATAGGAAGGAGTTGTAGACCAAGCTGGATGAGCAAGCATCTTAGAGCGGTGACTAAGAAGAAGCAGAAAGCATACAGGGAGTGGAAGATGAGAGGGATCAGGAAGGAAAGCTACCTAATTGAGGTCAGAACATGTAGGGATAAAGTGAGACGGGCTAAAAGTCGAGTGGAGTTGGACCTTGCAAAGGAAATTAAAACCAATAGTAAAAGGTTCTTTAGCCATATAAATAAGAAGAAAACTAAGAAAGAAGAAGTGGGGCCACTTAACACTGAGGATGGAGTGGAGGTTAAAGATAATCTAGGCATGGCCCAATATCTAAACAAATACTTTGCCTCAGTCTTTAATATGGCTAAAGAGGATCTTAGGGATAATGGTAGCATGACAAATGGGAATGAGGATATGGAGGTAGATATTACCATATCTGAGGTAGAAGCGAAACTGAAACAACTTAATGGGACTAAATCAGGGGGCCCAGATAATCTTCATCCAAGAATATTAAAGGAATTGGCACCTGAAATTGCAAGCCCATTAGCAAGAATTTTTAATGAATCTGTAAACTCAGGAGTAGTACCGAATGATTGGAGAATTGCTAATATAGTTCCTATTTTTAAGAGGAAAAAAAAAGTGATCCGGGTAACTACAGGCCAGTTAGTTGGACATCTGTAGTATGCAAGGTCCTGGAAAAAATTTTGAAGGAGAAATTAGTTAAGGACATTGAAGTCAATGGTAAATGGGACAAAATACAACATGGTTTTACAAAAAGTAGATCGTGCCAAACCAATCTAATCTCCTTTTTTGAAAAAGTAACAGATTTTTTAGATAAAGGAAATGCAGTGGATCTAATTCATCTAGATTTCAGTAAGGCATTTGATACCATGGCACATGGGGAATTATTAGTTAAATTGGAGAAGATGGGGATCAATATGAACATCAAAAGGTGGATAAGGAATTGGTTAAAGGGGAGACTGCAACGGGTCCTACTGAAAGGCGAACTGTCAGGTTGGAGGGAGGTGACCAGTGGAGTTCCTCAGGGATCGGTTTTGGAACCAATCTTATTTAATCTTTTTATTACTGACCTTGGCACAAAAAGTGGGAGTGTGCTAATAAAGTTTGCAGATGATACAAAGCTGGGAGGTATTGCCAATTCAGAGAAGGATCGGGATATTATACAGGAGTATAATACTGGATGACCTTGTAAACTGGAGTAATAGTAATAGGATGAAATTTAATAGTGAGAAGTGTAAGGTTATGCATTTAGGGATTAATAACAAGAATTTTAGTTATAAGTTGGGGGCGCATCAATTAGAAGTAACGGAAGAGGAGAAGGACCTTGGAGCATTGGTTGATCATAGGATGACTATGAGCTGCCAATGTGATATGGCTGTGAAAAAAGCTAATGCGGTTCTGGGATGCATCAGGAGAGGCATTTCCAGTAGGGATAAGGAGGTTTTAGTACCATTATACAAGGCACTGGTGAGACCTCCCCTAGAATACTGTGTGCAGTTCTGGTCTCTCATATTTAAAAAGGATGAATTCAAACAGGAGCAGGTACAGAGAAGGGCTACTAGTATGATCCAAGGAATGGAAAACTTGTCTTATGAAAAGAGACTTAAGGAGCTTGGCTTGTTTAGCTTAACTAAAAGAAGGTTGAGGGGAGATATGATTGCTCTCTATAAATATATCAGAGGGATAAATACAGGAGAGGGAGAGGAATTATTTCAGCTCAGCACCAATGTGGACACAAGAACAAATGGGTATAAACTGGCCACCAGGAAGTTTAGACTTGAAATTAGATGAAGGTTTCTAACCATCAGAGGAGTGAAGTTTTGGAATAGCCTTCCAAGGGAAGCAGTGGGGGCAAAAGATCTATCTGGTTTTAAGGTTCTACTTGATAAGTTTATGGAGGAGATGGTATGATGGGATAATGGGATTTTGGTAAGTAATTGATCTTTAAATATTCAGGGTAAATAGGACTAATCCCCTGAGATGGGCTATTAGATGGATGGGATCTGAGTTACCCAGGAAAGAATTTTCTGTAGTATCCGACTGGTGAATCTTGCCCATATGCTCAGGATTTAGCTGATCGCCGTATTTGGGGTCGGGAAGGAATTTTCCTGCAGGGCAGATTGGAGAGGCCCTGGAGGTTTTTCGCCTTCCTCAGTAGCATGGGGCATGGTTGACTTGAGGGAGGCTTCTCTGCTCCTTGAAGTCTTTAAACCATGATTTAAGGACTTCAATAGCTCAGACATAGGTGAGGTTTTTCGTAGGAGTGTGTGGGTGAAATTCTGTGGCCTGCGCTGTGCAGGAGGTCGGACTAGATGATCAGAATGGTCCCTTCTGACCTTAGTATCTATGAATCTATAAATGTAATGAGCCGGGGCATGTGAAGGCCAACTGCCCCAAGAACCCCAACAGATTACAGTTCATTGCACTGGAATCACACCAGAGGTCCTCAGGCCCAGATATCTCCCAGATACCCTTGGAGCGGAGGGAAATTATGAGTGTGGCGGGAAGAAGGTCACCGCATGGAGGGACACCGGAGCACAGGTGTCGGCTATCCATGCTTCCTTAGTGGACCCCAATTTAATCAACCCAAAGATCTAAGTGATGATTCAGTCCTTCAGGTCCAACTCTTTCGATTTGCCTACACCAAGTTGCCTGTCCAGTACAAGGGCTGGTCAGGAATGTGGACTTTTGCAGTTTATGATGATTTATCCCATCCCCAGGCTGTTGGGGGAAGACTTGGCCAATCATGTGAAATCAGCCAAGAGGGTGGGAATGGTCACCCGCAGCCAGACTAAATCAGCCATCACGCCTAGCGCTGTTCTGGAAACTTCTACCAGTACCCGGTCAGAGGTGATGGACCCGGATCCCAGGCCAATGTCTGCAACAGCAGAGGTAGATCCAGTCCCAGAGACCCAGACAGAGCCAGTCCCAGAACCGGAACTGGAGGAACAACCAGCATCAGACCCATTGCCAGCACTGAATCCAGTACTTGAAACTCAAATCCCAGAGGGTCCCACCGAACCTGAACCGGCAGCAGCCGCTAACCCTGCCCAAGAGGCTCAGCCGCAACCTGAACCTCAACATAGTGCACCAGCGGAGAGCGGTTCACAGTCAACGGAAACAGCCCCATCCCCTACATCGCTTCCAGAGGGACCAAGCATAGATCCACAACCCAATGAGGAACTGATGTCTCCAGCATCAAGGGAACAGTTCCAGGCTGAACAGGAAGTAAATGAAAGCCTCCAGAGAGCTTGGATGGCTGCACGGAGCAACCCACCACCTCTCAGCTCTTCTAATCGATCCAGGATTGTTGTAGAAAGAGGAATTTTATACAAGGAAACTCTTTCGGGTGGACACCAGGATGACTGGCATCCTCAGACAGTTGGTAGTTCCAACTAAGTACCAGGTCAAGCTCTTGAGCTTAGCCCATGATCATCCTACTGGCCATGCTGGGGTGAACAGGACCAAAGACCAGTTGGGGAGGCCATTCCACTGGGAGGGAATGGGCAAGGATGTTTCTACTTATGTCTGATCTTGTGAGGTATGCCAGAAAGTGGGAACACCCCAAGACCATGTCAAAGCCCCTCTCCAGCCACTCCCCATTATTGAAGTTCCATTTCAGCGAGTAGCTGTGGATATTCTGGGTCCTTTTCTGAAAAAGACACCCAGAGGAAAGCAGTACATCCTGACTTTCATGGATTTTGTCACCCGTTGGCTGGAAGCAGTAGCTCTAAGCAACACCAGGGCTAAAAGTGTGTGCCAGGCACTAGCAGACATTTTTGCCAGGGTAGGTTGGCCCTCTGACATCCTCACAGATGGCAGGAACTATGGAAAGCCTTTGGGAAGCTCATGGGGTAAATCACTTTGTTGCCACTCCTTACCACCATCAAACAAATGGCATGGTTGAGAAGTTTAATGGACTTTGGGGGCCATGATATGTATATTCGTAAATGAGCACTCCAATGATTGGGACCTAGTGTTGCAGGAGTTGCTCTTTGCCTACAGAGCTGTACCACATCCCAGTTTAGGGTTTTCACCATTTGAACTTGTATATGGCCTTGAGGTTAAGGGGCCATTACAGTTGGTGAAGCAAGAATGGGAGGGATTTACACCTTCTCCAGGAACTAACATTCTGGACTTTGTAACCAACCTACAAAACACCCTCTGAACCTCTTTAGCTCTTGCTAAAGGAAACCTACAGGATGCTCAAAAAGAGCAAATGTGCTAACAACATGTGCGATGGGTGGAGCCCCCCTTTGGGGGGGCTAGCCCCTGGCTCTTCCCCTTCTGCCTATGGCCAGAGCTCCGAGACCCCCTGCCCCCTGACGGCTGGAGCCACAAGCACTTCCCCTCCCCTATCCAGGCTGGCCGAAGCTCTGAGCACCGCTCTCCCAAAAGGAGCTCTCGGCTGGCAGAAGCCATGCCGTGCCTCCTCTCCAGGGACCCAACCCTCCCAGGCGAAAAGCCAAAGCATCTGTTAGAAGATGCTTTTGATATGCCCCATGGAGGTTCCGGGGTGGCTGAAGAGGTGGTATGTGCCTCCTCAGCCGCCCCGGAACCTGCATGGGGCATAATAAAACAAACTTTGCCACCAAACCCACGAACTGGGGTCCGGTGCGCGTGGCCGCAGCAGCGTCATGGGTGGCAGAGCCTTCCCTGGCCTACTATACCCGCCGCCCATGGCTGACAGTCTAAGCAACCCACTACAGTGCTCACTCAATGATGACGCAGTAGTAAGTGAGGCTTGGGGCACAGAACCACAAAGATATTTAGGCACTTAAACCCTGGCTTTCAGCACTTAAGGCCCAGTTTTAAGCTCCACCGTGATCCACAAAATCCCTGCTTGGCTGCTGCCTCACCCTGTAGGCGCCTAAGTGTTCAGGGTAAAAGTTCCCCCGGTGTCTGAGCAGTTTATACCCCAGTTCCACAAAGTACTTGAGGACATGCTTAACTTTAAGCACAAGAGAATTCCCAGAGTTCCATGGGACAACAAACATCCTTAAAAACTAGGCATATATTTGGATATCTTGCTGAAGTGGGGCTGTAAAGAACAGGCCAAAGAAAGCAAATTCACTGATGTGAGGTAGAGTAAGGCCTGGATTAAATCCAGCCATAGGGCCACCAACTCAGCAAAGTGCTTATGATACCACTGGCTCAATGGTCTGCTAATGTTGTCCCCACAGCAGATTCCAATACTCTCTAGTAGTAGGTAACCTCCGTAGCTCTGTGGGTCCATGAGCAACCTTCCAGCCTAAGGGCTGCTCCCTGGATCCTGCCTTAATTCAGTCCTAGTTACAGAACCATATACAATAGAACTGTTGTGGGACCTTTTCCTGAGCAAGGACTCAACAAGAGAAGTGCTGCATTCTTCATATCTTGGAGTCTTGGAATCTAAATTAGTTAGACAACCCAATCCCTCAGGATCTTTTGAAAATCCCAGCCTATCCAAAGAACCGGTGTCTTTCTGAATGACGCATTCAAATTCAACCATAATTTGCTGAGCTAGATGCAGGAAACACTGGGTGGATTCTCTGCCATGTGTTATGCGGGAGTTCAGACCAGATGACCACAATGGTCCCTCCTGCCTTTAAAATCTATTAATCTATGATTTTGCAGATCATTGTTCACAGGACAATAGAACAGACTGCCTCGGGAAGTTGTGGAAGCTTCTTCACTGGAGGTTTTCAAAAGGAAGCTGGATAGCCATCAGTCTTGGATGGTTTAGATACAACAAATCCTGCATCTTGGAAGGGGGTTGTGGTCCTTCTAACCCTATGGTTCCATGATTGGCTCCAATGGTACAATTCACATGATAAAGGTAAGGATGAAGAAAGTACTAGGGTCCTAAGTTACAACACAAGGATATTGTGCTAAAGGTCTGATTCTACCAAAAGTTGGACCCTATAGGTGATGTGTCTTTGCAAGCCAAATTTTGCAAAATACCAACTAACTTTGGGTGCCTCAATTTAACGTCAGCCAATCTGGGCTTTCTCCCCAAAATTGCTGCGTGCCCACAACCCCAACAGAAATCCATGCAACCTCCAAGTGCTCAGCACATCGGAAAACCGATGCCTCCATTCTCACAAACCAGGTTCCAAAAAATGGAGGAACCCCAAATTAGTGGACAGGCTGCACAAGTTTGGCCATCAGGTTTGAATTATTTTTGGAACTTCTGAGAAGCTTCAGCTCCCATTGGCTTTAGTATGATCTGGGGTGGGGGGCGGGGTCAGCAATGCTGGAATTTAGGCCCAAAGCCAGAAACCACTTTTGGAAATAATCGCCTAAGATTTTAGTTGTTCCTGCTTTTTTCATAGATTAATAGATTTGATGGCCAGAAAAACCCATTAGATCAGCTAGCCTGACCACTTGAATAGCAAAGGACAGATAATTTCACCCGCTTACCCCTGTACTGATCCCAGTAACTTATGTTATCCCAATGGCATTTTGGGATGTATAAGTAGGGGCATTGTCAGCAGATTGAGGGACATGATCGTTCCCTTCTATTCGACATTGGTGAGGCCTCATCTGGAGTACTGTGTCCAGTTTTGGGCCCCACGCTACAAGAAGCATGTGGAAAAATTGGAAAGAGTCCCGCAGAGGGCAACAAAAATGGTTAGGGGGCTGGGTCACATGATTTATGAGGAGAGGCTGAGGAAACTGGGATTGTTTAATCTGCGGAAGAAAAGAATGAGGGGGGATTTAATAGCTGCTTTCAACTACCTGAAAGGGGGTTCCAAAGAGGATGGATCTAGACTGTTCTCAGTGGTAGCAGATGACAGAATGAGGAGTAATGGTCTCAAGTTGCAGTGTGGGAGGTTTAGGTTGGATATTAGAAAAACCTTTTTCACTAGGAGGGTGGTGAAGCACTGGAATGGGTTACTTAGGGAGGTGATGGAATCTCCTTCCTTTGAGGTTTTTAAGGTCAGGCTTGACAAAGCCCTGGCTGGGATGATTTAGTTGGGGATTGGTCCTGCTTTGAGCGGGGGTTGGACTAGATGACCTCCTGAGGTCCCTTCCAACCCTGATATTCTATGATTCTATGTTTGACTAAAGCATCTTCCAGAAAGGCAGCCAGTCTGGATCGGAAGATTTTAAAAGACTGAGAACTCACTGTTTCCCAAGTGCTGGCACTCACAGCCCATGGGAACTTGACCACTTGGATACAAAAGTCTTGCATGAATCACGCTGTTTTCAAACTATTTAATGTGGTCCTTTGTGGGTGACAAGTTGGCCCAGTGCAGAACTCCAGATTACATTAATCCAGCAAAGACTCAACACAAGTTTTGTTCGCCCATTCCTGAGAGGTGCTGAGCACACATAGCTCCTGCTGGCTTCCCAAACCAGGGCTCATCTCCAAATTCATTCTGTGTAACTGACCTGGGCCCAATTCTGCACTCTATGGGCCTGATTCTGCAACCCTTACATGAGTAAATGTGACTCACTCTAGTGACCATGCTGGCTTTGCTATGAGCACTTGCATGAGTAACTACTAGCTGTGTGAGTAAGGGCTTCAGGAGGATGCCACTTTTGCAAGCAAAATTCAATGGACGACCCAGTGGATTGAAGAAGACCCTTAGGGCTAGGTCAACACTGCAGGTGGACATGAGCCCCCCAGTCTGAGCACACAGACTTGCACTAGCCACAGTTAACCTAAAACTAGCAGTGTAGACATTGCGTCTCAAACACAGCTGACCCCCTGCGTCTCTGCAATGTCCACACTGCTAGATTTAATGCCCTAGCTGGAACCAAGCTAGCTCCATCTACAATATAGATATTCCCTTAAGGACCCAATCCTGCAGCCCTTATTCTTTTGGACAATCAATGATATTTGCTGAGGGGGGCAGGAGAATTTTGGGAATAACTGCTAGGGGAAGAGTTACTCACTTGAGTGCTGAAATATTAGCTGGTTATGTTAAGCTTCACAGATCCTCACTATTCACACTGGTGTTCAAGGTGGACAATGCCCTGGGGAGGCTGCAGTTGTTTGTGGAGATCAGTGAGATCACCCAGAGGGCCTCGTATCCCCAGACATGTTCTTTGCTCATACTTATAGCTGCCTGATGAGCCACGGAAGAAATAGCCCTTTGTTCTCAAGGCAGGTGAGAGACTTCCTTGATTTTTATTAGAGAACTAATAATGATATTGTCTCACGTTGTTCTTAAAGCCATGTATTGAGAGCTACGTGGGGTGCACGGTGCTTTACAATGGAAGTAAAGACTTGGTCTTTGCTCCTAAGATCTTACTGACTCAGCTGATCATGGCAGGTCAACATGCTAGGGGAGATAAGAGGCAATGGATGGATGGAGTGGGACAGAATGCACACAACTGGACAATGAGTGTTGCTTGGCTAGTAGCACAGGCATCCTAGTTTCTTTCTTTCTTTCTTTCTTGACTGGAAGTATTATTGGAGGGATTCTAGGCGTTGTTCCAAAGACTGAAATGAAGGAGGAGAGAGATGTTTGTGCAGAAGTGGTTCAGGGAAGGCAGCTCATGGATTTGGGTACCATTTCCAGTGAAGTGTAATGGGAATGGGGTGCCCAAACTGTCAGGCAGCTTTGAAAATCGCAGCCTGGGAGAAGGTGCAAAGGTACTAATGAGAGAAGGGAATAAAGGGGGCTTGGAAAGAAGTGGAATTAATGGGATAGGGATCTGAAGAGGGGTGTGTGGTGTGGCCGTGTAGACCTGGGTCCATCCAGGAGTTGGAAGAAAGGAATAGGAGAGATTGACAGGCTGGGAATATTTTCTATGTTTTCCCATAAAGCTAGTGTGTGTGTTAGCTGGTAAAAGACCTGGTGTATCTGGGAGGGGTTGCAAAGGAAAAGGGTGAGGGAGATACAGACCTCTTCCTATCTTTACCCATTGATACTGAACTTTTCTTTTCTTGTCCACCTGTTGCATCCTGCTTGTAAGTTCTCTGGGGCAGGTGCTATCTCTTTACTACATGTGGCTGAAACATCCAGCACAATAGGGAACTGGTTGGTGATTGAGGCCTCTATATGCTACAGTGCTAGCGCAATTACTTCTTGTGCTGTGAATAACCAAGAAGGGGGCCAGGACCTTTGGTAAACGTATGTATTGTAACCCACTCTTCCTTGGGAATGTTTTTGATCTGGCTCCAAATAAACGCACAGAAAATGCTACATATTGCTGACACGGCTTGTTTAATTTGAAATGGAGGATGGCTCTATGTGCAGACTGTTATAAAGTTGATAGCAGAGCAGGTGAAATCTTTGAATTTCTATTCCACATGAAATTCTACGTTTTGAAACTTTCATTCATCCAGAACTGGAAGAAAAACTCATATTTCTGAAATTTCCCATGAAACTAACATGCCAAAAATCCCCTCAGTTTGGAAATATTGAAACAACCTTACCAAAACTTTGTATTTCAATCAGGTCGATATGTTTCATTTTTTAAAGTTTGAAGCCCTTTATTTTGACTTTATCATTTCAATATTATATTATATTATATATTAAACATTTTGATGATTTTCAGTCAAAATACAACAACGTTGGTACATTCTCTTTTTTTATTTAATTGAATCATCCTTTTTTGATGGAAAATTGTTATGTTGGAAAACTTTCACCCAGCTCTAGTCAACAGACTAGAGAGATTCCAGAGACTGCTGTGGTCATGATATATATAAACATCAATAACCTGGGAAAGGTGAAAAGGAGGCATGGGAAGCTAAAGATACAGTATTAGGAATTAGGGTTAAATTGTTAGTAACAGTAGCCAAAAGTATTGCAGTATCCCTATTATTAGCTGCCATGTTTTGGATAATTACTGTAAAACTATTTAAAAGGATGAAAATTATCATATTTGTTTGGTTTTTATTTTCAATACAAAAAATTAGGAGAAAAAGCATGAAAAAGAAAATTCCCTAAGACATAATGACTATCTATTTATCTAGTTAATCATTAATCATTAAATTAAACAAATGGGAAAACTCTGTATATGATTGCTGTAATTGTTAATCTATTGCTATCAATTCAATAAAAGCTTGGGTTTTTTATTCATTTCTTTTATATATATATAAAGGTAATATTTTCCATTGTTGATATTTGCCAAAGTTTTTAGTGGTAAATAAAGTTATTATCATTGTGAGGGACATGGAAGATGTCTATATTTTATGAATATTCTTCATTCATTTATTTTTTTGCTTGTATGGGTATTGATTGCTATATTGTTACAAAGAAGTTAACTCTCACACAAGTGGACAGCAGGCAGGCAGGAAGAAAGGTATAATTTTCAGATTGCACCATTCACCAATACTTATCAGAACAATTTAGGTATCAATTCCTTTGATGTTTACCTGTGACTGAGTCCGAACCTCCAGCTTGATATCAGGGTGGGGGGAGAGATTCAAGTGGGAAAACTGAATCAAACAACTTTGCAGTCGATGAAAACTAGAGCCTTGGAGCTTGGCAGAGACAGATGCAGGAAGAAGGGGAAAGCAGACTGAATCCCAGTCCTAGAAGCATGGGTGTTTGGATAAACTTTAAGTAAGACAGGTACATGTAGGCCTTCTGTTGTTTAATTGTTATGCTTTGATTCCTGCTGTTGAGATTAAACAATACTTGGTTTTGAAAAGGCTGTTTTGTGGTCCCTGGATTCACCACTAGTCCCAGATCCCAAAGGGAAGCCTTGCAGGGTAGCCAAATCCAGCTGGGCATGTGGAGCAAACACAGTTGGTAACCAATGGGATGTACCCTTGTCTGAGAGTGGGAGAACTGTAGGATTCCACCCCAGAGAGGTGAAGGCAAGAGGCCTGTCACCAGAACAGGTTGCACTCAGGGAGACGTTGAGAGAGGTCAGAGGTGCTGCTAGCCCTGAACTGTGACAATCATTATTAACTGGTCATTTGTTTCATGATGATTTCCATCAGTCAAAGCATCTAACTGAAGCTATAACCCTGCTTCTGAAATGATTCATGCAGTTGTTCCCTTATACCTATGCAGAGTAACATTCTTATTAGTAGTAGTTACCATGTTTATTATGCTACTCCCTAGGGGCCAACCAAGAATGGGCCCCATAGGGCCAGGTACTGGATAAACATAGAATAAAAGAAAATCTCTGTTCCAAAGAACTTTTAATCTAAATAGAGAAGTCAGCTAAAACATAGGGGAAAGGGAGAAAACATTGATTTCAGTTCTCTACACATGGGCTACAGGTTAGTCCACATGAATCTGATTATAAAATCCGGGCATGAAGAATGGAGTGTGAATACATTCCGTGTGAAATATTTATGATTTTTCAGCATTAGACTCAAGAAAATCATGATCCAAGTGAATGGGATTTTTGTTTCAAGTAATCTTGATCACACAGGTCAACATTCTTATACATGTTGAGTTAATACCTCACTGCTTGAATATATGAGACTGGAATTTTCAAGTGCATAAAGGAATGAGGTGATCAAATCTCATTGAAATTAAGAAGCATAAATCTCTTAGGTTCCTTTGAAAATCCTAGCCTGAGAGAAAGGGTAACAGAACCTCTTGTGAAAGCTGTGGCACTTATTGGTGACTAAGGTATTATTGACCAGAGAGGTAGAATCTGATGCATAGTCCTTTATTTCCTGTTCATTCAAGCCCTCGCGTAATGAGTGCAATTCAGAATAAATACTTTGGCCAGCTCTAGTTATGAGTCGAGTTGAGGGAGAAAAGTGATTCTGTTTCATGAAAGATTTCAATATTTTGAAATTGGGTTTCATTCCAAATGAAAACCACCTCTTCTGACATTTTCTGTGGAAGGGAACGGAACCCCATTTTCAGAGCTGTGTGGCTGCTAGAGCCACAGACCTTTGAAGAAAGGCATGTTAATAGAAGACTTGTAGATGGTGGATACACCATGTAATACCTGTTTCTGCTTGTCTTCCAGTTGAACACTTATGAAGAAATGATGAACTTGAATCAAACGGTGGTGACTGAGTTTCTTCTGTTGGGATTTTCTACCTCTCCAGAGAGGGAGGTTTTACTCTTTGTGGCACTGTTAGCCATTTATCTGGTCACTGTGGTGGGAAACCTTCTCATTATCCTTGTAACTTTGGTGAATCCCACCCTTCACACCTCCATGTACTTTTTCCTCTCTAATTTGTCTGCCTTAGAGGTCGGTTACACCTCGGTCACTGTCCCCAAAATGCTGGTGAGCCTCATCTCGGGGGACAAACGCATCTCCTTTGCTGGCTGTGCCATGCAAATGTGCTTCTTCCTTTGCTTCGGGAGCACAGAGTCTTCCTTTCTGGCCATCATGGCGTATGACCGCTATGTGGCAATATGCAACCCCCTGTGTTATCCCATGATTATGAACAAGAAGGTGTGTGTCCTGCTGGCAGCCACTTCCTGGACAATCGGCATCCCGGCCCAGATAGTGCAGACCGGTTTGGTGTTCACCTTACCCTTCTGTAGCTCCAAAGAGATCAACCATTTCTTCTGTGACCCGGCCCCTCTGCTGTTGCTGGCCTGTGTTGATACCTCTATGAATGAAACCTTGATTTACATCATGGTCACTTTCTTTGGAATGGTGCCCTTTGCCCTGATCCTGTTGTCCTACATCCGGATCATTGCCACCATCCTCATGATGCCATCAGCTGAGGGCAAGAGGAAAACCTTCTCCACCTGTTCCTCCCACCTCATCGTTGTGGCTTTATTCTATGGTTCTGGCATCCTCCTTTATTTACAACCCAGGTCCAGTGAATTTCCAGACAGCGGTAAACTTCTCTCCCTGTTTTACACTGTTTTGCCTGCCATGTTGAACCCTTTTATCTACAGCCTAAGGAACAGGGATATCCAAACAGCACTGAAGAGAAATATGTGGCACAAAATGGTTCCTCGCTAGCACTGAGTGGGAAACAGATTACCCAGCCTGTTCTTCCTCAGGATGAATCTAAGGCCTACTAACATTTTTCACAAAGAACAAGAGCAAGACCCACCCACCCCAGAATAGCCTGATCATTAGAGCCATGGGCAGTGGGTATAATAGGCCAGGGGAGGCTAATCCTACCCTAACCCAGTCTGTGGCCCCACCCACACTCTTCCTCAAGTCCCTGCCCTCTCCCCTAAAGCCAGCGGGGACTCAGGTCTGGGTTTCCTGCTTCAAAACAGGGAGAGCAGGGATTCAAACTAAGCTCACCCATGTCCCCTGAAGCACCAAGCTATAGCCTCCAGCTCTGTAGAGATTTAAATATGGAATTATTTATACAAAGTGGAACAGCTCCCACCAGCACAACTGGTAGACTGACCCCACACTCCCGAGGTTAGCATCCTAATCCCAGATGACTCTTGGAGTGGGCTCTTTTCTTTAGTTCAGATCCCATTCTAGACCAATGAAACATTCATCAAAACCAAAACTTTCCCTCCAGAATTTCCATTTCAACAAATTGAAATTTTCCACTGGAAAAAAAACTTTCATTGAAAATTTCCCAGTGACCTCTAATCCTCAGAGAACGTGACTTGTCTAATAAGCACACTGCTGGGGGCACAAGTGGCAGAAGTGCGTATTGGTTTTGGCCGCCTTAGTGACTGAATTGAGACTCCTTGGACATGATTTATGAGGTGGGCTGGGCTCTCCCAGTGACCTCTGCTGCTGTTGTGAGCACTCAACGCTTGTGAAAATGACGCTGCAGGCCTAGCAAGTTGGTGGCTGCCCACAAAAGTCCTGATGGAAGTGACTTTCCAAATATTGCTTCAGAAATCTGTAGCAGAACCAGGATTAGAAGCCAATTTTCCTTGGCCTGAGGCAACTAGACCATCCCTTCTCTTCCCTTAGGCCTGTGCCCCATTGGCTACACACTTTCCAGCTTCTGCAATGAACAAGTGTGGGGTGTAGAGCTGCCTGGAAAACAGAATTTCCTTCCTGTGGGTGTTGGAACAAATTTTCATCCCAAGTTGACAGCCCAGGGACAAAAAGTGAAACCTTAAAAATTGTTCACAGGCTCATGGGGCCGCTTGACTTTCTGGGCTGCCCAGGGAGATGGGAAGCTGCCTGTCTAGTGAGCTAGCTGCAAAGTGTTGGTTGCTCAAGGAGTTGAGGTGATGGCTGCCCAGGGAGTCAGCTGCTCAGGGCATTGGGGAATGTTTACCCAGCAAGTGGGCTACAGTGGAGCAGGCTGCCTGGGACCTGTGCAGCCCTGGTTGGCTGTCAGCTGGCCTTCCAATTGCTAGGCTGGCTGAATGGTGGGCAGGTTAGCTGGTCTACTTCCTGGTCTGGTTACATCGAAAGCTGCGACAGAATCCACCTGTTCCCACGAAGCACGTCAGATCTGTTGAATCAGCAACACGGGGCTGTTGGGAATTTTTCAGCCAGCTCTAGCAAGGTCTCCTCATCCCTATCCACTACAGATCTCCATTCCAGTCACTGTCCATTCTGGGTTCCTCTGGACCAGATCGCCACATGCAGTAAATCAGTGCGGTTCCATTCATCTGGGAAATGGAGTGGCTGATACTTGTTGCTCTTCTGGGACAGAGTTCTGAGATCTTGCTTGCTAATAAGGCATGTGGAGTGCACAGATTTCCTAACAGCAGTCATTCAGAGGAGTGAGAATAGGCTCCTGGCTCGCAATCCAATGCACCTTCCCCTGGGCCAAAGAATAATCTGGTGAAGGAAAGGACATTGATGGTCATTGGTTTTATTTTCTGGATACAGTTCTGTGTGTCTGCTTCAGAACAATGCATGAAGATCAGTGTGGCCTACGACAGTAGTCCCCAAACTTTTCAGGGTCATGCCTCCCCTTACCCCTGTTTGCATCCCTCCCCCAGGAGCCAGGGCCATGGCTCCTGGCTGGGGGGAGCATGGACAGGGGTAATGGGACTGAGGCTGGAACTGCAATTGGGGGAAGGTCTGGGGCCAGAGCCAGGGATGGGGAAGGGGTTGGGGATGGCGCTGGATTGGAGCCGTGGCTGGGACATGGTGAGGGCTGGCAACTGGGGTCATGGCTGGAGGGGGGGCTATGGTTGGGGTCCAAGGCAGGAGGCGGGGCTGGAGCAGAGTTGGGGGTGGAGTGGGTCTGGGTGCTGCTCCCTCCCCGCCCCCTATGGGGGCCTGGGCCCCACCACGACCCGCGAACATTCCTTCATACATGCCCCACAGTTTGGGTACCACTGGCCTAGGAGCATGGTTGGAAGTTGATATTTTCAAAGGGTTGAGCGTAGTTTACTCTCCTAGCTTCCTCTGACAAACCCCAGATGGAATGTTAAGGACAAAAAGGAGTACTTGTGGCACCTTCATTTGTTAGTCTCTAAGGTGCCACAAGTACTCCTTTTCTTTTTGCGAATACAGACTAACACGGCTACTACTCTGAAACCTGTTAAGGACAGTAAGTGACAAATGTTGAATGCAATTGGTTGAGCTAGTATAAATGATTATTTTACATGGCTTAGAACTCAGCCAAATCAAGACACACTTTTATGGCCACCTCTAAGTTGTAGACCACCTCAACTTTCAATTTCCTACTTGAATCCTTTGAAGTATTAGAGCTGTTCAAATGTCAGTCCCAAGTAATTGTCAAAGGCAGCAAATTTCCACCCATTTGTCATGATCCTGCTTCTTGGAAACAGCTGAAAAATGGAGCCAAGGCAGAGGCCAAGTAGGAGAATTTTGGCAAATGACTAAGCAATTGCAAACAGGAGTTGGAGTGGGAAGTGTTAAACAGCCTACTACCAGTGTTGCTATTGCCAGACCTATAATGCAGCGAAAGTCACATAATTTAAACATACATCAATAAATAAAATAATGTAAACTCAGATGACTCATTGAACTTTATGTAGGTTTCAGAGTAGCAGCCGTGTTAGTCTGTATCCGCAAAAAGAAAAGGAGTACTTGTGGCACCTTAGAGACTAACAAATTTATTTGAGCATAAGCTTTTGTGAGCATCCGATGAAGTGAGCTGTAGCTCATGAAAGCTTATGCTCAAATAAATTTGTTAGTCTCTAAGGTGCCACAAGTACTCCTTTTTTTTTTTGCGGATACAGACTAACACGGCTGCTACTCTGAAACCTGTTAATGGATTTCTGACCCATAATGAGTATTGGGTTGTTAAGCTGGGGAAACATCAGGGATTGGGTCCCAAAGGAATCAGAGACACACTTCATCCTGTCTTCTGCAATAAATCCGAGATCCAACAGAGAAGATAGCTTCAGTTCCTTAGAGGGGTTTGCGACAGATCAGAGTGCTACTAAAGCTCCATTCACCATGATTGTCTCCTCCCAGTTACAGGGGGCTTGCCTGTCTGAGGTCTGGATTATTCAGTTACCTTTTTTGTGGATTAATTAGGAGATAGAAGATTTCATATATTTATTCTTGCATCTGTGACTCAGACATGAGGGAGGGATACGCTGCACTTTATGTGCAATGGGCACATTGATTGCAGGTGAGTTTCATTCTGTTTTACATCTGTTCCACCTGTTGTTTTCCTTTTGAAGAGTTAGTACCTGATTTTGTGGGGTTTGATGCCATATGTACACATTAAACCCACCTCAGAGTGCATGTATTGGGATCCAGCAGCATTTTCCACTCCCTCTGCACTAGTGTAAGTGATGATAGTATGTTCACGACAGGGGAAAAACAGACCAGAAATGCGCCATGGGTCAGATTTTTAAAGGTATTTAGGCATCTAGTAGGATTTTCAAAACATCTAGGCACCTAAAACCCATTGAGAGTCAGACACCTGGATGCATTTGAAAATCTCATTAGGCACCTAATTCCTTTTAAAAATCTGGCCCTAATTGAATAATGTCAGTGTTTGGAACCAAGAAACTTTGAAACATAAATCAGATCATCCAGCGATATGGCGGAAAATTTGCACATGAGGGAAGAATAAAGGGTCAGATCCTCAGCTGAGGTAAATCAGCCATAGCAGTCAATGGTTCAGATCCCTGGCAGGTGTGAATCAGCCACAGCTCCACTGGAATCAGTGGGACCAGATCCCCAGCTGGTATAGTTAATAGGACTATTCACATCAGCTGAGGATGATGTTCCAGTGGGTAGAGAGGGGGACTTAGACTTGAATTTAGATAAGTGAGTGCCAAACCTGAGCCACCTCAAAGCGTTTTTTTCGTGTATTCTGAGCACCCCTGTTTCTAGGTGAAGCCAGGAGGGCTCATGACAGTTTTCCTATGCTGTGAAATTTTTCGAGATTTCAAATTTTTTCCCATTCCAAATCAGGATGAAAAGTCAAAATCTCATAAATGTTCACAGACTGAAAATCCCCCTGAACTGCTGTTCAGGTCCATCAAAATGTTTCGCTTTGATAATTTCAATGTGTCATTTCAGTTTTTGACTGTTTTAATTTTATATTTTAGTATAATTTGCTTAAATTTCTAAACAAAAAATCTTTTTTTGTTTTTCATTTTCCCCCCAAATTATTTTGAGTTGGGCAATTAATTGAAACCAACTCTTTCCAGCAAAACATTCTGGTTTTGATGCATTGCTATTTTCTGATGAAAAAACCTTTCATGAAAACATTCCTGGTTGGTTCCAGTCTCAAGATCACTGCTGGTCAGGTGCTCAAATGAGCCCAGATCCCATGTAGCTATCTAAGTGATTTGTCTAGATTCTCCAAGGCTGAAAAACAGATTCCAGCATCTCCTGTTGCTAAGAAGTGGCAGGAGAAGGGACCTGCTGGAGGTTAAGCGCTTTTGAAAATCTGATCACTTCACGTAGATACCTAAGTGAGAGCTAAGAGCCACATTGTTAAAGTTATTTAGACACGTAAAGGGATTTTCAAAGAGCAATAAAGCACCTAACACCCATTGAAATCAATAGGAGTTAGGCATGTATCTACATCTTTAGCTGACTAATTACCTTTAAAAATCGGGTCCTGAGCATTTTTGAAAATCTGGCCCTATCAGTATTGCAGAAATTTACAGCCCACATATTAAGTGAAGCATAAAAACTCTGCCCCAACAATCATTTTCAGATTTACTTTGAAGTGCTGATTTTTAGGGGTGAGCTAAAAAAATTACAATTAATTTTAAAAAAATACAGGATAACTCACTCACAATTCCCCATCCATAGCACTGAATTTCAAGAAGGAGTTCGCCAAATTAAAATACAAATCTTTGTTTTATGAATTCTTCAAATTGTTATGAAATACAGAAAACTATGTATTAAAAACAAACTGTAGAGGAATGGCATTTTTATGTGAATTCTTTTTGTGTGTGCGTTTTATGGTTTTTCAAAGGTTTACAAACTTTGAATAGCCATCCTTTGATACATGAAGTTAAAATCAAATGTATGACCACTACTCCTAAATTAATTTATAAATAAATAATTCAGCCTTAGTCATTACATTCTGAACCAGCAGAGTAGCAGGTTGGAGGTCTAGGTTGGATATTAGGAAAAACGATTTCACTAGGAGGGTGGCGAAGCACTGGAATGGGTTACCTAGGGAGGTGGTGGAATCTCTATCCTTAGAGGTTTTTAAGACCCGACTTGACAAAGCCCTGGCTGGGATGATTTATTTGGGGATTGGTCCTGCTTTGAGCAGGGGATTGGACTAGATGACCACCTGAGGAATCTTCCAACCCTAATCTTCTATGATTCTATAAAGCATTTTATTAAATTCCAGCAATGTGCCATAGACCAGTGCATAGGTGCGGGAAGTAGGGATGCAGGGCATGCTGCTGCACCCTCAGGTTTTGTGCCCAGTGTCCCTGGTACCAGCCCTGCACCCTGGATCCCAGCCACCGGCCCCTGCTGCATGGGATCCCAGCTGCTGCCCTTGTTGCTGCCCAGGGGCTCCGCTGCCGGCCCCAGGGTCCTGGCCGCCGGCCCACATATGGGGTCCTGCCCAGCAGCTGGCCCCAGGGTCCTGGCCGCTGGCTCGCATGCGGCGTCCTGGCCGCCGGCTCAGGGTCCATCCCAGCCAGGGCCGTGGAGGCTCCACAACCAGTCCCAGGGATACTGCCCTGTCATAAATATAAAGGGAAGGGTAAATACCTTTAAATCCCTCCTGGCCAGAGGAAAAACCCTTTCACCTGTAAGGGGTTAAGAAGCTAAGATAACTTCACTGGCACCTCACCAAAATGACCAATGAGGAGACAAGATACTTTCAAAGCTGAAGGGACGTGGGAAACAAAGGGTTCTCTCTGTCTGTGTGATGCTTTTGGCGGGACCAAAGCAGGAATGCAGGTCAGAACTCCTGTAAAGAGTCAGTAAGCAATCTAGTTAGATATGCGTTAGATTCTGTTTTGTTTAAATGGCTGATAAAATAAGCTGTGCTGAATGGAATGTATATTCCTGTTTTTGTGTCTTTTTGTAACTTAAGGTTTTGCCTAGAGGGATTCTCTATGTTTTGAATCTGATTACCCTGTAAGGTATTTACCATCCTGATTTTACAGAGGTGATTCTTTTACTTTTTCTTTAATTAAAATTCTCTTTTAAGAACCTGATTGCTTTTTCATTGTTCTTAAGATCCAAGGATTTGGATCTGTGTTCACCTATGCAAATTGGTGAGGTTTTTTATCAAGCCTTCCCCAGGAAAGGGGGTGTAGGGCTTGGGGGGATATTTTGGGGGGAGACATTTCCAAGTGGGCACTTCCCCTGTTCTTTGTGTAACACTTTGGTGGTGGCAGCATTTAACCTAAGCTGGTAAGAATAAGCTTAGGGGGTCTTTCATGCAGGTCCCCACCGTAGAGTTCAGAGTGGGGAAGGAACCTTGACATGGTGGCAGAGCGGTGGGATTAATTTGCAATCATTTTGAGATTATTTTTTTTGAACAGAAGGGTAGTTAACCTCCTGCAGAGAAATTCACAAGTTCTTCAAAGACCTGAAAAGGTTAGCTAAGAGCAACTAGAGGGTTTTCTGTCTATTTGCCTGGAGACAAAGGTATTAGTTTTTTTTAAGGATTTTTCTGTAGGCTGACAGTCACGATCAGAGAACATCGGTATCCGGTTACAGCACAACCTATTTTTTTTTGACAAACAAAGTTTTTTGTTTGTTTGTTTGTTTTATTACTCTTGGATGTAAAGTTAGTAAAAAACAGAGAGGCAAACATTACAGAGCCCAAAGCAGAAACAGCCAAAGAGGCTGCCCACAGGAGAGAACTGGAGGCAGCGAGAGAGACAGAAAAAAACCAAGACGCTGCTCACAGGAGAGCTATGGAGGCACGGGAAAAAGAAATGGAGGAAAATGAAAAAGAGAGGAAACATGCTGAGGCAGAGAAGGAAAAAGAGAGGAAGCATGCACTGGAGATGGAGAAGGCAAAGGCTGAGCAGAATCTACCGGATAACCCTAACCATCCTTCCCCAACAATCCACAAATGGGAGATACTACATCCACAGTATGATGAATCCAGTGATATTGCTGAATATTTTCTCACCTTTGAGAGACTGTGCAGACTCCATCAAATTCCTGAAGCTCACAAGATGACCACATTGGTCGCAAAATTGACTGGAAGAGCTCTGGACATATTCAATAAGATGCCTATTGATGAGGCTTCTGACTATATAATAAGTTCAAGGATTGGGTTTTAAAGCAATTTCAAATTACATCTGAAACATACAGAGTAAAATTTTGAACCCTTAAGAGAGGGCCTGGACTAAGTAATGTGGCTTATCTAAACCAGATGAAGGATCTGTTAGATAAATGGATCCAAGGAAGGGGTGTCACTATCTTTTGATGGACTTGTGATTTGATAGCTCAGGAGGAATTCCTGACTATGTCCAAGGAGGAAATAAAACAGTGTTTATGGGATAAGGAAATGGACTCAGCAGAAAGTCTTGCTTCTTATGCTGATCAATACGAGCAGTCCCAGACCACCAGAGAGGCGGGGCAAGCCGGAACAAATCGGGTGGAGGCAGGAGAGAAGAACAACCCTGATTGCAGTTGGAGCGGATACCAGAAGGGACACCGTTAGACCACACCCAAGGGGGCAGCCCAAGGCCCCAACTACACACCAAGGAATACTCCAGACACCTTATCGTCCTGCCACACCATTCTCCAGCAACCCACCTCACCCTAGTGACCCATCAGCTGGATTATGTTTTAAATGTAATGAGCCAGGGCATGTAAAGGCTAACTGCCCCAAGAACCCCAACAGATTACAGTTCATTGCACCGGAATCACACCAGAGGTCCTCGGGCCCAGATACCTCCCAGATACCCTCAGAGCAGAGGAAAACTGTGAGTGTGGGCAGGAAGAAGGTCACCACCTGGAGGGACACGGGAGCACAAGTGTCGGCTATCCATGCTTCCTTAGTGGACCCCAATTTAATCAACCCAGAGATCCAAGTGACAATTCAACCCTTCAAGTCCAACTCTTTCAATTTGCCTACACCAAGTTGCCTGTCCAGTACAAGGGCTGGTCAGGAATGTGGACTTTTGCAGTCTATGATGATTATCCCATCCCCATGCTGTTGGGGGAAGACTTGGCCAATCATGTGAAGCTAGCCAAGAGGGTGGGAATGGTCACCTGCAGCCAGGCTAAGCAAGCTGTCATGCCTAGCTCTGTTCCAGAAAATTCTACCAGGACCTGGTCAGAGGTGATGGAACTGGACCCCATGCTAACATCAGCAACAGCAGTAGTGAATCCAGTTCCAGAGACCCAGACAGAGCCAGTCCCAGAACCGGAACCGGCGGAACAACCAGCATCAGACCCATTGCCAGCACTGAATCCAGTACTTGCAACCCCAACCCCAGAGTGCCCCACCAAACCTGAACCGGCAGCAGCCGATAACCCTACACCAGAGGCTCAGACAGAGCCTGACACCCAACAAAGTACACCAGCGGAGAGCGGTTCACAGTCAACGGAAACAGCCCCATCCCATACATCGCTTCCAGAGGGACCAAGCCTAAGTCCACAATCCAATGAGGAACTGATGTATCCAGCATCAAGGGAACAGTTCCAGACTGAACAGGAAGCAGATGAAAGTCTCCAGAGAGCTTGGACGGCGGCACGGAGCAACCCACCGCCTCTCAGCTCTTCTAATCAATCCAGGTTTATTGTAGAAAGAGGAATTTTATACAAGGAAACTCTTTCGGGTGGACACCGGGATGGCTGGCATCCTCTGAGACAGTTGGTAGTTCCAACTAAGTACCGGGTCAAGCTCTTGAGCTTAGCCCACAATCATCCTAGTGGCCATGCTGGGGTGAATAGGACCAAAGACCATTTGGGGAGGTCATTCCACTGGGAGGGAATGGGCAAGGATGTTTCTACCTATGTCCAGTCTTGTGAGGTATGCCAAAGAGTGGGAAAATCCCAAGACCAGGTCAAAGCCCGTCTTCAGCCACTCCCCATCACTGAGGTCCCATTTCAGCGAGTAGCTGTGGATATTCTGGGTCCTTTTCCGAAAAAGACACCCAGAGGAAAGCAGTACATCCTGACTGTTAGGATATAGATATTCAGGCCTGTCTGTACTCTAAGAATTTAGGTGTATTCTTATCACTTAGCTAGTTATAGAGGTATAAAAGAAAGAATCAAAGTCACTGTCTGCCAGTGTAAGGTCCTTCTCTTACTGTGACAGTCTGAGGCCCTGTGTTTAGGCTAAGGCCTTTGGCTAAGCAACAGAGGCAGCCATAAGCTGCCAAGCGAACGGTCACCTCCTCCCATTCCAAACTAGTCACATTGAAATATGGTGCTTATGGGCTGTTAGGATACAATCCTGTCCTGATAATGCCTATCGCCTCCAGAGAAAGGGAAGTGCCTAGAAAATGTAAAAGGAAACTTAGTTTGATAGTATCCTGTCTGGCAAGAACTCACTTATCAATAGCTGGGATGTGGAACCCGCACTTCTGTATTGTTTTGTCATTATAGTTCCCACTTTGCTATTGTTTGTCTGTATAATCTCTGTCTGGTTCTGTGATTGTTCCTGTCTGCTGTATAATTAATTTTGCTGGGTGTAAACTAATTAAGGTGGTGGGATGTAATTGGTTACATAATCATATTACAATATGTTAGGATTGGTTAGTTAAATTTCAGGAAAATGATTGGTTAAGGTATAGCAAAGCAGAACTCAAATTTTACTATATAGTCTGCAGTCAATCAGGAAGTGGGGGGGGATGGGAACAGGGAATGGGGGTGGGGGAATTGGAATCATGTTTTGCTAAAGGGGGAAATGGGAACAGGGACACAGGTAAGGCTCTGTGGTGTCAGAGCGGGGAGGGAGGACACTAAGGAAGGAAACTGAAATCATGCTTGCTGGAAGTTCACCCCAATTAACATTGAATTGTTTGCACCTTTGGACTTCGGGTATTGTTCTCTGTTCATGCTAGAAGGACCAGGGAAGTAAGTGGGTGAAGTAATAAGCCCCCTAACACTGACTTTCATGGATTTTGCCACCTGATGGCCGGAAGCAGTAGCTCTAAGCAACACCAGGGCTAAAAGTGTGTGCCAGGCACTAGCAGACATTTTTGCCAGGGTAGGTTGGCCCTCCGACATCCTCACAGATGCAGGAACTAATTTCCTGGTAGGAACTATGGAAAGCCTCTGGGAAGCTCATGGGGTAAATCACTTGGTTGCCACCCCTTACCATCATCAAACAAATGGCCTGGTGGAGAAAGTTAATGGAACTTTGGGGACCATGATACATAAATTGGTAAATGAGCACTCCAGTCATTGGTACCTAGTGTTGCAGCAGTTGCTCTTGGCCTACAGAGCTGTACAACATCCCAGTTTAGGGTTTTCACCATTTAAACTTGTATATGGCCATGAGGTTAAGAGGCCATTACAGTTGGTGAAGCAGAAATGGGAGGGATTTACACCTTCTCCAGGAACTACCATTCTGGACTTTGTAACCAACTGACAAACCACTTTCCGAACCTCTTGAGCCCTTGCTAAAGAAAACCTACAGGATGCTCAAAAAGAGAAAAAAGTCTGGTATGATAAACATGCCAGAGAGCATTCCTTCAAAGTAGGGGACCAGGTCATGGTCTTAAAGGTGTTCCAGGACCATGAAATGGAAGCATCATGGGAAGGGCCATTCACGGTCCAAGAGCACCTGGGAGCTGTTAATTATATCATAGCCTTCCCCACCTCCAACCGAAAGCCTAGAGTGTACATATTAATTCTCTAAAGCCCTTTTATTCCAGAGAATTAAAAGTTTGTCAGTTTATAGCCCAGGGAGCAGCTGACGCTGAGTGGCCTGAAGGTGTCTACTATGAAGGGAAAAGTGCTGGTGGTGTGGAAGAGGTGAACCTCTCCATGACACTTGGGCTTATGCAGCAACAGCAGATCAAGGAGCTGTGCACTAGCTACGCGCCGATGTTCTCAGTCACCCCAGGGCTGACTGAATGGGCATACCACTCCATTAACACAGGTAGTACTCGCCCAATTAAAGCCCAATCTTACCAGGTGTCCCCTCAAGCTAAAACTGCTATAGAAAGGGAGATCCAGGATATGCTACAGATGGGAGTAATCCACCCCCCTGGCAGTGCATGGGCATCTCCAGTGGTTCTAGTTCCCAAACCAGATGGGGAGATACATTTTTGCATGTAGTAAGCTAAATGCTGTAACTTGCCCAGACAACTATCGAATCCCACACAGAGATGAATTATTAGAGAAACTGGGATGGGCCCAGTTCATCTCTACCTTGGACTTAACCAAGGGATATGGCAGGTACCGCTAGATGAATCCACCAAGGAAAGGTCAGCCTTCACCACACATGTTGGGCTGTATGAATTTAATGTACTCCCTTTCGGGCTGCTGAATGCACCCGCCACCTTCCAAAGACTTGTAGATGGTCTCCTAGCGAGATTAGGAGAATATGCAGTCGCCTACCTTGATGATGTGGCCATATTTTCGGATTCCTGGGCAGAACACCTGAACAACTACAAAAAGTCTTTGAGCTTTTAAGGGAGGCAGGACTAACTGTTAAGGATAAGAAGGGTCAAATAGGCCTAAACAGAGTGACTTACCTTGGACACCAGGAACTATCAACCCCCTACAGGCCAGAGTGGATGCTATCCAAAAGTGGCCTGTCCCAAAGTCAAAGAAACAGATTCAATCCTTCTTAGGCTTGGCCGGATATTACAGGCAATTTGTACCGAAATACAGCAAAATCGCTGTCCCACTGACAGACCTAACCAAAAAGAAACAGCCAAATGCCGTTCAGTGGACTGAAGAGTGTCAGAAGGCCTTTAACCAGCTTAAAGTGGTTAAACTCATGTTTGACCCTGTGCTAAGGGCCCCAGACTTTGACAAACCGTTCCTAGTAACCACAGATGCATCTGAGCCTGATGTGGGAGCAGTTGTAATGCAGGAAGTACCTGATCAAGAATTCCATCCTGTAGTGTTTCTCAGCAAGAAACTGTCTGAGAGGAAAAGCAACTGGTCAGTCAGTGAAAAAGAATGTTATACCATTGTCTATGCTCTGGGAAACTACACCCATACATTTGGGTACGGCCTTTCCACCTGCAAACTGACCATGCTGCGCTACAGTGGCTTCATACCACCACGGGAAATAACAAAAAACTTATTTGGTGGAGTTTAGTTCACCCAGATTTTGATTTCGACATACAACACATCTCAGGAGCTTCTAACAAAGTGGCTTTCTCCCATGAAAATTTCCCAGAATCAACCGGCTAAAATCGTCCTTGAAATGTGAAAAATATGGTTAGTCTTTATATACTTTGTAGTATATTTAGAGGTGCATGTGTCTTATTAACTCTGTTTTCTCCTAGAGCTCCAGGAAGAAATCACAGCCAGTGTTTCACCCTATCTGTGATTTGGGGAGTGTATCATAAATATAAAGGGAAGGGTAAACACCTTTAAATCCCTCCGGGCCAGAGTCAAAACCCTTTCACCTGTAAAGGGTTAAGAAGTTAAGATAACCTTGCTGGCACCTGACCAAAATGAGCAATGAGGTGACAAGATACTTTCAAAGCTGGAGGCAGGGGGTTCTCTCTGTCTGTGTGATGCCTTTGATGGGACCAGAGCAGGAATGCAGGTCAGAACTCCTGTAAAGAGTTAGTAAGCAATCTAGTTAGATATGCATTAGTTTCTGTTTTGTTTAAATGGCTGATAAAATAAATTATGCTGAATGGAATGTATATTCCTGTTTTTGTGTCTTTTTGTAACTTAAGGTTTTGCCTAGAGGGATTCTCTATGTTTTGAATCTGATTACCCTGTAAGTTATTTACCATTCTGATTTTACAGAGGTGATTCTTTTACTTTTTCTTTAATTAAAATTCTCTTTTAAGAACCTGATTGCTTTTTCATTGTTCTTAAGATCCAAGGGTTTGGGTCTGTTTTCACCTATGCAAATTGGTGAGGATTTTTATCAAGCCTTCCCCAGGAAAGAGGGTGTAGAGCTTGGAGGGATATTTCTCGGGGGGGGGGAGAGACGTTTCCAAGTGGGCACTTCCCCTGTTCTTTGTGTAACACTTTGGGGGTGGCAGCGTTTAACCTAAGCTGGTAAGAATAAGCTTAGGGGGTCTTTCATGCAGGTCCCCACCGTAGAGTTCAGAGTGGGGAAGGAACCTTGACACTCCCGGCTACCGGCCCTGCTCCCGGGGGCTCCGTTGCCGGCCCCGCATGTCAGCCCCACGCCTGGGTCTTTGCACCGCTAGCTGTGGCCGCAGCCTCCTCTGCCTTACCCATGACTGAATCCCCACCTCCCAGATCCACAGCCCTGCTCCCAGCCCCAGCTCTAGGGGGCAGTGAGGGGACACAGAGAGGGGTAAGAGGGGTGCAGCTCAGCACCCCTACTACAAAATCTGTCCCAGCACCACTTGAGGAGTGTTGCAGATAGCGAGCTAGACAGAGAGATGGGTGTGTATGTGTAAGGCAACTGTTGGCCCCTTACTAAAACTCAGTGGGGGTGTTTTGGCTGGCTAGCGCCCAGTACTAAAAGGAAGGGGAAGGGTCGATGGGAAATCAGGACCCTGAGACTGACAGTCCCCAGGGGTAATGGGGAGAGGCCAATGCTCCAGGTCAGCCTGATTGATCGGGTGGGCCAGCTAATCAGGAAGTCAGGAGGCTGGGGGGAGGGGGGAATCCCATCCTCCATGTGACCCAGAATTGCCTGGGTCAGACAGAGTGGGGCCGAGCTAAGGAGAGAGCAGGGGCCTGATCTGGGCTGGGGAGCAGAGCTGGACCAGCCAGAGGGGCCAGAAAAGCAGCCCACGAAGCAGGTCAGAGCTGGGAACAGAGTTACAGAAGCATCCCACAGAGCAGAGCTGTGTTGGGAGCAGAGCTGCAGCCCCAGAGCCAGGGGGGGCAGAGAAGCAGCCCAGGGACCTGGAGGCAGAGCAGCAGGGTGGAGCTGCAGCTGAGGGTGAGTGGTGGAGCTGCAGCTGGGGTTGGAGCTGAGGCAGGGTGGAGCTGGGGCTGGAGCTGGGGCTGGAGCAGTCCGGAGCCGGGTGCGATGAGCGGCTGGGGAGAGCGAGGGAGACTCTGCGCAGCAAGCCCAGTGCAGGGAGACATCCCCAGCCAAGAGGCCTTGCAGGCCAGACTTGGAGGGGGATCATAACCCCAATGGAGCGGGGGCGATGCTGGGAAGCAGGGTCCTGCCACCGAGAGCCTGAGAGCGTGGGGCCATTGCCAGAGCAAGTGTCTGGCTCGCAGCATCCCTGCAGCACGGCCTGGGCATGAGGCCTGGGGCTTGTGAGGAACAGACTGAACTACCCTGACATTCCAGAGACGCTGGTTGTGTTGCCCCCATGCTACAGAGCGGGGTGACGGGTTTTCCTTTCACCTTTCCCATGTTTTCCTTATTTTTTTAAAATTTGTTGCTGTTTAATAAATTGTATTTTCTTTGAACTGTATGTAATGATCAGTGGGTCAGGGAAGCATCCAGTGCAGAGAGAGTACCCCGCAGTGGGGACACCCTAGCCCCTGTCCTTAGTGACCAACACAAGATTGGGGGTTGAGCCCCCCAGGAATCCTGGGCCCAGCCTTGTTGGGGTTACGAGGACTCTGCCACACAGGAGAGTGGAAGGGGAGGTCTCTAGGTCAAGCAGGGCTCTGGGTAAAGGAAGTGGGAGCGAGGACTTCCCGTTAGAAGTAACGGAAGAGGAGAAGGACCATTGGTTGATCATAGGATGACTATGAGCTGCCAATGTGATATGGCTGTGAAAAAAGTTAATGGGGTTTTGGGGTGCATCAGGAGAGGCATTTCCAGTAGGGATAAGGAGGTTTTAGTACCGTTATACAAGGCACTGGTGAGACCTCACCTAGAATACTGTGTGCAGTTCTGGTCTCCCATGTTTAAAAAGGATGAATTCAAACAGGAGCAGGTACAGAGAAGGGCTACTAGGATGATCCGAGGAATGGAAAACTTGTCTTATGAACGGTTTCAGAGTAGCAGCCGTGTTAGTCTGTATTCGCAAAAAGAAAAGGAGTACCCGTGGCACCTTAGAGACTAACAAATTTATTAGAGCATAAGCTTTCGTGAGCTACAGCTCACTTCATCGGATGCATTTGGTGGAAAAAGCAGAGGAGAGATTTATACACACACACACACACAGAACATGAAACAATGGGTTTATCATACACACTGTAAGGAGAGTGATCACTTAAGATAAGCCATCCCTCCTCAGGCCCTTCGTTACCAGCACTCCCAGCTATCTTCGAGACACCACTGACTTCCTGAGGAAACTACAGTCCATTGGTGATCTTCCTAAAAACACCATCCTGGCCACTATGGATGTAGAAGCCTCTACACCAACATTCCACACAAAGATGGACTACAAGCCGTCAGGAACAGTATCCCCGATACTGTCACGGCTAACTTGGTGGCTGAACTTTGTGACTTTGTCCTCACCCATAACTATTTCACATTTGGTGACAATGTATACCTTCAAATCAGCGGCACTGCGATGGGTACCCGCATGGCCCCACAGTATGCCAACATTTTTATGGCTGACTTAGAACAACGCTTCCTCAGCTCTCGTCCCCTAATGCCGCTACTCTATTTGCGATACATTGATGACATCTTCATCATCTGGACCCATGGAAAAGAAGCTCTTGAGGAATTCCACCATGATTTCAACAATTTCCATCCCACCATCAACCTCAGCCTGGACCAGTCCACACAAGAGATCCACTTCCTGGACACTACGGTGCTAATAAGCGATGGTCACATAAACACCACCCTATATCGGAAACCTACTGACCGCTATTCCTACCTACATGCCTCTAGCTTTCATCCAGATCATACCACACGATCCATTGTCTACAGCCAAGCGCTACGATATAACCGCATTTGCTCCAACCCCTCAGACAGAGACAAACACCTACAAGATCTCTATCATGCATTCCTACAACTACAATACCCACCTGCTGAAGTGAAGAAACAGGTTGACAGAGCCAGAAGAGTACCCAGAAGTCACCTACTACAGGACAGGCCCAACAAAGAAAACAACAGAACGCCACTAGCCATCACCTTCAGCCCCCAACTAAAACCTCTCCAATGCATCATCAAGGATCTACAACCTATCCTGAAGGACGACCCATCACTCTCACAGATCTTGGGAGACAGACCAGTCCTTGCTTACAGACAGCCCCCAAATCTGAAGCAAATACTCACCAGCAATCACACACCACACAACAGAACCACTAACCCAGGAACCTATCCTTGCAACAAAGCCCGTTGCCAACTCTGTCCACATATCTATTCAGGGGATACCATCATAGGGCCTAATCACATCAGTCACACTATCAGAGGCTCATTCACCTGCGCATCTACCAATGTGATATATGCCATCATGTGCCAGCAATGCCCCTCTGCCATGTACATTGGCCAAACTGGACAGTCTCTATGTAAAAGAATGAATGGACACAAATCAGACGTCAAGAATTATAACATTCAAAAACCAGTTGGAGAACACTTCAATCTCTCTGGTCACACGATCACAGACCTAAGAGTGGCTATCCTTCAACAAAAAAGCTTCAAAAACAGACTCCAACGAGAGACTGCTGAATTGGAATTAATTTGCAAACTGGATACAATTAACTTAGGCTTGAATAGAGACTGGGAATGGATGAGTCATTACACAAAGTAAAACTATTTCCCCATGGTATTTCTCCCTCCCCCGCCCCACTGTTCCTCTGATATTCTTGTTAACTGCTGGAATTAGCCTACCTTGCTTGTCACCATGAAAGGTTTTCCTCCTTTCCCCCCCCTGCTGCTGGTGATGGCTTATCTTAAGTGATCACTCTCCTTACAGTGTGTATGATAAACCCATTGTTTCATGTTCTGTGTGTGTGTGTGTGTATATAAATCTCTCCTCTGCTTTTTCCACCAAATGCATCCGATGAAGTGAGCTGTAGCTCACGAAAGCTTATGCTCTAATAAATTTGTTAGTCTCTAAGGTGCCACGGGTACTCCTTTTCTTTTTGTCTTATGAAAGGAGACTTAAGGAGCTTGGCTTGTTTAGCCTAACTAAAAGAAGGTTGAGGGGAGATATGATTGCTCTCTATAAATCTATCAGAGGGATAAATATAGGAGAGGGAGAGGAATTATTTCAGCTCAGCACCAATGTGGACACAAGAACAAATGGGTATAAACTGGCCACCAGGAAGTTTAGACTTGAAATCAGACGAAGGTTTTTAACCATCAGAGGAGTGAAGTTTTGGAATAACCTTCCAAGGGAAGCAGTGGGGGCAAAAGATCTATCTGGTTTTAAGATTCTACTCGATAAGTTTATGGAGGAGATGGTATGATGGGATAATGGGATTTTGATAAGTAATTGATCTTTAAATATTCAGGGTAAATAGGCCAACTCCCCTGAGATGGGATATTAGATGGATGGGATCTGAGTTACTATAGAAAATTCTTTCCTGGGTATCTGGCTGGGGAATCTTGCCCATATGCTCAGAGTTTAGCTGATTGCCATATTTGGGGTCGGGAAGGAATTTTTCTCCAGGGCTGATTGGAGAGGCCCTGGAGGTTTTTCGCCTTCCTCTGTAGCATGGGGCATGGTTGACTTGAGGGAGGCTTCTCTGCTCCTTGAAGTCTTTGAACCATGATTTAAGGACTTCAATAGCTCAGACATGGGTGAGGTTTTTCATAGGAGTGGGTGGGTGAGATTCTGTGGCCTGCGCTGTGCAGGAGGTCAGACTAGATGATCAGAATGGTCCCTTCTGACCTTAGTATCTATGAATCTATGAATCTATGACTCAGATCCTTTTGTAGCCCAATTCACTGGGGTAGTGTATACTCCAGGAAAATTCCCCACAATAGCTTCCCCCGCTTACATATAGGGGTAGTGAAACAGATGTGTGACTGGAAATGGGGTTAAACAATTGAGCTGGGAAAATTTGCAGATGAAACAAAACTGTTTTGTATTGTCAAGACGGAGAAGGCTGTAAGGAATTTCAGAGAGACCTGACCAAGCTAGATAAAGAGACATCAAAAAGGCAGATGAAATTCAGGATTGAAAGATACAAAATAATGCACGCAGGAGGAAACAATGTGGTATGTTCTGAGTGGAATACAGAGCTCACTTCTCCTTAGAGATAAGATGGATAAGTAGGCACTTGATTAAAATATACAAAATACACTAAATGGCACAGAGGAGAAAGTTCAGACACTTCTGTTCTCCCTGTCTCAACACGAGGAAGAGAGTTGTTCAATGGGAGTGAATGGCAGACAAATTGACACTCACAAAAGGAGATTCTTTTTCACACGATGTTCACAAATGCAGTTAGCCTGTGGAACTCACTGCCACATGATAAAATTGAAGCTAAGAATTAAGCAGCATTCAGGAAAAGCTCAGGTCCTTTCATATCCCTAAGGAAGCTGGCCCTGTCATTCTCATGTTATGTCTACACTACAAAATTAGGTCGATTTTATAGAAGTCGATTTTTCGGAAGCAGTTTTATACAGTTGATTGTGTGCATCCCCACTAAGTGCAGTAAGTCAGCGGAGTGTGTCCACAGTACCGTGGCTAGCATCGACTTTCAGAGTGGTGCACTGTGGTAGCTATCCCACAGTTCCCGCAGTCTCTGCTGCCCATTGGAATTCTGGGTTGAGCTCCCAATGCCTGATGGGGCAAAAACATTGTTGCGGGTGGTTTTGGGTACATGTCGTCAATCGCCCCTCCCTCCCTCCATGAAAGCAAAGGCAGACAATCATTTTGCAGCTTTTTTCCTGGGTTAACCACGCAGATGCCATAGCACTGCAAGCGGGAGCCTGCTCAGCTCAGCTCACCCTCACCGCTGCTGTTGCAGACAAGTCTACTGTGGGGGCTGCTGTGATCCAAGTAGCCAATGCAATCATTGACATTCTGTTATCAAGGGTAGAGACTCTGGGAAATGTGCGGGCCTTTTTAGATTTTAGGTGCATCATATTCCTGTCCTTTGTCGCTGGTGAAGAAATCTTGCAGGTGTACATTCCACAAGTAACCGCTCCAGGGCTCCTGCTCTTTTGCCTTGGCCACACAGCAGCAGCACCTGCCTGCCTTTGCATCAATGGTGAACGGCCCCACCACTTCTGCTGCAATTCTGCTATCCTGACTTGCTGCAATTCTGCAGCAGATGGTGAAGTAGGACTGCTAGCTGTCCTCATCAATGGTGTTTTGCTCTCTCCACTGCTTCCGCTGCAACTCTGCTATCCTGATCTCCTGCAAGCTGGAGGGTTCTCCTCAGGCTGCTCTCCCAGATGGCAGCACCGCACGGTCGCACCCTTGCTCCCATGGCTCATGAAGCCTGGACAGTAGTAAGGAGCAGTTCAACTATAGGCTGAGCAAGTGCAGAATGGTGGTAGAATGTGCCTTTGGACGTTTAAAAGCTCGCTGGCGCTGTTAGTCAGACCTCAGTGCAACAAACATTCCCATTGTTATTGCTGATTGCTGTGTGCTACATAATATCTGTGAGGGTAAGGGGGAGACGTTTATGGTGCGGTGGGAGGTTGAGGCAAATCGCCTGTGTCCGATTTTGAGCCGCCAAACACCAATTAGAAGAGCACAGCAAGGTGTGCTGCGCATCACAGAGACTTTGAAAACTAATTTCATGACTGGCCAGGCTATGGTGTCACAGTTGTGTGTAGAGAAAAGGAGTACTTGTGGCACCTTAGAGACTAACAAATTTATTTGATGCATCCGATGAAGTGAGCTGTAGGTCATGAAAGCTTATACTCAAATAAATTTGTTAGTCTCTAAGGTGCCACAAGTACTCCTTTTCTTTTTGCGAATACAGAGTAACACGGCTGCTACTCTGAAACAGTTGTGTGTGTTTCTCCTTGATGCAAACCTGCCCCCTTTGTTGATTTTAATTCCCTGTAGGCCAACCACCCTTCCCCCTTCGAAAAAAAGTAACTATTGTTTTGAAACCAGGCATTCTTTCTTTATTAATTTTAAAAAATTGAGATAATGGACAAGGTAGCCGCAGGTGGTTTTGGGTACATGTCGTCAGTGACCATTCCTTCCCTCCCTCCGTGAAAGCAATGACAGACAATCATTTCTCGCCCTTTTTCCTGGATTGCCTGCACATACGCCATAGCACTGCAAGTGGGAGCCTGCTCCGATCACCGCTGCAGTTGTGAGCATTGTAAACACCTTGCATTTGCCCTTGGAGATTTTGCATATATATTGGCATTACGTCTTTTGGAATGGAGTTCTGATAGCACGGATTCGTCTCCCCATACATCGATCAGATCCAGTACCTCCCATTCGGTCCATGCTGGAGCTCTTTTGCTATTCTGGGACTGCATGGTCACCTGTGCTGATGAGCTCGCCACGCTGGCCAAACAGGAAATGAAATTCTAAAGCTCCCAGTGCTTTTCCTGTCTACCTGACTAGTGCATCTGAGTTGAAAGTGCTGTCCAGAGCGGTCACAATGGAGCACTCTGGGATAGCTCGCGGAGGCCAATACCATCAAATTGCATCCACACTACCCCAAATTCAACTCAGTGATGTTGATTTTAGCGCTAATCCCTCATTGGGGAGGAGTACAAAAATTGATTTTAAGAGCCCTTTAAGTCAACAAAAATGGCTTCATCGTGTGGATGAGTGCAGGATTAAATCGACCTAACACTGCTAAATTTGACCTAAAGTTGTAGTGTAGACCAGGGCTAAATTACTAATATGGACCTCAATACCAAAGTGTTGCACAATCTTTAATGTATTTTGCCTCAAAACATCTCCATGGAGTAGGAAAGTGCTATTATCCCCATTATACAGGTAGGGAACTGAGTCACAAAGAGGTTAAGTAATTTGTGCAAGATCTTACGTGAGGAAAAGAACAGAGACTTGAACCACAGCTCCAATATGCTTGGGTGATGCACCAACCTGGGACTAACCTTCATCTCTAGTTTGTATGCAAGACACCATATTGGCTTAGATGGACTCCCTGCTTGATCTGGTTTGGCATCTCTTAGCATCATGTGTTCTAAAGAATAGGTACAAACAGGGAGCACTAACCCATCAACTGCAGATATGTGGGTGCAAAGTGACTATGTAAAAATGTCACCTTCTTCTTCAGCAGCTGTTAGTGACTAAAACACTTAAAAACCAAAACCTTGCTTCATGCCCAGAGAGAAGGAATTGGCTTTGATTCCGACTCTCGCATCGGCAGCAGAATGGCTATGCAATTTCCAAACACAGAAATAGTATCACAGGTGATGATGTGTGAGCTGGGAGGAACCTAGCTTGGCTTTCATAACCCATGATGGAATTTTCCAGTCATTTCTAAGAGCTGAAACACCCTTGCCATGACAATATCTTCCTGTTGCCTTGACTCTTTCATAATAGCATATCTCTGTCTTGGCGTAACCCATAGTATAATAAGGTGACTGTCACTTTCTAGTGGCCGGTTTTGTTCAACATCTTCATTAGTGATCTGGGTGATGGGATGGATTGCATCCTCACCAAGTTCATGGATGACACTAAGCTGTGGGGAGAGGTAGATACTTAGGACGGAAGAATCCAATGCACTGCTACAGGCTGGGGACTGACTGGTTAAGCGACAGTTCTGCAGAAAAGGACCTGGGGATTACGGTGAACAAGAAGCTGGATATGAGTCAACAGTGTGCCCTTGTTGCCAAGAAAGCTAACCGCATATTCGGCTGCATTAGTAGGAGCATTGCCAGCAGATCGAGGGAAGTGATTATTCCCCTCTCTTTGGCACTGGTGAGGCCACATCTGGAGTATTGCGTACAGTTTTGTATCCCCCCCCACTACAGAAAAGATGTGGACAAATTGAAGAGAGTCCAGCGGAGGGCAACGAAAATGATTAGGGGGCTGGGGCACATGATTTACGAGGAGAGGCTGAGGGAACTGGGCTTCTTTAGTCTGCAGAAGAGAAGAGTGTGGGTGTCAAGGTTCCTTCCCCACTCTGAACTCTACGGTGGGGACCTGCATGAAATACCCCCTAAGCTTATTCTTACCATCTTAGGTTAAAAACTTCCCCAAGGTACAAAATTTTGCCTTGTCCATGAACACTATGCTGCCACCACCAAGTGTTTTAAACAAAGAACAGGGGAAGAGACCATTTGGAGATGTCTTCCCCCCAAATATCCTCCCAAGCCCTACACCCCCTTTCCTGGGGAAGGCTTAATACAAATCCTTACCAATTGGTACAGGTGAACACAGACCCAAACCCTTGGATCTTAAGAACAATGAAAAATCAATCAGGTTTTTAAAAGAAGAATTTTAATTAAAGAAAAGGTAAAAGAATCACCTCTCTATAATCAAGATGGTAAATACCTTACAGGGTAATCAGATTCAAAACACAGAGAATCCTTCTAGGCAAAAACCTTAAGTTACAAAAAGACACAGCTTATTTTACCAGCCATTAAACAAAAGAAAATCTAATGCATGTTCTAGCTAGATTACTTACTAACTTAACAGGAGTTGTAAGGCTGCATTCCTGATCTGTTCCGGCAAAAGCATCACACAGACAGACAAACCCTTCCCCCCCACCTCTAGATTTGAAAGTATCTTGTCACCTCATTGGTCATTTTGGGTCAGGTGCCAGCGAGGTTATCTTAGCTTCTTAACCCTTTGCAGGTGAAAGGGTTTTGCCTCTGGCCAGGAGGGATTTTATAGCACTGCATACAGAAAGGTGGTTACCCTTCCCTTTATATTTATGACAGTGGGGGGGGGGGCTTTGATTGCAGCCTTCAAGTACCTGAAGGAGGGTTCCAAAGAGGATGGAGCTAGACTGTTCTCAGTGGTGGCAGATGACAGAACAAGGAGCAATGGTCTTGAGTTGAAGTAGGGGAGGTCTAGGTTGGATAGTTTGAAAAACTATTTTACTAGGAGAGTGGTGAAGCACTGGAATGGGTTACCTAGGGAGGTGGTGGAATATCCATCCTTAGAGGTTTTTAAGGCCCGGCTCAACAAAGTCCTGGCTGTAATGATTTATTTAGGGTTGGTCCTGCTTTGAGCAGGGGGTCGGACTAGATGAGCTCCTGAGATCTCTTTCAACCATAATCTTCTATGATTCTATGACTGGACAGAGGTTGTCCACTAGCCTATGTCCCATACACCTGCTTCTAGAGCTAAAGATTTAGCAGCCCATGCTTTTATAGCCTGGGTTCCATTCTCATCCATGCCCCATTCAGGGACCTCAGTACACCAGGCACCAGATTTTCAAAAGTATATAGACAGAGGTGTGTCTAAAGACACAGATAGGTAGAGCTGCATGAAATTCTTCTGCCTTTTATCATTTTTTCACAGAACTGCTCAGGTTTGGCTCAGTGGCCCCTCCATCTTCATGGTGGAGCGGTGGAGCAGTAAGCAGGCCAAACATTTAGCGAGCAGTGCTGTGACCCTGAGTGACAGATAGCAATGCCCAGATCTGGGCCCCGCCCTGCAGGATAGGAGTCGCTGATTTCAATGGGAGATGGGGGGCACATTTTTAGAGTGTCCAGCCACTTAATGGGATTTTCAAAAGTGTCTCGTTGCCTAATTCCCACTGAACTCTCACTAGGAGCTTTCAAAATGTGGCCCTAGGTACATATCTGCATCTTCAGGTGGCCAAATCCCTTTGGCAATGTTGCCACAGGGAAATGATGCAGGCTTGAGGAGATACAAGAGTAGAAAAGAGGGTGTTGGTATTAAAGAGTGCTTCCTAATTATTCACAAGCTAAATATGAGTCAACAGTGTAACACTGTTGCAAAAAAAGCAAATATCATTCTGGGATATATTAGCAGGAGTGTTGTAAACAAGACACAAGAAGTAATTCTCCCACTCTACTCCGTGCTGATTAGGCCTCAACTGGAGTATTGTGTCCAGTTCTGGGTGCCACATTTCAGGAAAGATGTGGACAAATTGGAGAAAGTCCAGAGAAGAACAACAAAAATGATTAAAGGTCTAGGAAACATGACCTATGAGGGATGATTGAAAAAATCAGGGGTTTGTTTAGTCTGGAAAAGAGAAGACTGAGAGGGGACATGATAACAGTTTTCAAGTACATACAATGTTGGAACAAAGGGAAGGGAGAAGAATTGTTCTTCTTAACCTCTGAGGACAGGACAATAAGCAATGGGCTTAAATTGCAGCAACGGAGGTTCAGGTTGGACATTAAAAAAAACTTCCTAACTGTCAGGGTGGTTAAGCACTGGAATAAATTGCCGAGGGAGGTTGTGGAATCTCCATCATTGAAGATTTTTAAGAGCAGTTTAGACAAGCACCTGTCAGATGGTCTAGATAATACTCAGTCCTGCCATGAGTGCAGGGGAATGGACTAGATGACTGAAGGGTTAAAATCCATTGCTGATTGTCCCCGGGCGATGCTCTGGAACTGCTCCCTACGAAGCCAGTCGGGGAAGTCTCTGGGGAGACTGTCTTCAGGACACACAGCTCACACAGCTTCCACCTTCCTGTGTCTGACCTTGGAGCATTCAGCATCCTCTGTCCCTCCATGCGCTTCCCACAGCGAGTCCCCCCAGATGGGCTCCTGGGGAAGCCAGAGGGTCCTGCACCCCAACTTCGCAGTCAGACGTGACTCTCAGCCAGCCAGTAAAACAGAAGGTTTATTAGACAGCAGGAACATGGTCTAAAACAGAGCTTGTAGGTACAGAGAACAGGATCCCTCAGCGGGGTCCATTTTGGGGAGGCAGTGAGCCAGACAACCATGTCTGCACTTCACTCCTCGTCCCCAGCCAGCCCCAAACTGAAACTCTCTCCAGCTCCTCCTCCTCTGGGCTTTGTCCCTTTCCCAGGCCAGGAGGTCACCTGATTCCTTTGTTCTCCAACCCTTTAGCTCTCACCTTGCAGGGGGGGAGGGCTCAGGCCATCAGGTGCCAGGAAACAGGGTGTTGGCCATTCTCTGTGTCCAGACCCCTGTACACACCTGTCCTCTAGGGCTCTTCAACAATCATACATCCTTATCCCACCACCTAGATACTTAAGAACTGCATAGGGGAAACTGAGGCACCCCCACAATATTCAGAGGAAACATTAAGAACAGTCCCGCTTCATCACACTGATGTAATAACCTGGTATATGGATTTGTGTACAGGCCCAAAGTCCAGAGTTTGGTCAAGAGGTCAGAGGCCTAGCAATAGCTAAGAGAAAGCAAAATAACCAAAGATAACCTTATTTTTGCTAAGATATGCCTAGTCAGCAAAACGCCAAATGCTGGGGGCAATAATTGTGTCTTATTCAAAGTTGCAAGTAGAACAAAGAAGCCCTGTTTCTGTTATGTTAGTTTCTTATGTAGAGAGATGTTCTTCCCACACATCCAACCTTGAGTTTATGAAAAGTTCAAGCATGTCAGTATAAGATATGGCCTCCTCCCACCTCCCTTTCCCAAGAACCAAAGCCTGCCTTAAAACACAAATAAGCAACTTAAAAGACAATCTTTATTGCCATATATTTTCACTGTTTCTTTGCTTTTACCCCTAGATATATATCTGTTGAACAATCAAAGGAGCTACTTCATTCCGATGGACCCCAAATTGAATCCAACATATATTCTATACTAATACATTTATTAAAGTACTAATTAAATGCTATTTGTTAACTTAAGACCATGGGCAGAGACATTACGTAACCTTTTGACCATTGGTTACTGTGCTATCATGTCTTGCAGCTAAACCTATCCGGGTGTGTGGGACTGCCTAGCCCATCACTTTCCCCGCCCATGAAAAATCCATATATTCCATTGTAATCGATTGACAGTGTCTCTTAGCATAATAAGCGACGTGACACTCCGTCAGCGCTGTACTTAATAAACTCCTATGCATGACCTCTACACGGTGTAAATTTATGTCCTTCAATGACCCCTCGAGGTCCCTAACAATCCTATGATTCTTTGATTTCTTTCTGTTCTTACAGGTCACAGTTTTGGCTGAATAAATGTCCATGGCAAACCAGACAACAGTGACCAAGTTTATTCTCCTGGGATTTTCCAGTGACCCGCAGCTCCAGGCTTTCCTCTTCCTGGTGTTCCTAGTTATTTACTTAACCACCCTAGGGGGCAATATGGCCATCATGTTGGTGAGACAGGCTGATCCTTCCTGGGCACCCCCATGTATTTCCTCCTCTCCCATTTATCCTTCTCAGATATCTGCTTCTCCTCAGTAACAGTACCTAAGATGCTGGAGACCCTCCTATCAGAGCGGAAAAGCATTTCTGTCAGCGGCTGCTTTGTCCAGATGTTCTTCCTCCTCCTGTTGGGGTGCGGTGAGGTTTTCAATCTCTCAGTGATGGCTTACAACCGATATGCTGCCATCTGCAACCCATTTATAGATTCATAGATAGATTCATAGATACTAAGGTCAGAAGGGACCATTCTGATCATCTAGTCCGACCTGCACAGTGTAGGCCACAGAATCTCACCCACCCACTCCTACAAAAAACCTCACCTATGTATGAGCTATTGAAGTCCTCAAATCATGGTTTAAAGACTTCAAGGAGCAGAGAAGCCTCCCTCAAGTCACCCATGCCCCATGCTACAGAGGAAGGTGAAAAACCTCCAGGGCCTTTCCAATCTGCCCTGGAGGAAAATTCCTTCCTGACCCCAAATATGGTGATCAGCTAAACCCTGAGCATATGGGCAAGATTCACCAGCCAGATACTACAGAAAATTCTTTCCTGGGTAACTCAGATCCCATTCATCTAATATCCCATCTCAGGGGATTTGGCCTATTTACCCTGAATATTTAAAGATCAATTACTTATCAAAATCCCATTATCCCATCATACCATCTCCTCCATAAACTTATCGAGTAGAATCTTAAAGCCAGATTAGATCTTTTGCCCCCACTGCTTCCCTTGGAAGGCTATTCCAAAACTTCACTCCTCTGATGGTTAGAAACCTTCATCTAATTTCAAGTCTAAACTTCCTGGTGGCCAGTTTATACCCATTTGTTCTTGTGTCCACATTGGTGCTGAGCTGAAATAATTCCTCTCCCTCTCCTGCATTTATCCCTCTGATATATGTATAGAGAGCAATCATATCTCCCCTCAACCTTCTTTTAGTTAAGCTAAACAAGCCAAGCTCCTTAAGTCTCTTTTCATAAGACAAGTTTTCCATTCCTCGGATCATCCTAGTAGCCCTTCTCTGTACCTGCTCCTGTTTGAATTCATCCTTTTTAAACATGGGAGACCAGAACTGCACACAGTATTCTAGGGGAGGTCTCACCAGTGCCTTGTATAATGGTACTAAAACCTCCTTATTCCTACTGGAAATGCCTCTCCTGATGCATCCCAAAACCGCATTAGCTTTTTTCACAGCCATATCACATTGGCAGCTCATAGTCATCCTATGATCAACCAATGCTCCAAGGTCCTTCTCCTCTTCCGTTACTTCTAATTGATGCGCCCCCAACTTATAACTAAAATTCTTGTTATTAATCCCTAAATGCATAACCTTACACTTCTCACTATTAAATTTCATCCTATTACTATTACTCCAGTTTACAAGGTCATCCAGTATTATACTCCTGTATAATATCCCGATCCTTCTCTGAATTGGCAATACCTCCCAGCTTTGTATCATCTGCAAACTTTATTAGCACACTCCCACTTTTTGTGCCAAGGTCAGTAATAAAAAGATTAAATAAGATTGGTTCCAAAACCGATCCCTGAGGAACTCCACCGGTCACCTCCCTCCAACCTGACAGTTCGCCTTTCAGTAGGACCCGTTGCAGTCTCCCCTTTAACCAATTCCTTATCCACCTTTTGATGTTCATATTGATCCCCATCTTCTCCAATTTAACTAATAATTCCCCAGTGCCATGGTATCAAATGCCTTACTGAAATCTAGATGAATTAGATCCACTGCATTTCCTTTATCTAAAAAATCTGTTACTTTTTCAAAAAAGGAGATTAGATTGGTTTGGCACGATCTACTTTTTGTAAAACCATGTTGTATTTTGTCCCATTTACCATTGACTTCAATGTCCTTAACTAATTTCTCCTTCAAAATTTTTTCCAGGACCTTGCATACTACAGATGTCCAACTAACTGGCCTGTAGTTACCCGGATCACTTTTTTTTCCTCTTAAAAATAGGAACTATATTAGCAATTCTCCAATCATTCGGTACTACTCCTGAGTTTACAGATTCATTAAAAATTCTTGCTAATGGGCTTGCAATTTCAGGTGCCAATTCCTTTAATATTCTTGGATGAAGATTATCTGGGCCCCCCGATTTAGTCCCATTAAGCTGTTTCAGTTTCGCTTCTACCTCAGATATGGTAATATCTACCTCCATATCCTCATTCCCATTTGTCATGCTACCATTATCCCCAAGATCCTCTTTAGCCTTATTAAAGACTGAGGCAAAGTATTTGTTTAGATATTGGGCCATGCCTAGATTATCTTTAACCTCCACTCCATCCTCAGTGTTTAGCGGCCCACTTCTTCTTTCTTAGTTTTCTTCTTATTTATATGGCTATAGAACCTTTTACTATTGGTTTTAATTTCCTTTGCAAGGTCCAACTCCACTCGACTTTTAGCCCGTCTCAGTTTATCCCTACATGTTCTGACCTCAATTAGGCAGCTTTCCTTGCTGATCCCTCTCATCTTCCACTCCCTGTATGCTTTCTGCTTCTTCTTAATCACCGCTCTAAGATGCTTGCTCATCCAGCTTGGTCTACAACTCCTTCCTATGACTTTTTTCCCCTTTCTTGGGATACAGGCTTCCGATAGCTTCTGCGGCTTTGATTTAAAGTAATCCCAGGCCTCCTCTACCTTTAGATCCATAAGTTCTTCAGTCCAATCCACTTCCCTAACTAATTTCCTTAATTTTTGAAAGTCAGCCCTTTTGAAATCAAAAACTCTAGTTGCAGATTTATTTTTGTTAATCTTTCCATTTAGTTTGAACTGAATTAGCTCATGATCACTTGAGCCAAGATTGTCCCCTACAACCATTTCTTCTATGAGGTCCTTGCTACTCACCAAAATTAAATCTAAAATGCAACTAGTTGATGAAGGAATCCATCAGCTATCGCATCTAGGAAAATCTGATCCCTATTATTATTACTAGCACTGGTCCTCCAGTCTATATCTGGGAAGTTAAAGTCTCCCATGATCACGCAGTTTCCATTAGTATTAACTTTATTAAAAACATTAAAAAGGGCTCTATCCATATCCAAATTAGATCCCGGAGGTCTATAGCACACCCCAAGCACTATCGTAGGAGAGGCTTTACTAGTTATCTTCCCCAATGTAATTTTTGCCCAGACGGACTCTGTCTTATCCATTGTATCGCTTCTTATTTCTTTACATTCTACCTCATCATTGATATACAATGCTACTCCACCACCTTTACCTTTGTTTCTGTCTTTCCTAAACAGCACATACCCTTCAATACCTGTAGTCCAGTCATGACTACTATTCCACCATGTTTCTGTTATCCCTATAATATCTGGTTTCACTTCCTGCACTAGTAGCTCTAGTTCCTCCATTTTGTTACCTAGGCTCTTCGCATTGGTGTACAAACATCTTAATTTTTGCTGTTTGGCCTCGCTCACATTTTGTACCCTATTAGGCACAGTCATTCTACAGCCAGTATAACCTATTAGACTAGTATCCACACCACCCTCGCTCCTATATTCTCCTACCCACGGCTGTATCCTTTCTTACTTCGTCTTCTTCCCTCTTAATGCTGAAATCTGGCGTGGAGATTACCTGGACATCTCCCAACCATCTCCCCCAAATTCCTAGATGAATGGGATCTGAGTTACCCAGGAAAGAATTTTCTGTAGTATCTGGCTGGTGAAACTTGCCCATATGCTCAGGTTTAGCTGATCGCCATATTTGGGGTCGGGAAGGAATTTTTCTCCAGGGCAGATTGGAGAGGCCCTGGAGGTTTTTCGCCTTCTTCTGTAGCATGGGGCACGGGTCACTTGAGGGAGGATTCTCTGCTTCTTGAAGTCTTTAAACCACAATTTGAGGACTTCAATAGCTCAGACATAGGTGAAGTTTTTCGTAGGAGTGGGTGGGTGAGATTCTGTGGCCTGTGTTGTGCAGGAGGTCAGACTAGATGATCATAATGGTCCCTTCTGACCTTATTATCTAGGAATCTATGAATCTATGAATCCTTGTAATATCTCCCAGTCTGCAGTGTTTATGCTTATAATGCCACAGATAGGTATTATTCGCATTGCACCGATGAGAAACTGAGGCACAGAGAGACTCGGACACAGATCCACCAAGGGACTTGGGCAATGGTGAGAGTTTTAGATACCTAACCACCCAGTGGCATCTCCAGTCCCAGGTTAGGTGCCCTGTACAATGCATGGTAAGAGTTTGGGCACCTAAGAATGGGATCCACAAAGAAAGCACACTAGGCAGGGAGTGCTCCATTATTCATTAATTGCAGGTCCAGGAATGAAACCTAAGGGGGAAGGCTTAGCATCCAGTGTCAAATTGGTCCCTTGACCCATCTCAGACCAGAAATTTTTGACATAGGGGTATTCTCAAACCATATGAGTTAATGTAGCACCAAAGGAGTTATATTTACAACAGTGGTCAGCACTTATGAGGCCTCTGATGAAGGCTTGAAAGGTTCCCTGAAGTGAGGTGGCTGATGAAGTTGAGTAAGGGAGACATTTTTTTATTTTTAAAGTTCTAACTCCTGCTGGAGAGAGTTAACAAATGATGTGTCAAACAACAGAGAGGTATTTAACTTCCACTTTTTAGTTGGGGGCGCATACAAGACATTCATATAGATTCATATAGAACATGGTCAGATATAATAATAATTAATATTAATTAATAATTAATGAATAATGACACAATCAGTGACAGAACCGATCAAGTCTTGAGATACTAAGAAATAGTCCAATCTTGATTAAATTACCTAAACTGTCATTATCTTCCCAGATACAGAGGTGTGCAGAATTCCAGGTCAGTGCCTTGTAAAATGTGGAGAGTCAGAACACAGAAGCAGAGGAAATATGTAGCTGTTAGTATATCCCCTCATTACTCACGGATCATGCGATTAATATGATCTAGGGGCAACCTCAGTGCTACCTCGCTTGCTGGCTAAACCATACAGGTTGACTCCCCTATCAGTCAATCCATCTGAATTTTTGTGCGTGCTGCATAGTTTGGATGACTTTCCTCATGGCTTCCTTGACCTCTCTGTTTCTCAGGCTGTAGATGAGGGGGTTGGCCAGGGGAATCAGGACAGTGTAGAAGACAGAAAGCACTTTGTTCAGGTCTCTCAGTACAGCAACGTCTGGGAGCATATAGACAATGATCAGGGTCCAACAGAAAATTGTCACTACCATGAGATGAGAGAAGCAGGTGGAAAATGCTTTTATCCTCCCGGTGGTGGAAGGGATTCTCAGGATGGTGGTGATGATTGAAATGTAGGATGTTACTGTTAATATAAATGTGGAACGCACCCCTGTGGAGCAGAGTATGAAACTCAGCAATATGACCAAGTTAGTATCATTACAAGAAAGCTTAGTCATTGGGGTGAAATCACAAAAGAAATGGTCAATTTCATTACGGCCACAGAATATTAATTGTGAAACCAAACATACAAGTAGGGTATGTATACTAGCCACAAATGGCCATAGCCATGACCCAGCTGCTAGCTGGAGGCAGAACCTCCCTTTCATACGGACTGCATAATGCAGAGGTTTACAAATTGCTAAATATAGACCATAAGACATCATAGTTAGGAGGTAACATTCTGCACCTACTAGAAAACCAAAAAAATGTAATTGTATGAAGCAGCCATTAACTGAGATGATTCTGGCCCCAGTCAGGAGACTGACCAGCATCCTAGGCAGGATAGCGGAGGTGTAGCAGGTCTCTAAGCAGGACAAGTTCCCTACGAAGAAGTACATGGGGTGTGAAGGTGCTGATCAGAGGCAACTAGCACAATGATGAGCATTTTCCCGGCCATGGTCACCACGTAGATCACTAGAAGCAGCAGGAGGAGAAGAACCTGCAGTTCTGGGACATTTCTAAATCCTAGGAGGATGAGCTCAGTGATGGACATTTGATTTTCCCCTTCTCCTTTCACCATGAGACGTATCTAGTAGGAGGAAGGAAACAGGAAATACTGGAGTTTTTTTCTCTCTCTCATGTTAAACTCAATAAAGCAGCATCCATATGATTACAGAAAAGTACCAATGGGACTCCGAGAAGGTCATTCACTGTCTTCTAAGGTTGAAACCTTTGAGACTTGGGAAGGAACATGGGCATTGCCACACCAGAACAATCCATCTAATCTGGTTTCTTTAATAATACGCCTTTATTAGTAGGCAGTCTCTGATTCTACAGAGGAGCTGTAAGATCCCATAATGGATATTGATGCAACAGCATCTACAGGGGGAATTGTTTGGCCAGGCAATTTATTGTCGGCCTCCTGCCCAGTACTATGAAAGCTTATATCTCTTGTACATTTTTAACTAAGCTAGTGCAACTATGTGTATGCATTTATTCTTAGGTCCTCATATGGCCCCCAAAACCAAAGTATCTGATCACCTCATGTTCTATAATGTACTTACCCTCACAGCACCTCCTGGAAAGTAGGAACATGCCATTATGCCTATTTTATACAGAGGGCCAGATGTTCAAAGGCATGTAGGCACTAAAGATTCAGGTAGTTGCTTACTGGAGTTTCAAAGGCCTATGAGCAGTTTAGGTACCAGATTTGCATTGAAGTCAATGGGATTAGATGCCTAAACACCTTAGATTATTTTGAAAATCCCATTAGCTGTGTATCTGCTGCTTTAGGTGGCTAAACACCTTTGAAACTGTGGCCATAAGTGAGTTGTGAAGGTTACACAGGCATTTGTAATGGAGTAGGGAAATGATCCCCGGTCCCCCAGGGTCACACAGGAATTACTTCGGGGGAGTTCTATGGCCTAGAGCAGTGGTTTTCATTTGTGAAGCCCTAAAAATTTTGAATGGAGGTGTGACCCCTTTGGAAACTTTAGACATAATCTGCGGACCCCTCAGGGATCTGCAGAACACAGGTTAAAAGCTACTTTCTGTGGTAACAACAACCTTTCACAGACCCCTTAGACATAGTCGGCTGACCCCCTGAGGTCCATGGACCGCAGATTGAAAACCACTGGCAAAGATGTTCAGCGTAACTGATCACAATGGTCCCTTCTGGCCTTGGAATCTATGAATTGATGAAGTTATAAATTATTGCCCTGGGCAAATAAATCCATCTATCTATTTATCTCCTACACACTGTACCTCATGCACAAGGGACACCCCAAGAAGACATTGACACAGATCCCTCACACTCTTATGAACCCCGCGAGACAGCTAGAAACCCTCACACACATTCTGTCCCCAGTTGCATCCTGCAGCCCAGCTAACATGTGCGCGTTTGTTGGTGTGGAATTACAGGCGAATTCTGGGCAGCAATAGAGCAGATGTAACTCGGTCCTCCCAGCCACTGTCTCAGCTCAGCCATGTTAGGAGCCATGAGGAGACGTATCAGGGGGAGAATGAGAAATGGAATGGGGCAGGGAAGACCCACAGTGGGTGTCAGGCATACGGGGGGGCTGCCCTGTTCCCTGATCTGAAAAGCTTTCCACTTATCGTCACCCCAGTGCTCTGCTCCTGTGTAGGGTGGGAAGAGCCCAGAGCTCTCCCAGGACTTGGCATAGAAGGCCACCTAGACCTTAAGGATTGGGCCCAGGAGAAGATGAAAAATCTCCACTCCTCTATTTGGAAACATTTGGGGAGGCATGTGTGAAAGGGCTGGGCCAGGAGGGATGAAGGTGGAGGAGATGTCAAAGGGAGACATCAGGCCCGTCTGAGGGGAGGGGAAGGGAAACCGAAAATCAGGACAATTCTGCCTCCAGCTCCACCCAGCAGCCCAGCAGATGTGTCTGTGTCTGTCAGGGATGGGGGGACTGAAGGGGACATCAGTGCTGTGTCCCTGCTGCAGTACAGCAGCCGCGACGCCGTCCCCGCAACCGCGCTCTGTGGCATCCCAGCTCAGTGGCATTAGGAGCTGTGATGAGACGTGTTAAGGAGGGAACGGGCAGTGCCACAGAGCAGTAAGTGCACAGTTACAGGGTGGGCCTGAATGAGTGATCCGGCCACTCTGCTCCCCAACATGCCGACTTTTCCTTCCTAACCGAACCCCCCAGCACTTGTCCCAGGAACCACAGTATTGTAGAATCACAGAAGATTAGGGTTGGAGGAGACCTCAGGAGGTCAATCGGAATGATCTGATTTACCTTTAATCCTCAGCATCCAGTGGCGACCTCTCCCTCAAGGGCACCCGCTGTCCTCACTTTCTCACACACTCTCCTTCGCTCAGCAAAGACACCTTAGTTTTGCTGCTGGCCTGGGATACTCTTGCTTGATGCTCTTGCTTGTGTGGATTACACAGAACTTCAGCGCTTCCTGGGGTAGATTCTTACAGAGTTTGTAAGGGAATACAGCCTCACACAGTCTCCTGCTGCTAGACAGATCTCCTCCCAGACTGCTGATTGTGATCACTTTTAAATGGACCTCCTGGGCGAATTAACCCCATGTCACTTGTTAAAACAGAGTGAATGTGGAGGCCAGTGCAACCTCATGGGAAACCTCCTTTGTCATGCCCTGTGTGTGTCAGGAGCCCAGGTGACAGAAAAATACATATCCATCACTTTACTAGTTGTACTTACACAGTGTACAATAATTTTATTCCATACATTTCCAATGTACTGATTATATGTCTGTGAATGCCAATTTCACAGATGGGGAAACTGAGGCCTGGGAAGGGGAAGTGACTTGCCCAAGGTCAGCCAGCAAATCAGTGGCAGAGAAGCCATGTCTCCTTGTATCAAGTCATGTGGCAGATCTACTGGTCAATGCAGCAAGTTAACTTTTCTTGTTAGGTGAAACAAGAGACAAACACATAGGCATTTCAGATATGAAATACACTAAACATAAAGATGAGAGGTGAAGTCAATGCATAAGGGGCCTGATTGTCATTTACATAAAGGCCTCTTTATGCCATAAATAGGATTTGCTCCCACTTTAGTGTCCTTTGACACTCCCTGAGTTGTTAAAGTGATTTCAGTATAAATCAGAATGACATGTTTGACTACTGGTTGCATACATGGAGGTGTCGTATCTAGGTGGGATTTTGGTGTTCTGTTTATTGGTGCCTTCAAAATATATTAGCTGATAGATGGCTTTGGAGACAGACTCCTCTACAATGGGTTTTGAGGTGCAAACAAGCCCTTTTTTCCATTCACTTATTAGTTCAGTGCTTGTTTATGTGATGTTATCAGATGTGCTGGCATGTTGTAGATGCCAAAAAGGCCAATCCTTCAACATCTCATCAGTGTTTAATGAGCTAATATGAGACATCATTGGCTTCAGTGGGTCAACTAAGGGCTGCATCTGAAATATTCAAAGAGATTTAGATGCCAAGGAAAGGTTTGCAGGCCTGGGACTCTAAGTAAGGACTTCAGGAGGGCCTTCTAAACGTCTTATGTGGTAAAGTACTCATGTCCTCAGGGTTATCACTACTCAGCACTTGGCAGAATCAGGCCCTGAGATCACTAATTAGGCAGATGATGTGCTGTGATCACTGCTTTTCATGCTAGCCAGTCCGAGCTCATTTTACCTTGTCCTTCCTCTGTCTGTTTGTTGTAGCCAACTGTTATCTCTAGTCTTAGACTGTGAGTACAGGCAGGGACTGTCTTGTTGTCAACGTGGCCCAGCAGTGGACCTAGGTGGAAAAATTTTGTTGAGACAGTTTTCCATCCGAAAATGCCGTTTTGATTAAACCAGTTTTTAAAAAAGTCAGATCAATTTCATGCAGGAAAAAAAAACTGGAAAAAAAAAGTTTGAGAATGTCACAGCTGGGTGCTTTGACATTTTCAGAACAACAAGTATCAGTTGTTCATTTTTAAATTTCCTTTTTTTTAATTGTTATTAATTTTTCACAATATAAGAAATATTCAAAAATCTCAGATTCCTCATAACACACAATGTAAATGAAGAGGGTTAGGATAAAGGGAGGGGAAGGATCTACGTTCAGGGTCTACGTTAATCATAGACGTTTAAGTCAATGCAAATTGTTTTGATTTTTCCGGCCATTCTCTAGTGTGGAATACCACTCATTCGCCAGCTGTGAGGGCAGCCATCTCACTGAGCCAGGCATCAGTACGTGGTAGGGAAAACATTTTTCATTTTTGCTGGATTAATTTTTTAGCTAACAAAGCTGCACATTGGAACCATGCTGCCTTGTTAACAGGTAATCTCCATGTATCAGGAACATATCCAAACTTTGAATTTTTCGGGGCGGGCTTCAGCTTTGCATGCAATATAAAATTGGTCCTTTCACCCACCTCAGATGAGAAATTCTTAAAACATATGAACTCATGGAACACCAAGCGAGTTTACATTTCCAACAGTGTTCAACATTTATGAGGCCTGTGATGAAGACTTTAACGACTCCCCAAAGTGGGACACTGATGAACTGTGGGGAGGGGGCATTTTTTTTTAAAAGTTCTAACTCCTGCTAGATAGAGTTAAGAAATGATGTGTCAAACAGCAGAGGGGTATTTAACATCCACATTTTATTTGGGGGTACATGTAAGACATACACATATAAGCATGGTTAGATATAAAATAATAATAATAATAATAATTAATAATAATTCATAATGCCACTATCAGTGACAGAACTGATCAAGTCTTGTGACACTAAGAAACAGTCAAATCTTGACTATGTTGAATGATCTGCAGAAATAAAAAAAACAACCCTATAGTCTCTGGCTGTTGGATTACCCAATCTCCACACATCTCATAATCCTAAATCAGCCAGGTAGGTAAGAAGTACCTTACGAGCATTCACATTTTTATATGCAGATGGAGAAGATTTATCAAGGCTTGGTCAACAGTTTTGTTAAAGTCTCACACTATAATATTCAGATGGCGTCCCATGGTCATTTATACTCATTAAACATTATTTAATTATTTAAAAAATTGGGATCATTCTGGTTTGTCACATAGAGATTGGAAAAGATGACTATAGAATTACTAATTTCAGTCTTGAGAACAGTCAGTCTGCCCTTACTGTCAGACACTGTGCATGGAATATTAACATTGATATTTTTTTAATCCATTAGTATAGCCATGCCCCTCGCTTTAGAATTAAAACAGCTGAAAACAGAGAGGCCTTCCCAATTTCTGCTCAATTTACAAGCTTCAAGTTCTATCAGATGTCTCTCCTGGACCATGGGAAAGTCAACATTCTCTTCTTTAAACACTGAGTTTGTGTATATATATATATATTTTTAATAAGGTTATTGAAACTCTTTATATTCCAGGGAACACCTAAAATTATCAGAGCCATCATTGTTAAAATGTACCAGACAAAATATAAAGCCTCTTGGTGAATAAATGAGAAATTGCGATTTTTCCTGGGCAGCATACCTAAGCAGGACAAGTTATATAATCCAGGGGTAGGGTATCACTTCCCAGCACATATTCTACAAGAGTGGGAAGGAGAGGGACAGAAAAAGGAATTAAATAAGTAAAAAAAAACAAAACAGAAAAGATATTGGAGTGAGAAATGCACATTAGTACCATACAATCTAAAAGGAGAATCTGTTTAAACTGTCCAAAAATACACACTTGACACCCAGAGGGGGCAGCCAGATCAGGTGAAACTTGGTGAATCTCACAGCCCACTGGCCCCCAAACATTACAACTATAATGATCATCTATTACCTACGAAAAACGATAAATGGACACAAATCAGATATTAGGAATGGCAATATACAAAACCCTGTAGAAGACTTCAACCTCCTGGACACACAATAGCAGATTTAAAGGTAGCCATCCTGCAGCAAAAAACTTCAGGACCAGACTTTAAAAAGAAACTGCTGAGCTTCAAGAATGAGAAGTATTTGTGGCACCTTAGAGACTAACAAATTTATTTGAGCATAAGCTTTCGTGGGCTAAAACCCACTTCATCAGATGTATGCAGTGGAAAATACAGTAGGAATATTACCACAGAGAACATGAAAAAATGGATGTTGCCATATCCTGAGCTTCAGTTCATTTGCAAATTTGATACCATCAGCTCAGGATTAAACAAAGACTGTGAATGGCTTGCCAACGACAAAAGCAGTTTCTCCTCCCTTGGTGTTCACACCTCAACTGCTAGAAGAGGGCCTCATCCTCCCTCATTGAACTAACCTCATTATCCCTAGCCTGATTCTTGCTTGCATATTTATACCTGCCTCTGGAAATTTCCACTACATGCATCCAATGAAGTGGGTATTCACCCACCAAAGCTTATGCTCCAATATGTCTGTTAGTCTATAAGGTGCCCCAGGACTCTTTGCCGCTTTTACAGATCCAGACTAACACAGCTACCCCTCTGATACCTATTACCAATAATAACTTCATACATTAGTCCATAAAGAAACACCATCTAATAAAGCAAAGATAAAAATATATGTGTAATTATTAATCAAATGACAGATTTTACATTGATATGCTTATCCCATGAGTTAAGGCAATAAGAAGTAATGTGATAATAACCCTTTAAACCTCTAACCCCAATGAGAGAGAGAAAAAAGAAAAGAAACTGACATCAGTATCAACTAGCACCCATCAACCTGTTTAGAGCACCCATATCGGATCTCAGTGACCATGACATAAATTTCATATGGTTGGCTCATTCTGTCTTGCAGGGAGGAGTTTGCAGATTTGCGAAGTATTTTTCTGCCTCCTGAAGGGAACTGAATGATACTGTCTTCTTGCCATTCTTAATATGGCGCATTGCTGGAATTTAATAAAATGTTTCATAGAATCATAGAATCATAGAAGATAAGGGTTAGAAGAGACCTCAGGAGGCCATCTAGTCTAACCCCCCGCTCAAAGCAGGACCAACACCAACTAAATCATCCCAGCCAGGGCTTTGTCAAGCCAGGCCTTAAAAACCTGTAGGGATGGAGATTCCACCATCTCCCTAGGTAATCCATTCCAGTGCTTCACCATCCTCCTAGTGAAATACTGTTTCCTCATATCCAACCTAGACCTCCTCCACTGCAACTTAAGACCATTCCTCCTTGTTCTGTCATCTGCCACCACTGAGAACAGCTGAGCTCCATCCTTTTTGCAACCCCCTTAAGGTAGCTGAAGGCTGCTATCAAATCCCGCCTCACTCTTCTCTTCTCCAGACTAAACAAGCCCAGTTCCCTCAGCCTCTCCCCGTAAGTCATGTGCCCCACCCCCTAATAATTTTTGTTGCCCTCCACTAGACTCTCTCCAATTTGTCCACATCCCTTCTGTAGTGGGGGGACCAAAACTGGACGCAATACTTGAGGTGTGGCTTCACCAGTGCCGAATAGAGGGGAATAATCACTTCCCTCGATCTGCTGGCAATGCTCCTACTAATACAACCCAATATACCATTGGTCTTCTTGGCAACAAGGGCACACTGCTGACTCATATCCAGCTTCTTGTCCACTGTAATCCCCAGGTCCTTTTCTGCAGAACTGCTGCTTAGCCAGTCAGACCCCAGCCTGTAGCGGTGCATGGGATTCTTCTGTCCTAAGTGCAGCACTCTGCACTTGTCCTTGTTGAACCTCATAAGATTTCTTTTCGCCCAATCCTCCAATTGGTCTAGGTCTCTCTGGACCCTATTTCTAACCTCCAGAGTATCTACCTCTCCCCCCAGCTTAGTGTCATTGCAAACTTGCAATCCATCTCATCTTCCAGATCATTAATAAAGATGTTAAACAAAACCAGCCCCAGGACTGACCCCTTCCTGGCCAATTGTTTTGCTTGGTTACCTGTTCATGGCAACTACATCACAGGAATAAACTGGAAAGAGCTGTATTTTTTAATTGCTGGTTCTCCCCATAACAGCTTTTTCCTCCCCGCTACCACCACCACCACCTCAGATTTCTCCAGTGTAAGCTCCTTAGTGATACACTTCAGGAACTTCACAGTTAGTGTAGTAGGCTAACATCCTGGATCTGGCTTGGGGGCAAGGGCCCAGTGTGCCCGTTCCATATCAAAGCAAACTCTACCGGCAGATCCAACAACTTAATTAGAAGATTAGGAACAAATTCAGAATGCTTACCTTTCTCTGTTTCCTCAGGTATACTACAGTCATGATTTTACATCATTGCAAGAGGCTTTCTGATCAATTTCTTGGTCTTAATAGTCTTGCTATCATTAGCAAGTTCTTCATAACATGTAATGTGCTTTCTTTGAAATCCTCTTCCACTTCAGAAATTCAGGGTTCTGCTTCACTCATCCGACTGGATAGAACTTGTAGCATACTCAGAATCTCACTCATGGTGATCTGTAGGGTCTGTAGATTTAATTTCAACAGAATCTACAGCCACTAGTTGCAGTACAGCCATAAGCTACATGCCATCCAGCTCAGGCACCATTGTGTTTGTAGATGTGGGGTAGGCAGATCTCCTGTTTTTTCAGTGCTTTCAGATTCAGAGAGGAAAGTGCAGTGCTAGAGGCCATCTTGGGGGTTTCAGTAGATGGGAATAATATTTCTTGGGGTTGGATGGTGGGTTTTAAGGAACAATGTTTGGGGATTCTCCAAGGGCCATGTCAGAGCTCAAGCAACCTATATCCACCTCGGTCTCAGTACCCCCTGGTGTCCCCTTTTAACTCTTTATAAAAAATAGATAAATTTCCAAAGGAAACATTCCAAACAAATAGTTGAAATGTTTCTTTCTGAAATGGTGGAAAGAAATGGTTTAAATTTTTTTTGTGTGAAGAAAATGCCATTTTTTCAGACAAAACTATTAACTGAATTGGACTCATCGACTTTAGACTCATAGACTCATCGACTTTAAGGTCAGAAGGGACCATTATAATAATCTAGTCTGATCTCCTGCACAACTCAGGCCACAGAATCTCACCCACCCATTCCTGTAATAAACCTCTAACCTATTTCTGAGTCCAAATCATGGTTTAAAGACTTCAAGATGCAGAGAATCCTCCAGCAAGTGACCCATGCCCCACGCTGCAGAGGAAGGCGAAAAACCCCAGGGCCTCTGCCAATCTGCCCTGGGGAAATATTCCTTCCCAACCCCAAATATGGTGACCAGCTAAACCCTGAACATGTGGGCAAGACACACCAGCCAGACACCCAGGAAAGGATTCTCTGTAGTAACTCAGATTCCACCCCATCTAACGTCCCATCCCAGACCAGGATCTGATTTCATGAATACTTTCTGTGCTCTGAAAAATGCATTTTTGAAAAATGTTCTATTTGTTGAAAAAAAATCATCCATCTGTACCCATGAATTCTAGACTTCTTTTAGTCTTTACAAGATAACACTCACACATACTTACACCTCCCCCATATCTATCTATCTATCTATCTATCTATCTATCTGAAGACTATCATGAATTTCCCATATATAAAATTATGTAGGATCTAGCAGTCCAGAACACCAAGAAAAGTGCATTGTAAAATGTGGAAAGTCAGAACACAGAAGCAGAGGAAACATGTAGCTGTTAGTATTATCCCCACATTACTCACGTATCATATGATTAGCATGCTACCTCTCTTGATAGCTAAACCACACAGATTGATTCCCACATCAGTCAATCCATCCAATTTTTGTGAGTGACACATAGTTTGGATGACTTTCCTTAGGGCTTCCTTGACCTCTTTGTTTCTCAGGCTGTAGATGAGGGGGTTGGCCCAGTAAGGACGGTGTAGAAGACAGAGAGCACTTTGTTCAGGTCTTTCAGTGCATCAATGCTGGGAGCATATAGACAATGATCAGGGTCCCGTAGAAAATTGTCACCACAATGAGATGAGGAGCAGGTGAAAAATGCTTTTTTCCTCCAGGTAGTGGAAGAGATTCTCAGGATGGTGGTGATGATTGAAATATAGGATGTCATTGTTAATAGAAATGGGGAAAGCACATCTGTGGAACAGAGTATGAAACTTACAAGTATGACCAGGTTGATAACATTACAAGAAAGCTTAATTATTGGGGTAAAGTCACAAAAGAAATGGTCAATTTCATTGTGACCACAGAATGTTAATTGTGAAATCAAACATACAAGCAAGGTAGTACTAGCCACATATGCCAATAGCCATGACCCAGCTGCTAGCTGGAGACAGACGCTGCCTTTCATAATGGTTGAATAATGCAGAGGTTTACATATGGCTAAATATGGGTTGTAAGACATCACTTCTAGAAGACAACATTCTGCACCTACTAAACAACCAAATAAATATAATTGCACAATACAGACACCAACAGAAATGCTTCTGTCCACGGTAAGGAGACTGGCCAGCATCTTGGGCAGGACGGTAGAGGTGTAGCAGGTCTCCAAGCAGGACAAGTTCCCCATGAAGAAGTACATAGGGTGTGAAGGCGCTGATCAGCCACAACTAGCACAATGATGAGGATGTTCCCGGCCATGGTCACCATGTAGATCACAAGAAACACCAGGAAGAGAAGAACCCGCAGTCCTGGGACATTTCCAAATCCTAGGAGAATGAACTTGGTGATGGACGTTTGATTTTCCCCTTCTCCTTTCCCCATGAGACCTATCTAGTAGGAGGAAGGGAACAAGAAACGGTGGAGTTTTTTTCTCTCCTGTTAAACTAGATAAAGCATCACCGATCTGATTACAGAAAGATGCCAACGGGACTCTGAGAGGGTCATTTTTGGTCTTCTAATACTGAAACCTTTGACAGGTTTCAGAGTAGCAGCTGTGTTAGTCTGTATTCGCAAAAAGAAAAGGAGTACTTGTGGTACCTTAGAGACTAACAAATTTATTTGAGCATAAGCTTTTGTGACCTTCATCGGCCACTGTATTTTCCACCGAATGCATCTGATGAAGTGAGCTATAGCTCACGAAAGCTTATGCTCAAATAAATTTGTTAGTCTCTAAAGTGCCACAAGTACTCCTTTTCTTTTTGTGAAACCTTTGAGACTCAATAAGGAACTCATGCATCGTCACTCCAGAGCAATCCATCTAATTTGGGGACTTTCTTAGTGGGCAGTACCAGATGCTGCAGAGGAGCCATGTGCTCTCACAATGGATATTGATGCGACAGCATCTCCATGGGGAATTGTTTGGCCAGGCAGTTAATTGTTGGCTTGTGTCAAGTAATATGAAAGCTTGTATCTGTTGTACATTTTTAACTGAGCTAGTGCAACTATGCATATACATTCATTCTCAGGTCCTTGTGTGGCCCCCATAACCGGAGTATCTGAGCCCCTCATGTTCTCTGTGTCCTGGTCTACACTAGGAGTTGAGGTTGAATTTAGCAGCATTAAATCGATTTAACCCTGCACCTGTCCGCATGACAAAGCCCTTTTTTTCGACTTAAAGGGTTCTTAAAATTGATTTCCTTCCTCCACCCCCGACAAGGGGATTAGTGCTGAAATAGGCCTTGCTGGGTCGAATTTGGGATACTATGGGCACAATTAGATGGTATTGGCCTCCGTGAGCTATCCCAGAGTGCTCCATTGTGACCGCTCTGGACAGCACTCTCAACTCAGATGCACTGACCAGGTAGACAGGAAAAGGCCTGCAAACTTTTGAATTTGAATTTCCTGTTTGGCCACCGTGGCAAGCTGCAGGTGACTATGCAGAGCTCATCAGCAGAGGTGACCATGCAGAGCTCATCAGCAGAGGTGACCGTGATGGAGTCCCAGAATCACAAAAGAGCTCCAGCATGGACCGAATGGGAGGTACGGGATCTGATCGCTATATGGGGAGAGGAATCCGTGCTATCAGAACTATGTTCACAGCTCACAGCAGGAGTTTGCCTGGGACTGGTAAGTATCCGAGTGTGTGTGTTTGCTTGCTGAGGAAGTATCCGAGCGTGTGTTTGCTGGGAGGGCAGGGAGAGAGCCTGAGTGAGTGTCTGATTGGCTGCTAGCCTGCAGGGGGCGGGCATTAGGGTGTCTGTGTGTTTGCGTCAGGGAAGCCTGGCTGTTTAAAAATAGCCAGAGCCTCGCGAACCAGCTGAGCAGCGGGGACAGCAGAGCAGCTCACAGCAGGAGTTTGCCTGGGAGTTCGCCTGGAGTGAGCCCAGTGAGGCTTACATCTTGCCAACGTCTCTGAGGAAGCTCATAGTAGGTAGGTGATATGGAAGGGGGGGGTTCAGCTGTTGTGACCTGCACTGGATGTGCCATGTTTGTCTTTCTTCCACAGGACAGAAGCAACTTTGTCTGTACAAAGTGCAAGCTGGTCTCCATATTGGAAGAGAAGATTGAAGGTCTGGAGCAACAGGTAACGACCCTGCGTTGTATACGAGAAACTGAGGATTTTCTGGACCAAACTCAGGATAGCCTTCTAGGGGCACAAAGCTCTAAAGATATAGAGCAGGTTGCACAGAGGAGCCAAGAGGCCAGTGAAGAAGCTTGGCAACATGTGACCTCCAGAAGAGGTAAGCGGAATGTCCGGGTTCCAGTAACACAGACACAGGTAACTAACCGCTTTCATGTTCTCTCCACAGGTACCATTGCGGAGAGTGGACCAGATGATATGTCTGGGGGGAGAAAGCAGAAGGAGACTCCGCTGGTTGGGAGGCATGAGATGCGATGTCCTGAGGTTGGGGGTTCCACGACCACCACTCCCAAGAGGAGAAGGCGGGTGGTGGTGGTCGGGGACTCTCTCCTCCGGGGGACTGAGTCATCTATCTGCCGCCCTGACCGGGAAAACCGAGAAGTCTGCTGCTTGCCAGGGGCTAAGATTCGTGATGTGACGGAGAGACTGCCGAGACTCATCAAGCCCTCGGATCGCTACCCCTTCCTGCTTCTCCACGTGGGCACCAATGATACTGCCAAGAATGACCTTGAGCGGATCACTGTGGACTACGTGGCTCTGGGAAGAAGGATAAAGGAGTTGGAGGCGCAAGTGGTGTTCTCGTCCATCCTCCCCGTGGAAGGAAAAGGCCTGGGTAGGGACCGTCGAATCGTGGAGGTCAACGAATGGCTACGCAGGTGGTGTCGGAGAGAAGGCTTTGGATTCTTTGACCATGGGATGGTGTTCCATGAAGGAGGAGTGCTGGGCAGAGACGGGCTCCATCTTACGAAGAGAGGGAAGAACATCTTTGCCAGCAGGCTGGCTAACCTAGTGAGGAGGGCTTTAAACTAGGTTCACCGGGGGAAGGAGACCAAAGCCCTGAGGTAAGTGGGAAAGCGGGATACCGGGAGGAAGCACAGGCAGGAATGTCTGTGAGGGGAGGGCTCCTGCCTCATACTGGGAATGAGGGGCGATCAACAGGTTATCTCAAGTGCTTATATACAAATGCACAAAGCCTTGGAAACAAGCAGGGAGAACTGGAGGTCCTGGTGATGTCAAGGAATTATGACGTGATTGGAATAACAGAGACTTGGTGGGATAACTCACATGACTGGAGTACAGTCATGGATGGTTATAAACTGTTCAGGAAGGACAGGCAGGGCAGAAAAGGTGGGGGAGTAGCACTGTATGTAAGGGAGCAGTATGACTGCTCAGAGCTCCGGTACAAAACTGTGGAAAAACCTGAGTGTCTCTGGATTAAGTTTAGAAGTGTGTGCAACAAGAGTGATGTCATGGTGGGAGTCTGCTATAGGCCACCGGACCAGGGGGATGAGGTGGATGAGGCTTTCTTCTGGCAACTCACGGAAGCTACTAGATCGCATGCCCTGATTCTCATGGGTGACTTTAATTTTCCTGATATCTGCTGGGAGAGCAATACAGCGGTGCATAGACAATCCAGGAAGTTTTTGGAAAGCGTAGGGGACAATTTCCTGGTGCAAGTGCTAGGGGAGCCAACTAGGGGGAGCGCTTTTCTTGACCTGCTGCTCACAAACCGGGTAGAATTAGTGGGGGAAGCAAAAGTGGATGGGAATCTGGGAGGCAGTGACCATGAGTTGGTTGAGTTCAGGATCCTGACGCAGGGAAGAAAGGTAAGCAGCAGGATACGGACCCTGGACTTCAGGAAAGCAGACTTTGACTCCCTCAGGGAACAGATGGCCAGGATCCCCTGGGGGACTAACATGAAAGGGAAGGGAGTCCAGGAGAGCTGGCTGTATTTCAAGGAATCCCTGTTGAGGTTACAGGGACAAACCATCCCGATGAGTCGAAAGAATAGTAAATATGGCAGGCGACCAGCTTGGCTTAATGGTGAAATCCTAGCGGATCTTAAACATAAAAAAGAAGCTTACAAGAAGTGGAAGGTTGGACATATGACCAGGGAAGAGTATAAAAATATTGCTCGGGCATGTAGGAAAGATATCAGGAGGGCCAAATCGCACCTGGAGCTGCAGCTAGCAAGAGATGTCAAGAGTAACAAGAAGGGTTTCTTCAGGTATGTTGGCAACAAGAAGAAAGCCAAGGAAAGTGTGGGCCCCTTACTGAATGAGGGAGGCAAGCTAGTGACAGAGGATGTGGAAAAAGCTAATGTACTCAATGCTTTTTTGCCTCTGTTTTCACTAACAAGGTCAGCTCCCAGACTGCTGTGCTGGGCATCACAAAATGGGGAAGAGATGGCCAGCCCTCTGTAGAGATAGAGGTGGTTAGGGACTATTTAGAAAAGCTGGACGTGCACAAGTCCATGGGGCCGGACGAATTGCATCCGAGAGTGCTGAAGGAATTGGCGGCTGTGATTGCAGAGCCCTTGGCCATTATCTTTGAAAACTCGTGGCGAACGGGGGAAGTCCCGGATGACTGGAAAAAGGCTAATGTAGTGCCCATCTTTAAAAAAGGGAAGAAGGAGGATCCTGGGAACTACAGGCCAGTCAGCCTCACCTCAGTCCCTGGAAAAATCATGGAGCAGGTCCTCAAAGAATCAATCCTGAAGCACTTAGAGGAGAGGAAAGTGATCAGGAACAGTCAGCATGGATTCACCAAGGGAAGGTCATGCCTGACTAATCTAATCGCCTTTTATGATGAGATTACTGGTTCTGTGGATGAAGGGAAAGCAGTGGATGTATTGTTTCTTGACTTTAGCAAAGCTTTTGACACGGTCTCCCACAGCATTCTTGTCAGCAAGTTAAGGAAGTATGGGCCGGATGAATGCACTATAAGGTGGGTAGAAAGCTGGCTAGATTGTCGGGCTCAACGGGTAGTGATCAATGGCTCCATGTCTAGTTGGCAGCCGGTGTCAAGTGGAGTGCCCCAGGGGTCGGTCCTGGGGCCCGTTTTGTTCAATATCTTCATAAATGATCTGGAGGATGGTGTGGATTGCACTCTCAGCAAATTTGCGGATGATACTAAACTGGGAGGAGTGGTAGATACGCTGGAGGGGAGGGATAGGATACAGAAGGACCTAAACAAATTGGAGGATTGGGCCAAAAGAAATCTAATGAGGTTCAATAAGGATAAGTGCAGGGTCCTGCACTTAGGATGGAAGAATCCAATGCACCGCTACAGACTAGGGACCGAATGGCTCGGCAGCAGTTCTGCGGAAAAGGACCTAGGGGTGACAGTGGACGAGAAGCTGGATATGAGTCAGCAGTGTGCCCTTGTTGCCAAGAAGGCCAATGGCATTTTGGGATGTATAAGTAGGGGCATAGCGAGCAGATCGAGGGACGTGATCGTTCCCCTCTATTCGACACTGGTGAGGCCTCATCTGGAGTACTGTGTCCAGTTTTGGGCCCCACACTACAAGAAGGATGTGGATAAATTGGAAAGAGTACAGCGAAGGGCAACGAAAATGATTAGGGGTCTAGAGCACATGACTTATGAGGAGAGGCTGAGGGAGCTGGGATTGTTTAGTCTGCAGAAGAGAAGAATGAGGAGGGATTTGATAGCTGCTTTCAACTACCTGAAAGGGGGTTTCAAAGAGGATGGCTCTAGACTGTTCTCAATGGTAGCAGATGACAGAACGAGGAGTAATGGTCTCAAGTTGCAATGGGGGAGGTTTAGATTGGATATTAGGAAAAACTTTTTCACTAAGAGGGTGGTGAAACACTGGAATGCGCTACCTAGGGAGGTGGTAGAATCTCCTTCCTTAGAGGTTTTTAAGGTCAGGCTTGACAAAGCCATGGCTAGGATGATTTAACTGGGACTTGGTCCTGCTTTGAGCAGGGGGTTGGACTAGATGTCCTTCTGGGGTCCCTTCCAACCCTGATATTCTATGTTCCAGTTTTTGAAATGCCAAAACATTTGTCAAAATCTCCCAGGGCATGAAGGACAGATGCCATAACAGGGACCCGAAGCAGTGCCACGTGAAACTTAAGGAGCTGAGACAAGTCTACCAGAAAACCAGAGAGGTGAACGGCTCTCCGGGTCAGAGCCCAAGACATGCCACTTATGATGACCTGCATGCCATTTTAGGGGGTTCAACCACCACTACCCCAGCCGTGATGTTTGACTCCTTCAATGGAGATGGAGGCAACATGGAATCAGATTTTGAGGACGAGGAAGATGATGATGATGAGGTTGTAGATAGCTCACAGCAAGCAAGCAGAGAAACTGGTTTTCCCGACAGCCAGGAACTGTTTCTCACCCTGGATCTGGAGCTAGTACCCCCCGAACCCACCCAAGGCTGCCTCTCAGACCCGCCAGGTGGAGAAGAGACCTCTGGTGAGTGTACCTTTTTAAATAGTGTACATGGTTTAAAAGCAAGTGTGTTTAATGATTAATTTGCCCTGGCATTCGTGGCCAGTACAGCTAAAGGGAAAGTCTGTTAATGTGTCTGGAGATGGAGCGGAAATCCTCCAGGGACATCTCCATAAAGCTCTCCTGGATGTACTTCCAAAGCCTTTTCAAAAGGTTTCTGAGGAGGGCAGCCTTATTCCGTCCACCATGGTAGGACACTTTACCATGCCAGGCCTGTAGCACGTAGTCGGGAATCATTGCAGAACAAAGCATTGCAGTGTATGTTTGCTGACATTCAAACAACATCCATTCTTTATTTCTGTGTGTTATCCTCAGGAGAGTGATATCATTCATGGTCACCTTGTTGAAATAGGGTGCTTTTCTTAAGGGGACGTTCAGAGGTGCCCGTTCCTGCTGGCTGTTTGCCTGTGGCTAAACAGAAATGTTCCCTTCTGTTAGCCACAGGGAGGGAGGAGGGGTGAGGGGCTAGCCACGTGGTGGGGGAAGGCAAAATGCGACCTTGAAATGAAAGCACATATCCTATGTATGAAATGTAACAGTAAGATTTATCATGAAAGAGTGTACCCATTGTTCTATAAAATGTGTCTTTTTAAATACCACTGTCCCTTTTATTTCTCCACCAGCTGCATGTGTTTCAAAGATCACAGGATCTTCTCCTTCCCAGAGGCTAGCGAAGATTAGAAGGCAAAAAAATGCAGTCACAATGAAATGTTCTCTGAGCTCATGCTGTCCTCCCACACTGACAAAGCACAGATGAATGCGTGGAAGAAGACAATGTCAGAATGCAGGAAAGCACAAAATGACCGGGAGGAGAGGTGATGGGCTGAAGAGAGTAAGTGGCAGGCTGAAGAGAGGGCTGAAGCTAAAAGGTGGAGGAAGCATGATGAGAAGAGGCAGGATTCAATGCTGAGGCTACTGGAGGATCAAACTAATATGCTCCAGTGTATGGTAGAGCTGAAGGAAAGGCAGCAGGAGCACAGTCCGCCACTACAGCCCCTGTGTAACCAATCGCCCTCCTCACCAAGTTCCATAGCCTCCTTACCCAGACGCCCAAGAACGCGGTGGGCGGGCCTCCGGTCACCCAGCCACTCCACCCCAGAGGATTGTCCCAGCAACAGAAGGTTGGCATTCAATACGTTTTAAAGTTTTAAACTTTTAAAGTGCTGTGTGGCCTTGTCCTTCCCTCCTCCACCACCCCTCCTGGGCTACCTTGGCAGTTATCCCCCTATTTCTGTGATGAATTAATAAAGAATGCATGAATGTGAAGCAACAATGACTTTATTACCTCTGCAAGAGGTGATCGAAGGGAGGAGGGTGGTTAGCTTACAGGGAAGTAGAGTGAACCACGGGGAGGGGGGGTGTTCATCAAGGAGAAACAAACAGAACTTTCATACCGTAGCCTGGCCAGTCATGAAACTGCTTTTCAAAGCTTCTCTGATGTGCACCGTGCCCTCCTGTGCTCTTCTAACTGCCTAGTGTCTGGCTGTGTGTAACCAGCAGCCAGGTGATTTGCCTCAACCTCCCACCCCACCATAAACGTCTCCCCCTTACTCTCACAGATATTGTGGAGCGCACAGCAAGCTGTAACAACAGTGGGAATATTGGTTTCACTGAGGTCAAACTGAGTCAGTAAACTGCGCCAGCGCGCTTTTAAACATCCAAATGCATATTCTACCACCATTCTGCACTTGCTCAGCCTGTAGCTGAACAGCTCCTGACTACTGTTCAGGCTGCCTGTCTATGCCTTCATGAGCCCTGGCATTAAGGGTTAGGCTGGGTCCCCAAGGATAACAATAGGCATTTCAACATCCCCAATGGTTATTTTCTGGTCTGGGAATAAAGTCCCTTCCTGCAGCTTTTGAAACAGACCAGAGTTCCTGAAGATGCAAGCATCATGTACCTTTCCTGCTCATCCCACGTTGATGTTGGTGAAACGTCCCTTGTGATCCACCAGTGCTTGCAGCAGTATTGAAAAGTACCCCTTGCAGTTTATGTACTCACCAGCTTGGTACTCTGGTGCCAAGATAGGGATATGGGTTCCGTCTATGGCCCCACCACAGTTAGGGAATCCCATTGCAGCAAAGCCATCCACTATGACCTGCACATTTCCCAAGGTCACTACCCTTGATATTAGCAGATCTTTGATTGCGTTGGCTACTTGCATCACAGCAGCCCCCACAGTAGATTGCCCACTCCAAATTGATTCCTGACTGACCGGTAGCTGTCTGGCGTTGCAAGCTTCCACAGGGCTATGGCCACTTGCTTCTCAACTGTGAGGGCTGCTCTCATCTTGGTATTCTTGTGCCTCAGGGCAGGCGAAAGCAAGTCACAAAGTTCCATGAAAGTGCCCTTACACATGTGAAAGTTTCGCAGCCACTGGGAATCGTCTCAGACCTACAACACTAGGTCATCCCACCAGTCTGTGTTTGTTTCCCTGGCCCAGAATCAACGTTCCACGGCATGAGCCTGCCCCATTAGCACCATGATGCCCGCATTGCCAGGGCCCGTGCTTTGAGAGAAGTCTGTGTCCATGTCCTCATCACTTTCGTAACCACGCTGACGTCGCCTACTCACCCGGTTTCGCTTTGCCAGGTTCTGGTGCTGCATATACTGCTGGATAATGCGCGTGGTGTTTAATGTGCTCCTAATTGCCAAAGTGATCTGAGCAGGCTCCATGCTTGCCATGGTATGGCGTCTGCAAGAAAAAAGGCGCGGGACGATTGTCTGCCTTTGCTCTGACGGAGGGAGGGGTGAATGATGACATGGCTTACAGGGTTGGCTTACAGGGAATTAAAATCAACAAAGGGGGTGGCTTTACATCAATGAGAAACAAAAACAACTGTCACACAGAATGCCCCCCTCAAGGATTGAACTCAAAAACCTGGGTTTAGCAGGCCAATACTCAACCCAGTGCTCAACCCACTGAGCTATCCCTCCCCCTGGTATTTTATGTAGGACTGAATCTCTGTTAAACTTTTCAAGGTGCCCCTGACAGACCTCACAGAAACGATTGTCAGTCGTTGATTTCACGGAGGGAGGGAGTGGGGAGCAAATACAAAACACATCTGGTCTATTTCTTGTTTTGATCCTCTCCATCTATCTTTTGTACATCTTTGGTTGGCAGCAGACAGTGCAGTAGGACTGCTAGCCATCCTCATCTCCTGCCAGCTCAGCAGAAAATGGTGCAGTAGGACTGCCAGCAGGACTAAAGAGAATGACCTGGTCGAGTCACTCCTATTTTAGTCCCTGCGCCCATGTCTGCCCAGGTGCTCCTGACTGACCTTACCGAGGTGGCCAGGAGCACCTTGGACATGACAACGATGGTTATCAGGCCTATTGCACAGTCTGCTGCCACAAGGTAATGGGTTGCTGCTGTGTAGCAATGCAGTACTGCATCTGCCAGCACCCAGGAGATGTACGGTGACAGTGAGCTGAGTGGGCTTCATGCTTGCCGTGGTATGGAATCTGCACAGGTAACTCAGGAAAAAAGGCGTGAAATGATTGTCTGCCATTGCTTTCACGGAGGGAGGTGGGCCTGACAACATGTACTCAGAACCACCCGTGACAATGTTTTTGCCCCATTGGGCATTGGGATCTCAACCTAGAATTCCAATGGGTGGCGGAGACTGCAGGAACTGTGGGATAGCTACCCACAGTGCAATGCTCCAGAAGTCAACACACAATCTACTATATAAAAACGATTTCTAAAAAACCGACTTCTATAAATTCGACCTAATTTCGTAGTGTAGACATACCCTCAGGCTATATATAAGGGGATTGACCATAGGAGTTAAGACAGTGTAGAAGACAGAAAACAATTTGTTTAAATCTCTATGTGTGTTGTTTTTTGGTAACACATAGACAATCATTATTGTCCCACAGAACATTGTAACAGCTATGAGGTGAAAGGAGCAGGTGGAAAATGCCTTTTGCTTTCCAGTGATGGAAGAGAGTCTCAAAATGGTGGCTATAATAATAACATAAGAGATAATGGTTAATAGAAATGAGGGCAGAGTGAAAATGGAGGTAAATAGGAATGCTACAAATTCTACCACGTTGGTGTCACTGCAGGAGAGTTTTACCACTGGGGTGAGCTCACAAAAGAAATGGTCAATTTCATTGGGGCCACAGAAAGTTAACTGTGACATGAATGATACTATTATGCTAATAGCCAGAAATGCACTTATCCAAGACCCAGCTGTGAGCTGAAGGCAGAACCGGGCTGTCATAAAGGTTGCATAATGCAGTGGTTTACATATTGCCAGATACCGATCATAACACATTGCTGTGAGGAGGTAACATTCTGCAGCTGCCAAAGAACCAAAAAAATACATTTGTAATACAGCCCATGAAAGAGATGGTTCTGTCCCCCATCAGAAGACTGGCCAGCAGCCTGGGCAGGATGGGGAAGGTGTAGCAGGTCTCCAAGCAGGCCAAGTTTCCCAGGAAGAAGTACATGGAGGTGTGAAGGTGCTGATCAGCCATAACTAGAGCAATGATGAACATGTTTCCAGTCATGGTCACAATGTAGATCTTTAGAAATACCAGGAAGAGAAGAACCTTCAGTTCCTGAATATTCTCAAATCCCAGGAAGATGAATCCTGTGATTATCGATTGATTTCCCCTTTCAGTGTTTGTCACTGATTGAATCTAGGGGAAAGAAAATAAACTCAGCCATTTAAATTTAAGGAGATACTTTTAAATTTTAGCCAAGTATCTTTTATTTAATCCCAGGAATACCAAAATCCTCACCTCTCTTCTGGGATCTGGGTTCTTTACTCAACTGCTGGGCTATTTACTTTCCCAACAGGTGGATCAAGACCCCAGATCAGAAAGGTGAACTTTCCAGTATCTTGACATTTTAACCAACCATGTATTTGGCTCCCAGCAGTCTGAATGTCTGATACTTCCACTATATAAATTCATTTTAATTCTGGTAACCCATCTCCTCTTATGAGAGTTCAAGCAGGTTCTTTTTTATCCACACACCTGGCTGGTGCCATCAGAATTTTTTCATCTTCTTTGGTGTTCTATCTCCTCACAGTGGTATATGAGCACCCAACTGCCTTAGACAATTTTTACAATCCCAAATTCTAAATTCAGTATACATATTTGCTACCATGACAGTCCCCAGGGTACAATCAGTACTGTTGAACAACTGTGTCCCCTCCATTCTCCAATCTGGGGTGCATTTTACACTGCTTCACTGTGAAAGCCAACACACCTAGTCTGTTCACACACAAGCTCCAGCATGTAAATCATTCCCAGCTATATTGTACGACTGCTATAACCAGCCACTCTTGAATTACACTGCAGAATGCCAGCAAATTCCTGGTCCCCGACTTCCCCCCAGAAATGTGCGTCTTGTACAGCCCAGCTCTCTCCTTCTAGACAAGCTCATATAAAGTCTGTCACTGCATCAACAGAAAGGTGGAGGTGGTAGAATCTCCGTCCTTAGAGGTCTTTAAGGTCTGGCTTGACAAAGCCCTGGCTAGGATGATTTAGTTGGAGTTGGTCCTGCTTTGAACAGGGGATTGGACTAGATGACCTCCTGAGGTCTCTTCCAACCCTAATCTTCTATGATTCTATACACTGAAAGGCTCAGAAACAAGAATGAAAATAAAAAGCACCCCCCAAGTTCTGTTTGGTTTTTGTGTATCTCATGATTTTCAACCAACCTCATGAGATTTTGGGGGACTGACTCATGATTTTTGAATGACTGGGATTGGCAATCCATGTGTGTGTGTGTGTGTGTGTGTGTGTGTGTGTGTGTGTGTGTGTGTGTGATTGGTTGTGTTTCTTTCTGTGTGTATGTGACTGTGTCTTTGTGTGTTTGTCTTTGGGTAGGATCTGCTGTTGCATTATATTTGATTTTGGCAGTATGGCCAATCCCAAGTATTAAAGGTAAGTGAATTAGGTCACAGAAAATAGAATCATAGGACTTGAATGGACCTTGAGAGGTCATCTAGCCCAGTCCCCTGCACTAATGCACTCAATAATAATTACATTATTATTATTATTATTACTATTAATAATAACAACAACAATAATAATAATAACAATAACAATATAAAACCATGGTTCTGCATACAATTATGAATATCAAGCAAGATGTAGAGAGGTTGTACATCCAATGATGTGACAGAGGGAAAGGACTGCTATCTTTGGAGGAAGCAATTAACAATGAAAAATATAACATCAATTCTATGAGGAGTCAGTCAGAGTAAAAGATCACGATACCAAGCGATGGCCAAGTGTGCATCCTGGCCCAAGGAAACATAAAGGAGAGAAGAAAGCAAATCTCCAAAGGAAGACTGGGAAGCTTTACCAGAAATCAACACATGATCAGAAAATATGTCTGATCACACCACTAAATTTATCTTCATGGTCTGGTGAGTTATTGCTTCAAGTTACTTGGGCTGTCATCTCATCTATCTAATAAAAACAAAGACATCCCTTGAGTTAGAAGTTCTTCTCACTCCTTAATTTTCCCTTTGAGTTTAGAAGTTGACTCCATGCCTACCTCTGCTGATACTGTCTAGAGAGTATAGATATGTGTGTGAGGGGGTAGGAATATCACAATAGCAAATTTAATAAAATAAAAAAAAATTGACCAAATATGTCTAACATCCTTCTCGTGATCTTCCATCGCTCTGCTTTTTTCTTGCTTTCTTAGACTGTAATTTCCCTAATAGTCTTTGATAGGCATCCTTACAAGTTCCACTTCTACCTATGGGTAGTCTACACGATAGCTGGGTTAGACATACCTGCACTAGGTTTGATCAAGCAAGCCGGCTAAAAAGACAAGGGTAGCTTCAGCAGCACAGGCAAGCAGAATCCCACCGAGACCCTAGCGATGTACTCAGGACAGGCAGCCCACCCTGTTGCCCCCACTGCTGTTGCTACACTGCTACCTTACCATGCTAGCTCAGTCAAACCTAGTGGGGGTATGTCTGCCTGAACTGGAAATAATACCTCCAGCTGCAGTGCAAACATTCTGTAAACATGACATAACTTTCATCTCTTCAAACTATCTACTTCTACGGCTCCTCTTAATCGAGTGTTAGGGCATCCTTGGCTGGGTCATCTTGGGGAACTGATCATAAGACCTCTGGATCTAAAAACGTGTGTGTACTGATTGAACTAAAGTACCAGCCGTGCCAGTTCAGAAGCAGCAGCAGGCTGGTAAACCGCTGTACAGGGTCTAGCTCCTAGGTAGAGTTAAAGAGCCCCACTCTGTTACACTAGAGTCTGCATGACAACTTTGTATTTATAAACATAACCCTACAATAAATCTGTCCCTATAATACTGAGGGTGGGATTTTTCAAGGCCACGTATGAAGCTCAACTGCTTTTAATTTCTAACGGGGATGGTGAAGTCTACAGAGGTTGATTTCCCCTCCAGAGCCCCACAATCTCAAGCATGGGTGGGAATTGAGTTGAAAACTCACATATTTTCAGACAATACATTAAACACAGGAACAATTCTCTCTATTCAGCACTGGGGAGGACACACCTGGAGTATTGTGTCCAGTTTTGGTCTCCCCACTACAGAAGGGATGTGGACAAATTGGAGAGAGTCCAGTGGAGGGCAACTAAAATTATCTGGGGGCTGGGGCACATGACTTAAGAGAGGCTGAGGGAACTGGGGGTCTTTAGTCTGCAGAAGAGAAGCGTGAGGAGGGATTTTCTAGTAGCCTTCAACTACCTCAAGGTGGTTCCAAAGAGGATGTTGCTAGGCTGTTTTCAGTGGTGGCAGATGACAGAATACGGAGTAATGGTCTCAAATTGGAGTGGGGGAGGTCTAGGCTGGATATTAGGAAAAACTATTTCACTACAATGGTGGTGAAGCACTGGAATGCGTTACCTAGGGAGGTGGTGGAATCTCCATCCTCAGAGATTTATGAGGCCCAGCTTCACAAAGCCCTGGCTGGGATGATTTAGTTGATGTTGGTCCTCCTTTGAACAGGAGATTGGACTAAATGACCTCTTGAGGTCTCTTCCAACCCTAATCGTCTATGATTCTAACAGTCTTGCACATGTAATACCAACACATCACCATCATAAGCAGGTAGAATTGAACTCGGGACCTCTGAAGCTCAGTGCATGAGTCTCTACTGCAGGAGTTAAAAGCCATGCGCCTCTTAGCTAAGGTTGTAGCAAACTCATTAATCTCTAGATGGTCTAGGTGCCACTAGATGGGGACAGAGTGCCACACAAAGCAGGCAGTGGGTTATGCACTCACTTGGTAGATCTTTCTACTGATTTATGCATGTGGGGCATTTTATGCCTAAATTAAATGGGATTACCTGTGTGTTAAGATAATGACATGCATCCGTGTTTTTTACTAGCATAGCAGGAATACAGTGGTGTTGGCATGTTTCAGTGAGGATTTCATGCTGCAGCCTACTCTCTACATTCTCAAGAGACCTCCCATAATGGACTAACTATTGCAATACTGCTTCATCTGAGGTTACAATTGTAATCAAAATTGTAAAAGTTACTATTGGTAATAGTAACAAGTGCAAAAGATGGTGACTGATGATCGAGAGTGCAACCTGCATCCAGCTCTCCAAAATACTGACTGAAGAGGTTATATCAGAGATTCAAGATCATGCAGATCAATCTTCAAGGTAAAGCAATCTTTTCCCCCTCTTCCTATTTGAAATTGTAGAAACAGATCAGGAAATAAAAATACAACCATTCATAGATTCCAAGGCCAGAAGGGACCATGGTGAACATTTAGTCTGACCTCCTACAAAACACAGGCCTTTGGAACTTCCCCAAATTAATTCCTGCGGCACCCAGCAATAAAAGAAAATTTTTCTGTGTGCAATACAGTATCAGCTTGAAATATTTTCTCACCTGAAAGTGAAATGTAGTTGGATTTCCAAAACAAACAGATATTTATATGGCCAAATTTGCATACACCATGATACTGTCATGATTTATGGCTGTCATGACTTGGGGAATTTATCTGTATAATTTATGAATTCTGGTTGATGCTATGAAGTTGCTGTATCTGGGAATGCCTCTAAGTGGATGCGGACGCCACCACTTGCTGGCACGGGCTGAAGGATGTACCTACCAGGCTATGGAGGGCAGTTAATCTTGATGGCTGAACTCTGACTCAACAATTGGTATGCTGAGGAAGTGGGCTGTGCTTGGAGAAGCTACTTCCTCCAGATTGTTGCGGGGGGGGGGCAGAGGGGGGATCTGGTGATGGAGGATTTGGAAAAAACACTAGGAGCAGAACAAAAGAACCAGGTTTTGGTAGGGGGACATATACATTCAAGACACTTGCTAAGACAGGAAGACGAAGCTTTGGGTAGAAGAGGAGAAGCGAGAGAAAAACTTTTGTAGTGGGGAGTCCTGTTTAGTTGCATACTAGCCAAGTCAGAGAAGGCTGGCTGGGGTAGAGAAGTCATGAGCTGCCAGCAAAGGATCCTGTACACCCAAAGGGTGTCTCCCAAGCCCAGAGAACTCTCCAGAGTGGGGAGAAAGCTGAGGCAGGGAAATGTGGATGGGTGTGTTGAATATTTTATGTAACTCTGTGTATCTCTCGTGCTGTTAAGTAAAGAGCAATGGGGTTTTAGAATCTTGAACAAAATCTGTCTGTGCATCTGCTGGCTCTCACTGTAAACCAGGCTCACACCTTTAGAGGCATTGTGGGGAATGCACAAAAGCTGCTTGGGAGGCCTAAGGAGCTGGCGCTAGTTTCAGAGCCTGGGCAACTGGACCTGGGGTCCTCACTGGCCAGAGGTGTGTCAGACAAAAGGTCTGCACCTGGAGTCCCAAAGCCAGGGACAGCGCCTACACTCGGCCCAGCACCAGAAAGCTAAGAGCATATGTGATTCAGCATTTGTAACCCCTGACAACGTTCTGAGACATGTCCCTCGTGGGGAGCGGGACTAAATCCCTGACAATGGCGTTACACAGATGTTGGTGTTATCCTTGTCACTTCTATTCAGGTAATTCTGTTCTATCACGCACCAATCACAATCATATCACAGCGCCAACAAGAGTGAAAACCGCTGACGAGCAATAAGAGAGTCCCCCAAAATATCAAATAATGAACATCATCAGCAGTGGGCTCTTCACTGAAGGGAAGCATTTTTCTGCGCCTATATTTAGTGCATGACAGAAGGTAAGCAAATAATCTGAACTGTTATGACAACACTTAGGTCTCCAAGTATAGAGGGGGGAGGGATAACTCAGTGGTTTGAGCGTTGGCCGGCTTAAACCCAGGGTTGTAAGTTCAGTCCTTGAGGGGGTTGTTTGGGATCTGGGGCAAAAATTGGGGATTGGTCCTACTTTGACTAGATGACCTCCTGAGGTCCCTTCCAAGCCTGATATTCTATGATACTGCTAGTGAAAACTTTTTCACTGAGGAGCATCTATTTGAAGCAAAATGGCCTTTTAAATGAAATGAAATATTTTGTGAACATTTCCATATTCTGCTAAATTTTCTGGTTTTTTTTTTCCTTTTGAAGAACCAAAACCCCAAACACTGAAAACAATGAGCAAAAATTGTAGATGAAAACATTTTTTTTTCATCCTTTTTTTCCAGGGGAAAAAAAAAAAGCAATTTCCCAACCAGCTCTAAGTTGGGTAGCCTGAGCCATTATTTGATCTTTTACTGGTGTCATTTGGATGGCAGAATATGCACGATTGGTTCCAAAATGAGAGATACCAGGCAAAGAAATGCAATGGTCTAGGGTTTTGATCCAACTGTTGGAAAGGTAATTAGCAGGGAATGATGAGTTTTGAACATTTCAGGAATTTAAAAGAAGGTGTGGTTTACGTTTATTCTCTTCAAGTTGTATTTTTGGATTTGTTTGTGTTTCCTAGATATGACAATGGCAAACACAGAGTGGAGAAACCAAACGGCCATCACAGAATTCTTCCTCCTGGGATTTGGGGATCTACCTGCATTGCAGATCCTTCTCTTCCTGTTGTTTCTAGTGATCTACATTGTGACCTTGGCTGGGAACATCCTCGTCACTGTGCTAGTTGTGGCTAATCAGCACCTTCACACCCCCATGTACTTCTTCCTGGGGAACTTGTCCTTCTTGGAGACCTGCTACACCTCCACCATCCTGCCCAGGATGCCGCCCAGTCTTCTGACAGGGGACAGAACCATTTCTGTTAGAGGCTGCTTGGTACAATTATATTTCTTTGGTTCTCTAGTAGGTGCAGAATGTTACCTGCTAGCTGCAATGTCTTATGATCGGTATTTAGCGATACGTAAACCACGGCATTATTCAACCCATATGAATGACAGGTTCTGCCTTCACCTAGCAGCTGGGTCTTGGCTAAGTGCATTTTTGGTTGTCACCATAATAATATGTTTAATGTTACAATTAACTTTCTGTGGCCCCAATGAAATGGACCATTTCTTTTGTGATCTCACCCCAGTGATAAAACTCTCCTGTAGTGTCACCCACCAGATGGAACTTGTGACCTTCTTGGGCTCCTTCCAATTCACTTTACCACCATTTCTATTAACCCTAACATCCTATGTTTGTATCATAACTGCCATCCTGAGAATCCCTTCTAGCACTGGGAGGCAAAAGGCCTTTTCCACCTGCTCCTCTCACCTTATTGTGGTTTCTACTTTCTATGGCATGCTAATCATTGTGTATATTTTACCAAAAACCAAGATGCTGCGAGAGCTTACAAAGTGTTCTCTGTCTTCTACACCATCCTGACTCCCCTGGCCAACCCCCTCATCTACAGCCTGAGAAACAAAGAAGTCATGGAGGCCCTGAGAAAAGCTGTCAGGAACTCTGTGGCTTTCATGAGTTCATTTATGGAGGGTGACATGAAATGGCGTGTATGATGTATGACATTCAGTCACTGGACCAGAATCTGTCTGGTCTGTTTTCAGAGTCCTTTACTGTAAGTTTTTCAAAGCAGGTGTAACATTATAAAAGTATAACTGTACCGGTTAGATAAATCTGTGTATGCAATCAATTAAAGTTGGAGACAAGGAAGCTGGTACATACTGTGTGTTTGACCTAGTAGATATGGTTAGAGGTTTTCATGACTTCTGAGAAGATCGCAAAGTTACTGTAGTAAGTATCTAAAATGTGAGTTGCATCAACTGCAAATAAGTGGAACCATTAGATACTTGTTTTTGTTAATTAAATTGGATGGGGTGATGTTGCCACCTGTCTCTGGACATTCTTTTTCTGGGGTCACTTGGCAACTGGTTTAAGTCTGAAGAATGAACTGGTTGATGGAGGAGGTGGGAGGAGAAGTGGTGAGCTTCATCAGCAAGGCTGTCCATACCATTTATTCAGACACTGAGCCCTTCCACAACATCACTAGGTGTGACTTATCCTGATCCAGAAGCATGCTGGCTGGGATTTCAAATGAGCCTAAGGGAGTTAGGAGGCTTGTTCCCCATGAACATTAATAAGAATTGTGATCCAGGCTTTCAAAGGTAGTTAGGTGCCTAAGGATGCAGATAGGCACCTGGCAGGTTTTTTAAAAACAGCGAAGCAAGTTACGAGCCTAACTCCCCATTGGAATCTTATGAGGCAGCAATTTTTAGAACTTTTATTAGGAACATCCCTAAACTTCAAATGACGAAAACAACAAACCAAACATTCCTGCATTCTCCCAACTTTATTTTACACATTTGTTTATTTTTAATTAACACAGGAATGGCAGAACTCCATTATTCTTTCCTCTGTCAAAATGAAATCCATACCACCATCATAACTATGGCATCACAACCAGCTCCACCATAATACCTGGATCTTCGTGTTATCCATATCAGTGATGAATCCCTCTTCATCTGTTTCAGCTACCCTGACAACTCCACCATTACAACACTGCTGTAATTTTAAAAGCATGGGCTCAAAAAACAATCCAAGATCATCTATTACAACACTATCTAGTATGAAAAATTGCCCTAGTAAGAGCTTTTAAAATAATCTACAGAGACTGTCACTGCAGGGATTTCCTTTATAAATGATTTTATGTACCATATCCCCAGCAGATGACTTTAATTAATCTTTGTTGGTTACTCCATTTGGGGATTTGACCATTAAAACTAAAATATAACTCCCCGCTCCGCCACCATTTTCATTTATTTTTGGAACTTTTTCACACATAAACCCCAATATTTAGATTTTAAAAGTTATAAAAATTTTCAAGTTTTTGTTGTTTACAGAAAAATCGAGTTGTAAGTGAATAAAGAATAAAAGTTTTGAAGATTTCATAAATAAAAAATGATTGAAATAGGATCAATTGTGCAGGAAATTAAAGTTTTCAAACTTGGTGATAGTTTTTCATTAAAACTATATATATATATATATAAAAAAAGACTTGTTTCTAAAATGTGAATACAAATCTTATAAAATATTTGACAAAAATAAGAAAAATAATTGACAGTCAGCAAGTTTTTGTTAAAAGTTTTAATTTAAAAAAAGACCATTTGTCATTTAGGTGAGACTTTTTCAATTGAAGAATGCTGACCCTCTAAAAAGTAAAGACAATGAGAAAAGGGGGATTGTTGAAATGAAATGATCATTAACTTTATAAGTTTCAAATATTTTAACTGTCTCCTTCCTTTTCTGCCTGTATAATAATCGAATAAAATAATTGTTAATGGTCTTTGTTACAATGGGAATAAAAAAACCCCAATGTTAACTTGATCTGAATGGCAGGTCAGACTGAGCTGTTCAATATTTTAGCAAGGAGCATGCATTTTAAACCAATAATATTCACTTTTGGGTCTCTGACACCCACTCTGAATAATACATCTGACCTTTGACAAGTTCTGGGAGCAAAGAGAACATAAGAACAGCCATACTAGGTGAGACCAAAGGTCCATCTAGCCCATTATCTTTTCTTCTGACAGTGGCCAATGCCAGGTGCTTCAGAGGGAATGAACAGAACAGGCAATCATCAAGTGATCCATCCCCCATTCCTAGCTTCTGGCAAACAGAGGCTAAGGACAACATCCCTGCCCATCCTGGCTAATAGCCGTTGATGGACTTATCCTTCATGAACTTACCTAATTCTTTTTTGAGCCCTGTTAGTGTCTTGGACTTCACAACATCCTCTGGCAAAGAGTTCCACAGCTTGACTGTGTGTTGTGTGAAGAAAGACTTCCTTTTGTTTGTTTTAAACCTGCTGCCTATTAATTTCATTTGGTGACCCCTGGTTCTTGAGCTTTGGTTCTGTCAATGAAGAAATCTGGTTGTGCTGTATCCTATATCCTGGCTTCCAAAGCAATGAATGAAGGTTATGTCAGAGACTTGGGCTCTTGTACACCCATCTGAAAGGTAAACCAACCTTTTCCACAAATGCAACCAGATTGTCTTCTCTCTCTCTCTCTCTCTCTCTCTCTCTTATATCGTTGTCCCTTTGTGTCTACTGAGAAGTCTGTATTGGCATGAATCTTAATGCAGTTACACTATGGTGAATTTTCCTCGTCTAGATGAGCCCTCTTTCTTTAAGGAGTTTCTTCATTGTCACTCCATAATTTCTCTGATGCAAATGTGGAGCAGAGATATTGCTTGTACAATCTTTAAGTTCTATGGTACTGCAGCAGTTAAAAAGTCAACAAACTCTTTTATGTTAATGGCGTTATCGGCACATCTCAAATGTCTCTTTGTTTTAGTATTAGTGTCAGTCAGAGAGAGAGAGAGAGAGAGAGAGAGATAATGATCTCTGGAACTATAATGCATCAAAAGATACAAAATCATTTTATAACCATAAAATAATATATTTCTTTTTGCTCCAAGGAGTCAACCTGAAAAAATCCTCTTCCCATACTCAAGCATGGGTGGGAATTGAGTTGAAAGCTCACATATTTTCATACAATACATTAAACAAAATAACAGTTTTGCATGTGTAATACCAACAGATCATGGTCATCAGCAGGCAGAATTGAACTTGGGACCTCTGAAGCGAAGTGCATGAGTCTCTAATGCAGGAGTTAAAAGCCATATGCCTCTTAACTAAGGTTGTAGCAAACTCATTAATCTCTAGATGGTCTAGGTGCTACTAGATGGGGACAGAGTGCCACACAAAGCAGGCAGTGGGTTACACACTCACTGGGTAGGCCTTTCTACTGACTCTTATGCATGTGGGGCATTCTATGCCTAAATTAAATGGGATTATTCTTGTGTTAAGCTAATGAAATGCCTAAGTGTTTTTCACAAGTACAGCAGGAATACAGTGGTGTTGGCATGTTTCAGTGAGGATTTCATGCTGCAGCCTACTCTCTGCATCCACTAGAGACCTCTCATAATGGACTAGCTATTGCAAGGCTGCTTCATCTGAGGTTACAATTTTAATTAAAATTGCTGTTTACTCAATCTTCAAAACAAAACAATTATTAGCTCTCCAGCTCAGTAATTCTTATGCCCCTCAAGAGCATTAAAGGAGATCTTGCTGTCTGCGATAAATATCACAGCATTAGGTAGAAGGAGAGGTTACTTTTTTATGTGTTGGGTACTCGTCAGAATGATATTTGAAGACAAGAGTTTCAAATCCATCCTCTTCATTCTCTCCTTCTACCTTCCATTCTTATGGAAAGAAGAAGAAAACATCAGAAAGGAAAGGTGTCTCAAGGTGTCTCATAACTGTCCTGAATAATTACTGAACATGTGTCATAAATATAAAGGGAAGGGTAACCACCTTTCTGTATACAGAACTATAAAATCCCTCTTGGCCAGAGGCAAAACCCTTTCACCTGTAAAGGGTTAAGAAGCTAGGATAACCTTGCTGGCACCTGACCAAAATGACGAATGAGGAGACAAGATACTTTCAAAGCTGGAAGGGGGTGGGGGACAAAGGTCTGTCTGTGTGTCTGTGTGATGTTTTTGCCGGGAACAGATCAGGAATGCTCTTCAGAACTCCTGTAAAAAGTTAGTAAGTAATCTAGCTAGAAATGTGTTAGATTTCCTTTTGTTTAATGGCTGGTAAAATAGCTGTGCTGAATGGAATGTATATTCTTGTTTTTGTCTCTTTTTGTAACTTAAGGTTTTGCCTAGAGGGATTCTCTATGTTTTGAATCTGATTACTCTGTAAGGTATTTACCTTCCTGATTTTACAGAGGTGACTCTTTTACTTTTTCTTTGATTAAAATTATTCTTTTAAGATCCTGATTGCTTTTTCATTGTTCTTAAGATCCAAGGGTTTGGGTCTGTGTTCACCTATGCAAATTGGTGAGGATTTTTATCAAGCCTTCCCCAGGAAAGGGGGTGTAGGGCTTGTGGGGGTTATTTTGGGGGGGAAGATGTCTCCAAGTGGGCTCTTTCCCTGTTCTTTGTTTAAGACGCTTGGTGGTGGCAGCATAGGGTTTAAGGACAAGGCAAAGTTTGTACCTTGGGGAAGTTTTTAACCTAAGCTGGTAAGAATAAGCTTAGGGGGTCTTTCATGCAGGTCCCCACATATGTACCCTAGAGTTCAGAGTGGGGAAGGAACCTTGATAACATGTGAATCTGATCAGGGACTTTATAGTGGATTTCTACAAAGAAAACAGGCCAGATTCTGATCTCATTTGCATTGGTGTAAAAATGAATTGCCTCTACTGTTGTTAGTGGATTTAAATTCGATAAGAATCTGGCCAGGTATGACGGGAAGTTAATGTATTGACACTTGTTAATTTTTCTTGATACTGATAAGTGATGTCCATTTCTAGATGATGGTGATTAATTTATTTACATGTAACTGGGATCTAGAGGCCAGTTTTCAGAAGGGATCAGTCCTACAGCTGCTGCCAAAAGGGGGAAAATTTACCATGAAAAGTTTGGCAAACATTTCATCCTGATTTTTTTTTGTCCAAAAAATTGAAATTCAGAAAACATCAGCCAGCTCAAGTAAGAGTCCATGACTGTAGCTGAAGTAATTGGTATCAGCATCTCTAAAGCTCAGGGCCCCACACTGAGATTTCCAAAGTAGATGAAGGTTGCATAAACAATGGGCCATTTTTTAAAGTCCTAGCTCAAGCAAACTCATGATTACTTCAGTGGGAATTTGGCTGTATAAATCAGGAGAAAAAAATGGAGTAACGGTTTCAGGCTCTGATCTTTGAGCTCTGTGAGTGGTTTTTCAAGAAAGGCTTCAATTTTGCCATCCTTTGTCATTTTGAATAGATCTTGGGATTAGTCATGGAGTAGAATATCACTCAGTGGATGAAATGCTTGCACAGAATTGATGTGCAGATTGTCCAGCTAAAAGCCTACTCACTACAAAAGTCCCAAGTGGAATTTAAATGGTGCATATATATGTGACAGACATAGCAATTTCCTGCAACGTAAGAGCAGACCTTACTGAATACGTTGAACCCTATTGTACTAAGTAATTTTAGGAGTTCATTGTATTAAAAATGCCAGTGATTATGTATTATCGAGGGATGACTGTAAGGTCTGGAAGGAGGAGACCTGACTAATGAAAACCTTGTGAAGTGTTATGAGCTTCAAAGAACTATTTGGAACAATGTGAACTTTTTAAGTTAATTGGGTTACCCAGGAAATCTCTAGGCAGAGGTTTATGCTAGTGTAACCCCCCCTTTGCCTATAGATCAGCTGTTATATGAAGACAGGTCAAAGACCCAAACTGTATAAAGAAGTGACTCATAGATGCATGGGTGTACTTGTTCTGAGCCAAGGCAGTTATGAATTTGTAAGCACAAAAAAAAACCCTTAGTGGTATTTGAAGGACCGGCCAGAGCCCTGGTTGGAGTTGGGGTGGTCTCTAGTGAGGTCATTAGCAGGGGTGTAGCCTCTTTTATGGGTTCAAAAAAGAACTAGATGAGTTCATGGAGGATAGGTCCATCAATAGCTATTAGCCAGGATGGGCAGGGATGGTGTCCGTAGCCTCTGTTTGCCAGAAGCTGTGAATGGGCGACAGAGGATGGATCACTTGATGATGACCTGTTCTGTTCATTCCCTCCGAAGCACCTGACATTGGTCACTGTAGGAAGACAGGATACTGAGCTAGATGGACCTTTGGTCTGATCCAGTATGGCTCTTCTTATATTCTTAGTACTTTTTCCTGGGTAACCTCTCCTTCCTGGAGATCGGCTACACAACCAACATATTCCCCTGTATGTTAGCCAGCTTCTTTGATGAGGCAAATTCGATCTCTTTCAGTGCCGGTATGGCCCAATTTTATCTGTTTGGTTCCTTGGGTGGCTCTGAGTGTCTCCTCCTGTCCATGATGTCGTACGACCGGTATCTAGCCATATGCAATCCTCTCCACTATGCAGATGTTCTGAGCAGGGACAGGTGTCCCTTTGCCTGGCAGCTGCCTCCTGGATTGGTGGCTTTTTGATCACCTTGGTAACCATTCTGTTCATGGTGACCTTAACATTCTGTGGCCGCAATGAAATAGATCATTTCTTCTGTGATTTCACCCCACTCCTGAAGCTGTCCTGTTCAGATACTTACCTCTTCAAAAAGGTCTCTTTCTTCTTGTCTTCCACTCTGACGCTGGTCCCTTTTCTGTTAACCATGGTGTCCTATATTTATATCCTATCTGCCATCCTCAACCGCCTTTCCACTGCCGGGTCACAAAAGGCCATTTCCACTTGCTCATCTCACCTTATAGTAGTCATCACCTTCTACGGGACTCTGATTGCTATGTACGTGGTACCAGCCGCTGATCACTCCCTAGATCTGAATAAAGTCTTCTCCATCTTCTATAACATGGTGACCCCCATGGTGAATCCCCTCAGCATAGCCTGAGGAACAGGGAAGTACACGAAGCCCTGAAGAGGCTCGTAGGTAGAAAATTTGCTTCTCCTTGGAAAGAAAAGAGTGGGAAGATGTGACTGCCCAAAATGGCATTGTGTCCTTTATTCTTAATTAGACGTTTAACTCTGTGAAGGCAAGGAATATTTCTGTTGGTTATAACACAATACTTGGCTGGGATTATAGGAAATATGGGTTCAGTTCTTAGATCTGTCAGTGACTCACTATGTGACATTGGATATTTCACATAACCTCTCTAGGACTCAGTTTCTTCCTCTATAATACTGCCCTGTTCCTTTAATAGTTATTTGACACCTGTAACAAAGTGGGGATGTTTTTAATGTTTTGTCGGAACCATGTGTGTACCTCAGTTTCCCCTGTGTGTTATCCCAGTATCTAGGTGGTGGGACAAGGGTTTGTTGATCATCGCAGAGACGCTGAGTGGGCAGGTGTGACCTGTCATCTGGCTGCCTGGGCACAGAAATGGCCGACACTCTGTAACCAGGCAACTGATGGCTGGGGTCCATCTTCTGCAAGAGCCTGCCAGAGGTGCTGGAGAACAAAGCGAGAAGCGTGTTGGAGAACAAAGAGAGAAGTGAGATGACCAGTTTGCCTGGGAAAGAGACAAAGGATGGAGGAGGGGAAACTGGGCACGACTGTGAGTGGGCTGCTGGAAGCAAGTCAGTCTCCTTTTGGGACTCAGCGGAGAGAGCCCAGGGCCTCTGGATTCCCCAAGATGGCCTTTGCTGAGTTTCTGCGCTAACAATATCTGTTCTACTCTGTGTCCCGGTCGACTAATAAACCCTTCTGTTTTACAGTGATGGCTGAGATTCTCTAATGACTGCAAAGTTGGGGTGCACGGCCCGACTGAGGGGAGTTTTGTAAGGTTTCCCCTCATGTCCCATTCAGGCAGACTCACTGTGGGGAGCTCACAGTGTTAAAAACAGGAGTGCTGAATGCTCCGAGGTCAGACCCAGGAGGCACTGAAAACCAAGGAGGCTTGCACAGTGAGAATGTGCCTGGACGAGTTGTCACACTACACCAGAGGGGTCCCATCTGAACTTCATTCTAATGGTTCCAAGAGCACTGAGGCTGCGCACTTCATGACAACACCATGATAGGCATCTTAGTGCTGTAGATTAGATAGATAGATAGATAGATAGATAGATAGATAGATAGATAGATAGATAGATAGCACAACGCATATTCAACTTGTGGAACTCTTTGCCAGAGGATGTTGTGAAATCCAAGACTATAAAAGAGGGTTCAAAAAAAAAAAGAACTAGATAAGTTCATGGAGAATGGGTCCATCAATGGCTATTAGCCAGGATGGGCAGGTATGGTGTGTTGATGGTGTCCCTATTAAGCCTCTCTTGTCAGAAGCTGGGAATGGGTGACAGGGATGGATCACTCAATGATTACCTGTTCTGTTCATTCTGTGAAGCATCTGGCATTGGCCATTGTTGAAAGACAGGATACAGGGCTAGATGGATCTGTGGTCTGACCCAGTATGGCCATTTGTTATGTTCTTTTATGGATTTGTAGATTTACAACCCACAGCTTGCTCCACACTAACTCTCCATATGGACAAGCCCTTAGGGTCCCTTTAGCCTAGAAAGTCACACTTTATATTGCTTATATGTTGGCTGGAACTGGCTGAGCGGGGCTGGGAAGTGAGATGAAAATTTACCAGAAACATTATGAGAAGCCTGATTTTCGGTAAAATTCAGGTGCACAGAATTCCCCTTTAGCGGTCAAGGGAGAGAGGAAGCTCTCTGATCCTCTAAAAACCTCTAGCCCCCAAGAACACTGCAGGCCCGTAATCCCCTCTCTCCCTCTAAACCAGTGGTCTCCAAACTGGGGTGCGTGCACCCCAGCGGGTGCCCGAGATCATCCCAGGGGGGGCGCGGAAGCAGGAGCGCTGCTGGACGGCACTCCACCGTTTTTTTCTTCAGCGGCAGCTCTGCACACATCCACCGCCTGCGGCAGGTCTTCCAATCTTCTTCCGCCGGCGGCGCGTCTGCAGCAGGTCTTCTGGTCTTCACTCTGGGGGTACGTGAGCCAAAAAGTTTGCAGACCGCTGCTCTAAACCAGGGGTCGGAAACCTTCGGCACATGGCCCATCAGGGTAATCCCGCTGGTGGGCCCCGAGACATTTTGTTTACATTGACTGTCCGCAGTCACAGCCCCTCGCAGCTTCCCGCAGCTCCCATTGGGCTGGGAAGGGTGAACCGCGGGGACTGGGAGCTGCAGGCGGCAGAGCCTACGGACTTGGCAACGTAAACAAAGTGTCTCACGGCCCCCCAGCAGATTACCCTGAGGGGCCAGTGCTGAAGTTTGCCAACCCCTGCTTTAAACCCTAACCCTGAGGTCACTGCACCTCACCCCTGTATCCAGATCCTATGTAATCACATTGGTTCAGATATGAGTGGAAATAAAAGCAGATTAACATTTTTCAAGATGGTACATTTTTCTGACAGAAAAAATATTGTTAATTAAAATGAAAACTTGCATGGGAATAGGTCAATTTCAGTGAAATTTTGTTTTAAAACAAAAAAAATTATACATACATTAATAAAGAATATATAAAAATGTACATGTGTATATTATATATATGATAAAATAAACCAAAAGAATATAAAACTAAAAATACAATAAAAATAAAGGACAAAAACTTTAAAAAAAGAAAAGTACATAATATTTTTTTAAACAGTAAGAAAAAGTTATGAAAAGTGTAAAAAAAAATCTTTTAAATTGAAATGAAATGTATTCAGAATCCTTGGACCTGTGCTCCCAAACACACGTCAGGAGCAGCTTTGGTGTGTGCCCCTCCCTCCCCTCCCAATCTGTCTCTCTCTTTCTCCCGCTCTGTGCCCCATGGGGACGGGGCTGGACAGCAGTCTCACTCCGGCCATGCGGCCACCCCAGCCCGGGAGTGAGGGGCGGCGCCCGCCCGGGGTTCCGGACCCACAGACAAAGCCCGGGGGCAACCAGTCCCATTTATACTTGCTGGACACAAGGCTCTTGCTCTTGTTGTACAGGAAGCTAAGCGACACCCCCCTCCCATCCCTGTAAATGAAAGTAAATTAAAATAAAATAGTTTAAAAGGTTCTTAAAATATCAAATACAATTTAAAGAGTAAATTCAATTAAAAAAAAGTAAAATCTGAGATTGAACCAAACCCACCTTTAAAATATTCGCCCCACAACTCGTTTCCCTGAGTCTGTGAGAACGGACACGGGAAATTCGCAGCGATGTCGGTAATGGGCACGTTGTAAAACACCCAGCCTAGGAAAACTCGGTCTATGGTTTAAGGCTGGTGAAAGAACTTCCACCAAAACATCCTTTAAAGGGAAAACTGCGTTTGATAAAAAGAAGAAAAACTTTCAAAGCAGCTGCCGCGATCCGGGAACATGTTCGACTTTTCATCCAAAGGCCCTGAACTGAAAATGTTCAGGCAAACCATACATTTTAGGTTTCAGAGTAGCAGCCCTGTTAGTCTGTATTCGCAAAAAGAAAAGGAGGACTTGTGGCACCTTAGAGACTAACAAATTTATTAGAGCATAAGCTTTCGTGAGCTACAGCTCACTTCATCGGATGCATTTTAGGTTTGTGTTGTGAAGGCTCGTTTTCCTCTTCCCTGTAATGCTGCGAGCGCGACGGGGCCCGGCTCTGGAAGTCTCAAGGGGCCACGATCCCCGCCGTGTCCCCGGGGGCAGTTCCAGGAGGGCGGGGCGATTCGCCGCGCAGCCCGGGCAGGGGCCGCGTTGCCTTTTTCCCTCGCCTCATTGCGAAGGCTTGGCCCGGAGCCGTGACACAAGGTTGTGTGGGCGGGGTACACGCCGGGAAAGGGCCTGAGTGGGGGGACTCAGGCTGGTGCAGAGAGGGGAGCAGAGCCCGGAGGCCTCCAGCCTGGCTCGCTCCCTCCCTCCCCTCTCCACCTCTGACCTTGTGCACCCCGCTGCGGCTGGGCTGAATCTCGCCCCAGGGGGCCCAGCCGAGGGACACCCCGTCTCTCTCTCGCTCTCCCGGGGGTCTCTCCCGGAGTCAGGGTCACCGTCCACTGACGGAAGAGGTGCCTGGAGGTTGCGGGGAGTCTCGCTTGCTCAAGCGGAGATGACCCCCGTCCAAGGCAGAGTGGCGCCTGCCGACACTCCCCGCTCCGGCGGGGTCTGTCCACCAGCTACCTCGTCCCTGGAGCGCAGGGTCTCGCCTCTGCCCACACGGAGGGGAGCCCTCATTGCTCAGTGTATAACAGGGGGGTCGCATAGCCTCCTGTACAACAAGAGCAAGAGCCTTGTGTCCAGCAAGTATAAATGGGACTGGTTCCCCCCGAGCTTTGTCTGTGGGTCCAGAAGCCACGGGTGGGCGCCGCCCCTCACTCCCGGGCTGGGGTGGCCGCATGGCCGGAGTGAGACTGCTGTCCAGCCCCGTCCCCATGGGGCACAGAGAGAGGGGGCTTTGCTGAAGAAGCCCCTGCCCTGTGATTGGGGTTGACCAGATGTCCCGATTTTATAGGGACAGTCCCGATTTTGAGGGTCTTTTTCTTATAGAGGCTCCTATTATAGGGCCCCACACCCACTGTCCCGATTTTTCACATTTGGTGCCTGGTCACCCTACTACCTGTGATGGAGGCACAGGTGGGTCCCAAGGACTCTCATTGAGCAAAGGTGGGTTTGGTTCAATCTCAGATTTTACTTTTTTTTTAATTGAATTTACTCTTTAAATTGTATTTGATATTTTAAGAACCTTTTAAACTATTTTATTTTAATTTACTTTCATTTACAGGGATGGGAGGGGGGTGTCGCTTAGCTTCCTGTACAACAAGAGCAGAGAGTCTTGTGTCCAGCAAGTATAAATGGGACTGGTTGCCCCCGGGCTTTGTCTGTGGGTGCGGAACCCCGGGCGGGCGCCGCCCCTCACTCCCGGGCTGGGGTGGCCGCATGGCCGGAGTGAGACTGCTGTCCAGCCCCGTCCCCATGGGGCACAGAGCGGGAGAAAGAGAGAGACAGATTGGGAGGGGAGGGAGGGGCACACACCAAAGCTGCTCCTGACGTGTGTTTGGGAGCACAGGTCCAAGGATTCTGAATACATTTCATTTCAATTTAAAAGATTTTTTTTTACACTTTTCATAACTTTTTCTTACTGTTTAAAAAAATATTATGTACTTTTCTTTTTTTAAAGTTTTTGTCCTTTATTTTTATTGTATTTTTAGTTTTATATTCTTTTGGTTTATTTTATCATATATATAATATACACATGTACATTTTTATATATTCTTTATTAATGTATGTATATTTTTTTTTGTTTTAAAACAAAATTTCACTGAAATTGACCTATTCCCATGCAAGTTTTCATTTTAATTAACAATATTTTTTCTGTCAGAAAAATGTTCCATCTTGAAAAATGTTAATCTGCTTTTATTTCCACTCATATCTGAACCAATGTGATTACATAGGATCTGGATACAGGGGTGAGGTGCAGTGACCTCAGGGTTAGGGTTTAAAGCAGGGGTTGGCAAACTTCAGCGCTGGCCCCTCAGGGTAATCTGCTGGGGGGCCGTGAGACACTTTGTTTACGTTGCCAAGTCCGTAGGCTCTGCCGCCTGCAGCTCCCAGTCCCCGCGGTTCACCCTTCCCAGCCCAATGGGAGCTGCGGGAAGCTGCGAGGGGCTGTGACTGCGGACAGTCAATGTAAACAAAATGTCTCGGGGCCCACCAGCGGGATTACCCTGATGGGCCATGTGCCGAAGGTTTCCGACCCCTGGTTTAGAGCAGCGGTCTGCAAACTTTTTGGCTCACGTACCCCCAGAGTGAAGACCGGAAGACCTGCTGCAGACGCGCCGCCGGCGGAAGAAGATTGGAAGACCTGCCGCAGGCGGTGGATGTGTGCAGAGCTGCCGCTGAAGAAAAAAACGGTGGAGTGCCGTCCAGCAGCGCTCCTGCTTCCGCGCCCCCCCTGGGATGATCTCGGGCACCCGCTGGGGTGCACGCACCCCAGTTTGGAGACCACTGGTTTAGAGGGAGAGAGGGGATTACGGGCCTGCAGTGTTCTTGGGGGCTAGAGGTTTTTAGAGGATCAGAGAGCTTCCTCTCTCCCTTGACCGCTAAAGGGGAATTCTGTGCACCTGAATTTTACCGAAAATCAGGCTTCTCATAATGTTTCTGGTAAATTTTCATCTCACTTCCCAGCCCCGCTCAGCCAGTTCCAGCCAACATATAAGCAATATAAAGTGTGACTTTCTAGGCTAAAGGGACCCTAAGGGCTTGTCCATATGGAGAGTTAGTGTGGAGCAAGCTGTGGGTTGTAAATCTACAAATCCATAAAAGAACATAACAAATGGCCATACTGGGTCAGACCACAGATCCATCTAGCCCTGTATCCTGTCTTTCAACAATGGCCAATGCCAGATGCTTCACAGAATGAACAGAACAGGTAATCATTGAGTGATCCATCCCTGTCACCCATTCCCAGCTTCTGACAAGAGAGGCTTAATAGGGACACCATCAACACACCATACCTGCCCATCCTGGCTAATAGCCATTGATGGACCCATTCTCCATGAACTTATCTAGTTCTTTTTTTTTTGAACCCTCTTTTATAGTCTTGGATTTCACAACATCCTCTGGCAAAGAGTTCCACAAGTTGAATATGCGTTGTGCTATCTATCTATCTATCTATCTATCTATCTATCTATCTATCTATCTATCTATCTATCTATCTATCTATCTATCTATCTATCTAATCTACAGCACTAAGATGCCTATCATGGTGTTGTCATGAAGTGCGCAGCCTCAGTGCTCTTGGAACCATTAGAATGAAGTTCAGATGGGACCCCTCTGGTGTAGTGTGACAACTCGTCCAGGCACATTCTCACTGTGCAAGCCTCCTTGGTTTTCAGTGCCTCCTGGGTCTGACCTCGGAGCATTCAGCACTCCTGTTTTTAACACTGTGAGCTCCCCACAGTGAGTCTGCCTGAATGGGACATGAGGGGAAACCTTACAAAACTCCCCTCAGTCGGGCCGTGCACCCCAACTTTGCAGTCATTAGAGAATCTCAGCCATCACTGTAAAACAGAAGGGTTTATTAGTCGACCGGGACACAGAGTAGAACAGATATTGTTAGCGCAGAAACTCAGCAAAGGCCATCTTGGGGAATCCAGAGGCCCTGGGCTCTCTCCGCTGAGTCCCAAAAGGAGACTGACTTGCTTCCAGCAGCCCACTCACAGTCGTGCCCAGTTTCCCCTCCTCCATCCTTTGTCTCTTTCCCAGGCAAACTGGTCATCTCACTTCTCTCTTTGTTCTCCAACACGCTTCTCGCTTTGTTCTCCAGCACCTCTGGCAGGCTCTTGCAGAAGATGGACCCCAGCCATCAGTTGCCTGGTTACAGAGTGTCGGCCATTTCTGTGCCCAGGCAGCCAGATGACAGGTCACACCTGCCCACTCAGCGTCTCTGCGATGATCAACAAACCCTTGTCCCACCACCTAGATACTGGGATAACACACAGGGGAAACTGAGGTACACACATGGTTCCGACAAAACATTAAAAACATCCCCACTTTGTTACAGGTGTCAAATAACTATTAAAGGAACAGGGCAGTATTATAGAGGAAGAAACTGAGTCCTAGAGAGGTTATGTGAAATATCCAATGTCACATAGTGAGTCACTGACAGATCTAAGAACTGAACCCATATTTCCTATAATCCCAGCCAAGTATTGTGTTATAACCAACAGAAATATTCCTTGCCTTCACAGAGTTAAACGTCTAATTAAGAATAAAGGACACAATGCCATTTTGGGCAGTCACATCTTCCCACTCTTTTCTTTCCAAGGAGAAGCAAATTTTCTACCTACGAGCCTCTTCAGGGCTTCGTGTACTTCCCTGTTCCTCAGGCTATGCTGAGGGGATTCACCATGGGGGTCACCATGTTATAGAAGATGGAGAAGACTTTATTCAGATCTAGGGAGTGATCAGCGGCTGGTACCACGTACATAGCAATCAGAGTCCCGTAGAAGGTGATGACTACTATAAGGTGAGATGAGCAAGTGGAAATGGCCTTTTGTGACCCGGCAGTGGAAAGGCGGTTGAGGATGGCAGATAGGATATAAATATAGGACACCATGGTTAACAGAAAAGGGACCAGCGTCAGAGTGGAAGACAAGAAGAAAGAGACCTTTTTGAAGAGGTAAGTATCTGAACAGGACAGCTTCAGGAGTGGGGTGAAATCACAGAAGAAATGATCTATTTCATTGCGGCCACAGAATGTTAAGGTCACCATGAACAGAATGGTTACCAAGGTGATCAAAAAGCCACCAATCCAGGAGGCAGCAGCCAGGCAAAGGGACACCTGTCCCTGCTCAGAACATCTGCATAGTGGAGAGGATTGCATATGGCTAGATACCGGTCGTACGACATCATGGACAGGAGGAGACACTCAGAGCCACCCAAGGAACCAAACAGATAAAATTGGGCCATACCGGCACTGAAAGAGATCGAATTTGCCTCATCAAAGAAGCTGGCTAACATACAGGGGAATATGTTGGTTGTGTAGCCGATCTCCAGGAAGGAGAGGTTACCCAGGAAAAAGTACTAAGAATATAAGAAGAGCCATACTGGATCAGACCAAAGGTCCATCTAGCTCAGTATCCTGTCTTCCTACAGTGACCAATGTCAGGTGCTTCGGAGGGAATGAACAGAACAGGTCATCATCAAGTGATCCATCCTCTGTCGCCCATTCACAGCTTCTGGCAAACAGAGGCTACGGACACCATCCCTGCCCATCCTGGCTAATAGCTATTGATGGACCTATCCTCCATGAACTTATCTAGTTCTTTTTTGAACCCATAAAAGAGGCTACACCCCTGCTAATGACCTCACTAGAGACCACCCCAACTCCAACCAGGGCTCTGGCCGGTCCTTCAAATACCACTAAGGGTTTTTTTTTGTGCTTACAAATTCATAACTGCCTTGGCTCAGAACAAGTACACCCATGCATCTATGAGTCACTTCTTTATACAGTTTGGGTCTTTGACCTGTCTTCATATAACAGCTGATCTATAGGCAAAGGGGGGGTTACACTAGCATAAACCTCTGCCTAGAGATTTCCTGGGTAACCCAATTAACTTAAAAAGTTCACATTGTTCCAAATAGTTCTTTGAAGCTCATAACACTTCACAAGGTTTTCATTAGTCAGGTCTCCTCCTTCCAGACCTTACAGTCATCCCTCGATAATACATAATCACTGGCATTTTTAATACAATGAACTCCTAAAATTACTTAGTACAATAGGGTTCAACGTATTCAGTAAGGTCTGCTCTTACGTTGCAGGAAATTGCTATGTCTGTCACATATATATGCACCATTTAAATTCCACTTGGGACTTTTGTAGTGAGTAGGCTTTTAGCTGGACAATCTGCACATCAATTCTGTGCAAGCATTTCATCCACTGAGTGATATTCTACTCCATGACTAATCCCAAGATCTATTCAAAATGACAAAGGATGGCAAAATTGAAGCCTTTCTTGAAAAACCACTCACAGAGCTCAAAGATCAGAGCCTGAAACCGTTACTCCATTTTTTTCTCCTGATTTATACAGCCAAATTCCCACTGAAGTAATCATGAGTTTGCTTGAGCTAGGACTTTAAAAAATGGCCCATTGTTATGCAACCTTCATCTACTTTGGAAATCTCAGTGTGGGGCCCTGAGCTTTAGAGATGCTGATACCAATTACTTCAGCTACAGTCATGGACTCTTACTTGAGCTGGCTGATGTTTTCTGAATTTCAATTTTTTGGACAAAAAAAAATCAGGATGAAATGTTTGCCAAACTTTTCATGGTAAATTTTCCCCCTTTTGGCAGCAGCTGTAGGACTGATCCCTTCTGAAAACTGGCCTCTAGATCCCAGTTACATGTAAATAAATTAATCACCATCATCTAGAAATGGACATCACTTATCAGTATCAAGAAAAATTAACAAGTGTCAATACATTAACTTCCCGTCATACCTGGCCAGATTCTTATCGAATTTAAATCCACTAACAACAGTAGAGGCAATTCATTTTTACACCAATGCAAATGAGATCAGAATCTGGCCTGTTTTCTTTGTAGAAATCCACTATAAAGTCCCTGATCAGATTCACATGTTATCAAGGTTCCTTCCCCACTCTGAACTCTAGGGTACATATGTGGGGACCTGCATGAAAGACCCCCTAAGCTTATTCTTACCAGCTTAGGTTAAAAACTTCCCCAAGGTACAAACTTTGCCTTGTCCTTAAACCCTATGCTGCCACCACCAAGCGTCTTAAACAAAGAACAGGGAAAGAGCCCACTTGGAGACATCTTCCCCCCCAAAATAACCCCCACAAGCCCTACACCCCCTTTCCTGGGGAAGGCTTGATAAAAATCCTCACCAATTTGCATAGGTGAACACAGACCCAAACCCTTGGATCTTAAGAACAATGAAAAAGCAATCAGGATCTTAAAAGAATAATTTTAATCAAAGAAAAAGTAAAAGAGTCACCTCTGTAAAATCAGGAAGGTAAATACCTTACAGAGTAATCAGATTCAAAACATAGAGAATCCCTCTAGGCAAAACCTTAAGTTACAAAAAGAGACAAAAACAAGAATATACATTCCATTCAGCACAGCTATTTTACCAGCCATTAAACAAAAGGAAATCTAACACATTTCTAGCTAGATTACTTACTAACTTTTTACAGGAGTTCTGAAGAGCATTCCTGATCTGTTCCCGGCAAAAACATCACACAGACACACAGACAGACCTTTGTCCCCCACCCCCTTCCAGCTTTGAAAGTATCTTGTCTCCTCATTCGTCATTTTGGTCAGGTGCCAGCAAGGTTATCCTAGCTTCTTAACCCTTTACAGGTGAAAGGGTTTTGCCTCTGGCCAAGAGGGATTTTATAGTTCTGTATACAGAAAGGTGGTTACCCTTCCCTTTATATTTATGACACATGTTCAGTAATTATTCAGGACAGTTATGAGACACCTTGAGACACCTTTCCTTTCTGATGTTTTCTTCTTCTTTCCATAAGAATGGAAGGTAGAAGGAGAGAATGAAGAGGATGGATTTGAAACTCTTGTCTTCAAATATCATTCTGACGAGTACCCAACACATAAAAAAGTAACCTCTCCTTCTACCTAATGCTGTGATATTTATCGCAGACAGCAAGATCTCCTTTAATGCTCTTGAGGGGCATAAGAATTACTGAGCTGGAGAGCTAATAATTGTTTTGTTTTGAAGATTGAGTAAACAGCAATTTAATTAAAATTGTAACCTCAGATGAAGCAGCCTTGCAATAGCTAGTCCATTATGAGAGGTCTCTAGTGGATGCAGAGAGTAGGCTGCAGCATGAAATCCTCACTGAAACATGCCAACACCACTGTATTCCTGCTGTACTTGTGAAAAACACTTAGGCATTTCATTAGCTTAACACAAGAATAATCCCATTTAATTTAGGCATAGAATGCCCCACATGCATAAGAGTCAGTAGAAAGGCCTACCCAGTGAGTGTGTAACCCACTGCCTGCTTTGTGTGGCACTCTGTCCCCATCTAGTAGCACCTAGACCATCTAGAGATTAATGAGTTTGCTACAACCTTAGTTAAGAGGCATATGGCTTTTAACTCCTGCATTAGAGACTCATGCACTTCGCTTCAGAGGTCCCAAGTTCAATTCTGCCTGCTGATGACCATGATCTGTTGGTATTACACATGCAAAACTGTTATTTTGTTTAATGTATTGTATGAAAATATGTGAGCTTTCAACTCAATTCCCACCCATGCTTGAGTATGGGAAGAGGATTTTTTCAGGTTGACTCCTTGGAGCAAAAAGAAATATATTATTTTATGGTTATAAAATGATTTTGTATCTTTTGATGCATTATAGTTCCAGAGATCATTATCTCTCTCTCTCTCTCTCTCTCTCTCTGACTGACACTAATACTAAAACAAAGAGACATTTGAGATGTGCCGATAACGCCATTAACATAAAAGAGTTTGTTGACTTTTTAACTGCTGCAGTACCATAGAACTTAAAGATTGTACAAGCAATATCTCTGCTCCACATTTGCATCAGAGAAATTATGGAGTGACAATGAAGAAACTCCTTAAAGAAAGAGGGCTCATCTAGACGAGGAAAATTCACCATAGTGTAACTGCATTAAGATTCATGCCAATACAGACTTCTCAGTAGACACAAAGGGACAACGATATAAGAGAGAGAGAGAGAGAGAGAGAGAGAGAAGACAATCTGGTTGCATTTGTGGAAAAGGTTGGTTTACCTTTCAGATGGGTGTACAAGAGCCCAAGTCTCTGACATAACCTTCATTCATTGCTTTGGAAGCCAGGATATAGGATACAGCACAACCAGATTTCTTCATTGACAGAACCAAAGCTCAAGAACCAGGGGTCACCAAATGAAATTAATAGGCAGCAGGTTTAAAACAAACAAAAGGAAGTCTTTCTTCACACAACACACAGTCAAGCTGTGGAACTCTTTGCCAGAGGATGTTGTGAAGTCCAAGACACTAACAGGGCTCAAAAAAGAATTAGGTAAGTTCATGAAGGATAAGTCCATCAACGGCTATTAGCCAGGATGGGCAGGGATGTTGTCCTTAGCCTCTGTTTGCCAGAAGCTAGGAATGGGGGATGGATCACTTGATGATTGCCTGTTCTGTTCATTCCCTCTGAAGCACCTGGCATTGGCCACTGTCAGAAGAAAAGATAATGGGCTAGATGGACCTTTGGTCTCACCTAGTATGGCTGTTCTTATGTTCTCTTTGCTCCCAGAACTTGTCAAAGGTCAGATGTATTATTCAGAGTGGGTGTCAGAGACCCAAAAGTGAATATTATTGGTTTAAAATGCATGCTCCTTGCTAAAATATTGAACAGCTCAGTCTGACCTGCCATTCAGATCAAGTTAACATTGGGGTTTTTTTATTCCCATTGTAACAAAGACCATTAACAATTATTTTATTCGATTATTATACAGGCAGAAAAGGAAGGAGACAGTTAAAATATTTGAAACTTATAAAGTTAATGATCATTTCATTTCAACAATCCCCCTTTTCTCATTGTCTTTACTTTTTAGAGGGTCAGCATTCTTCAATTGAAAAAGTCTCACCTAAATGACAAATGGTCTTTTTTTAAATTAAAACTTTTAACAAAAACTTGCTGACTGTCAATTATTTTTCTTATTTTTGTCAAATATTTTATAAGATTTGTATTCACAAATTGTGATCCAGGCTTTCAAAGGTAGTTAGGTGCCTAAGGATGCAGATAGGCACCTGGCAGGTTTTTTAAAAACAGCGAAGCAAGTTACGAGCCTAACTCCCCATTGGAATCTTATGAGGCAGCAATTTTTAGAACTTTTATTAGGAACATCCCTAAACTTCAAATGACGAAAACAACAAACCAAACATTCCTGCATTCTCCCAACTTTATTTTACACATTTGTTTATTTTTAATTAACACAGGAATGGCAGAACTCCATTATTCTTTCCTCTGTCAAAATGAAATCCATACCACCATCATAACTATGGCATCACAACCAGCTCCACCATAATACCTGGATCTTCGTGTTATCCATATCAGTGATGAATCCCTCTTCATCTGTTTCAGCTACCCTGACAACTCCACCATTACAACACTGCTGTAATTTTAAAAGCATGGGCTCAAAAAACAATCCAAGATCATCTATTACAACACTATCTAGTATGAAAAATTGCCCTAGTAAGAGCTTTTAAAATAATCTACAGAGACTGTCACTGCAGGGATTTCCTTTATAAATGATTTTATGTACCATATCCCCAGCAGATGACTTTAATTAATCTTTGTTGGTTACTCCATTTGGGGATTTGACCATTAAAACTAAAATATAACTCCCCGCTCCGCCACCATTTTCATTTATTTTTGGAACTTTTTCACACATAAACCCCAATATTTAGATTTTAAAAGTTATAAAAATTTTCAAGTTTTTGTTGTTTACAGAAAAATCGAGTTGTAAGTGAATAAAGAATAAAAGTTTTGAAGATTTCATAAATAAAAAATGATTGAAATAGGATCAATTGTGCAGGAAATTAAAGTTTTCAAACTTGGTGATAGTTTTTCATTAAAACTATATATATATATATATAAAAAAAGACTTGTTTCTAAAATGTGAATACAAATCTTATAAAATATTTGACAAAAATAAGAAAAATAATTGACAGTCAGCAAGTTTTTGTTAAAAGTTTTAATTTAAAAAAAGACCATTTGTCATTTAGGTGAGACTTTTTCAATTGAAGAATGCTGACCCTCTAAAAAGTAAAGACAATGAGAAAAGGGGGATTGTTGAAATGAAATGATCATTAACTTTATAAGTTTCAAATATTTTAACTGTCTCCTTCCTTTTCTGCCTGTATAATAATCGAATAAAATAATTGTTAATGGTCTTTGTTACAATGGGAATAAAAAAACCCCAATGTTAACTTGATCTGAATGGCAGGTCAGACTGAGCTGTTCAATATTTTAGCAAGGAGCATGCATTTTAAACCAATAATATTCACTTTTGGGTCTCTGACACCCACTCTGAATAATACATCTGACCTTTGACAAGTTCTGGGAGCAAAGAGAACATAAGAACAGCCATACTAGGTGAGACCAAAGGTCCATCTAGCCCATTATCTTTTCTTCTGACAGTGGCCAATGCCAGGTGCTTCAGAGGGAATGAACAGAACAGGCAATCATCAAGTGATCCATCCCCCATTCCTAGCTTCTGGCAAACAGAGGCTAAGGACAACATCCCTGCCCATCCTGGCTAATAGCCGTTGATGGACTTATCCTTCATGAACTTACCTAATTCTTTTTTGAGCCCTGTTAGTGTCTTGGACTTCACAACATCCTCTGGCAAAGAGTTCCACAGCTTGACTGTGTGTTGTGTGAAGAAAGACTTCCTTTTGTTTGTTTTAAACCTGCTGCCTATTAATTTCATTTGGTGACCCCTGGTTCTTGAGCTTTGGTTCTGTCAATGAAGAAATCTGGTTGTGCTGTATCCTATATCCTGGCTTCCAAAGCAATGAATGAAGGTTATGTCAGAGACTTGGGCTCTTGTACACCCATCTGAAAGGTAAACCAACCTTTTCCACAAATGCAACCAGATTGTCTTCTCTCTCTCTCTCTCTCTCTCTCTCTCTTATATCGTTGTCCCTTTGTGTCTACTGAGAAGTCTGTATTGGCATGAATCTTAATGCAGTTACACTATGGTGAATTTTCCTCGTCTAGATGAGCCCTCTTTCTTTAAGGAGTTTCTTCATTGTCACTCCATAATTTCTCTGATGCAAATGTGGAGCAGAGATATTGCTTGTACAATCTTTAAGTTCTATGGTACTGCAGCAGTTAAAAAGTCAACAAACTCTTTTATGTTAATGGCGTTATCGGCACATCTCAAATGTCTCTTTGTTTTAGTATTAGTGTCAGTCAGAGAGAGAGAGAGAGAGAGAGAGAGATAATGATCTCTGGAACTATAATGCATCAAAAGATACAAAATCATTTTATAACCATAAAATAATATATTTCTTTTTGCTCCAAGGAGTCAACCTGAAAAAATCCTCTTCCCATACTCAAGCATGGGTGGGAATTGAGTTGAAAGCTCACATATTTTCATACAATACATTAAACAAAATAACAGTTTTGCATGTGTAATACCAACAGATCATGGTCATCAGCAGGCAGAATTGAACTTGGGACCTCTGAAGCGAAGTGCATGAGTCTCTAATGCAGGAGTTAAAAGCCATATGCCTCTTAACTAAGGTTGTAGCAAACTCATTAATCTCTAGATGGTCTAGGTGCTACTAGATGGGGACAGAGTGCCACACAAAGCAGGCAGTGGGTTACACACTCACTGGGTAGGCCTTTCTACTGACTCTTATGCATGTGGGGCATTCTATGCCTAAATTAAATGGGATTATTCTTGTGTTAAGCTAATGAAATGCCTAAGTGTTTTTCACAAGTACAGCAGGAATACAGTGGTGTTGGCATGTTTCAGTGAGGATTTCATGCTGCAGCCTACTCTCTGCATCCACTAGAGACCTCTCATAATGGACTAGCTATTGCAAGGCTGCTTCATCTGAGGTTACAATTTTAATTAAAATTGCTGTTTACTCAATCTTCAAAACAAAACAATTATTAGCTCTCCAGCTCAGTAATTCTTATGCCCCTCAAGAGCATTAAAGGAGATCTTGCTGTCTGCGATAAATATCACAGCATTAGGTAGAAGGAGAGGTTACTTTTTTATGTGTTGGGTACTCGTCAGAATGATATTTGAAGACAAGAGTTTCAAATCCATCCTCTTCATTCTCTCCTTCTACCTTCCATTCTTATGGAAAGAAGAAGAAAACATCAGAAAGGAAAGGTGTCTCAAGGTGTCTCATAACTGTCCTGAATAATTACTGAACATGTGTCATAAATATAAAGGGAAGGGTAACCACCTTTCTGTATACAGAACTATAAAATCCCTCTTGGCCAGAGGCAAAACCCTTTCACCTGTAAAGGGTTAAGAAGCTAGGATAACCTTGCTGGCACCTGACCAAAATGACGAATGAGGAGACAAGATACTTTCAAAGCTGGAAGGGGGTGGGGGACAAAGGTCTGTCTGTGTGTCTGTGTGATGTTTTTGCCGGGAACAGATCAGGAATGCTCTTCAGAACTCCTGTAAAAAGTTAGTAAGTAATCTAGCTAGAAATGTGTTAGATTTCCTTTTGTTTAATGGCTGGTAAAATAGCTGTGCTGAATGGAATGTATATTCTTGTTTTTGTCTCTTTTTGTAACTTAAGGTTTTGCCTAGAGGGATTCTCTATGTTTTGAATCTGATTACTCTGTAAGGTATTTACCTTCCTGATTTTACAGAGGTGACTCTTTTACTTTTTCTTTGATTAAAATTATTCTTTTAAGATCCTGATTGCTTTTTCATTGTTCTTAAGATCCAAGGGTTTGGGTCTGTGTTCACCTATGCAAATTGGTGAGGATTTTTATCAAGCCTTCCCCAGGAAAGGGGGTGTAGGGCTTGTGGGGGTTATTTTGGGGGGGAAGATGTCTCCAAGTGGGCTCTTTCCCTGTTCTTTGTTTAAGACGCTTGGTGGTGGCAGCATAGGGTTTAAGGACAAGGCAAAGTTTGTACCTTGGGGAAGTTTTTAACCTAAGCTGGTAAGAATAAGCTTAGGGGGTCTTTCATGCAGGTCCCCACATATGTACCCTAGAGTTCAGAGTGGGGAAGGAACCTTGATAACATGTGAATCTGATCAGGGACTTTATAGTGGATTTCTACAAAGAAAACAGGCCAGATTCTGATCTCATTTGCATTGGTGTAAAAATGAATTGCCTCTACTGTTGTTAGTGGATTTAAATTCGATAAGAATCTGGCCAGGTATGACGGGAAGTTAATGTATTGACACTTGTTAATTTTTCTTGATACTGATAAGTGATGTCCATTTCTAGATGATGGTGATTAATTTATTTACATGTAACTGGGATCTAGAGGCCAGTTTTCAGAAGGGATCAGTCCTACAGCTGCTGCCAAAAGGGGGAAAATTTACCATGAAAAGTTTGGCAAACATTTCATCCTGATTTTTTTTTGTCCAAAAAATTGAAATTCAGAAAACATCAGCCAGCTCAAGTAAGAGTCCATGACTGTAGCTGAAGTAATTGGTATCAGCATCTCTAAAGCTCAGGGCCCCACACTGAGATTTCCAAAGTAGATGAAGGTTGCATAAACAATGGGCCATTTTTTAAAGTCCTAGCTCAAGCAAACTCATGATTACTTCAGTGGGAATTTGGCTGTATAAATCAGGAGAAAAAAATGGAGTAACGGTTTCAGGCTCTGATCTTTGAGCTCTGTGAGTGGTTTTTCAAGAAAGGCTTCAATTTTGCCATCCTTTGTCATTTTGAATAGATCTTGGGATTAGTCATGGAGTAGAATATCACTCAGTGGATGAAATGCTTGCACAGAATTGATGTGCAGATTGTCCAGCTAAAAGCCTACTCACTACAAAAGTCCCAAGTGGAATTTAAATGGTGCATATATATGTGACAGACATAGCAATTTCCTGCAACGTAAGAGCAGACCTTACTGAATACGTTGAACCCTATTGTACTAAGTAATTTTAGGAGTTCATTGTATTAAAAATGCCAGTGATTATGTATTATCGAGGGATGACTGTAAGGTCTGGAAGGAGGAGACCTGACTAATGAAAACCTTGTGAAGTGTTATGAGCTTCAAAGAACTATTTGGAACAATGTGAACTTTTTAAGTTAATTGGGTTACCCAGGAAATCTCTAGGCAGAGGTTTATGCTAGTGTAACCCCCCCTTTGCCTATAGATCAGCTGTTATATGAAGACAGGTCAAAGACCCAAACTGTATAAAGAAGTGACTCATAGATGCATGGGTGTACTTGTTCTGAGCCAAGGCAGTTATGAATTTGTAAGCACAAAAAAAAACCCTTAGTGGTATTTGAAGGACCGGGCAAAGCCCTGGTTGGAGTTGGGGTGGTCTCTAGTGAGGTCATTAGCAGGGGTGTAGCCTCTTTTATGGGTTCAAAAAAGAACTAGATAAGTTCATGGAGGATAGGTCCATCAATAGCTATTAGCCAGGATGGGCAGGGATGGTGTCCGTAGCCTCTGTTTGCCAGAAGCTGTGAATGGGCGACAGAGGATGGATCACTTGATGATGACCTGTTCTGTTCATTCCCTCCGAAGCACCTGACATTGGTCACTGTAGGAAGACAGGATACTGAGCTAGATGGACCTTTGGTCTGATCCAGTATGGCTCTTCTTATATTCTTAGTACTTTTTCCTGGGTAACCTCTCCTTCCTGGAGATCGGCTACACAACCAACATATTCCCCTGTATGTTAGCCAGCTTCTTTGATGAGGCAAATTCGATCTCTTTCAGTGCCGGTATGGCCCAATTTTATCTGTTTGGTTCCTTGGGTGGCTCTGAGTGTCTCCTCCTGTCCATGATGTCGTACGACCGGTATCTAGCCATATGCAATCCTCTCCACTATGCAGATGTTCTGAGCAGGGACAGGTGTCCCTTTGCCTGGCAGCTGCCTCCTGGATTGGTGGCTTTTTGATCACCTTGGTAACCATTCTGTTCATGGTGACCTTAACATTCTGTGGCCGCAATGAAATAGATCATTTCTTCTGTGATTTCACCCCACTCCTGAAGCTGTCCTGTTCAGATACTTACCTCTTCAAAAAGGTCTCTTTCTTCTTGTCTTCCACTCTGACGCTGGTCCCTTTTCTGTTAACCATGGTGTCCTATATTTATATCCTATCTGCCATCCTCAACCGCCTTTCCACTGCCGGGTCACAAAAGGCCATTTCCACTTGCTCATCTCACCTTATAGTAGTCATCACCTTCTACGGGACTCTGATTGCTATGTACGTGGTACCAGCCGCTGATCACTCCCTAGATCTGAATAAAGTCTTCTCCATCTTCTATAACATGGTGACCCCCATGGTGAATCCCCTCAGCATAGCCTGAGGAACAGGGAAGTACACGAAGCCCTGAAGAGGCTCGTAGGTAGAAAATTTGCTTCTCCTTGGAAAGAAAAGAGTGGGAAGATGTGACTGCCCAAAATGGCATTGTGTCCTTTATTCTTAATTAGACGTTTAACTCTGTGAAGGCAAGGAATATTTCTGTTGGTTATAACACAATACTTGGCTGGGATTATAGGAAATATGGGTTCAGTTCTTAGATCTGTCAGTGACTCACTATGTGACATTGGATATTTCACATAACCTCTCTAGGACTCAGTTTCTTCCTCTATAATACTGCCCTGTTCCTTTAATAGTTATTTGACACCTGTAACAAAGTGGGGATGTTTTTAATGTTTTGTCGGAACCATGTGTGTACCTCAGTTTCCCCTGTGTGTTATCCCAGTATCTAGGTGGTGGGACAAGGGTTTGTTGATCATCGCAGAGACGCTGAGTGGGCAGGTGTGACCTGTCATCTGGCTGCCTGGGCACAGAAATGGCCGACACTCTGTAACCAGGCAACTGATGGCTGGGGTCCATCTTCTGCAAGAGCCTGCCAGAGGTGCTGGAGAACAAAGCGAGAAGCGTGTTGGAGAACAAAGAGAGAAGTGAGATGACCAGTTTGCCTGGGAAAGAGACAAAGGATGGAGGAGGGGAAACTGGGCACGACTGTGAGTGGGCTGCTGGAAGCAAGTCAGTCTCCTTTTGGGACTCAGCGGAGAGAGCCCAGGGCCTCTGGATTCCCCAAGATGGCCTTTGCTGAGTTTCTGCGCTAACAATATCTGTTCTACTCTGTGTCCCGGTCGACTAATAAACCCTTCTGTTTTACAGTGATGGCTGAGATTCTCTAATGACTGCAAAGTTGGGGTGCACGGCCCGACTGAGGGGAGTTTTGTAAGGTTTCCCCTCATGTCCCATTCAGGCAGACTCACTGTGGGGAGCTCACAGTGTTAAAAACAGGAGTGCTGAATGCTCCGAGGTCAGACCCAGGAGGCACTGAAAACCAAGGAGGCTTGCACAGTGAGAATGTGCCTGGACGAGTTGTCACACTACACCAGAGGGGTCCCATCTGAACTTCATTCTAATGGTTCCAAGAGCACTGAGGCTGCGCACTTCATGACAACACCATGATAGGCATCTTAGTGCTGTAGATTAGATAGATAGATAGATAGATAGATAGATAGATAGCACAACGCATATTCAACTTGTGGAACTCTTTGCCAGAGGATGTTGTGAAATCCAAGACTATAAAAGAGGGTTCAAAAAAAAAAGAACTAGATAAGTTCATGGAGAATGGGTCCATCAATGGCTATTAGCCAGGATGGGCAGGTATGGTGTGTTGATGGTGTCCCTATTAAGCCTCTCTTGTCAGAAGCTGGGAATGGGTGACAGGGATGGATCACTCAATGATTACCTGTTCTGTTCATTCTGTGAAGCATCTGGCATTGGCCATTGTTGAAAGACAGGATACAGGGCTAGATGGATCTGTGGTCTGACCCAGTATGGCCATTTGTTATGTTCTTTTATGGATTTGTAGATTTACAACCCACAGCTTGCTCCACACTAACTCTCCATATGGACAAGCCCTTAGGGTCCCTTTAGCCTAGAAAGTCACACTTTATATTGCTTATATGTTGGCTGGAACTGGCTGAGCGGGGCTGGGAAGTGAGATGAAAATTTACCAGAAACATTATGAGAAGCCTGATTTTCGGTAAAATTCAGGTGCACAGAATTCCCCTTTAGCGGTCAAGGGAGAGAGGAAGCTCTCTGATCCTCTAAAAACCTCTAGCCCCCAAGAACACTGCAGGCCCGTAATCCCCTCTCTCCCTCTAAACCAGTGGTCTCCAAACTGGGGTGCGTGCACCCCAGCGGGTGCCCGAGATCATCCCGGGGGGGCGCGGAAGCAGGAGCGCTGCTGGACGGCACTCCACCGTTTTTTTCTTCAGCGGCAGCTCTGCACACATCCACCGCCTGCGGCAGGTCTTCCAATCTTCTTCCGCCGGCGGCGCGTCTGCAGCAGGTCTTCCGGTCTTCACTCTGGGGGTACGTGAGCCAAAAAGTTTGCAGACCGCTGCTCTAAACCAGGGGTCGGAAACCTTCGGCACATGGCCCATCAGGGTAATCCCGCTGGTGGGCCCCGAGACATTTTGTTTACATTGACTGTCCGCAGTCACAGCCCCTCGCAGCTTCCCGCAGCTCCCATTGGGCTGGGAAGGGTGAACCGCGGGGACTGGGAGCTGCAGGCGGCAGAGCCTACGGACTTGGCAACGTAAACAAAGTGTCTCACGGCCCCCCAGCAGATTACCCTGAGGGGCCAGTGCTGAAGTTTGCCAACCCCTGCTTTAAACCCTAACCCTGAGGTCACTGCACCTCACCCCTGTATCCAGATCCTATGTAATCACATTGGTTCAGATATGAGTGGAAATAAAAGCAGATTAACATTTTTCAAGATGGTACATTTTTCTGACAGAAAAAATATTGTTAATTAAAATGAAAACTTGCATGGGAATAGGTCAATTTCAGTGAAATTTTGTTTTAAAACAAAAAAAATTATACATACATTAATAAAGAATATATAAAAATGTACATGTGTATATTATATATATGATAAAATAAACCAAAAGAATATAAAACTAAAAATACAATAAAAATAAAGGACAAAAACTTTAAAAAAAGAAAAGTACATAATATTTTTTTAAACAGTAAGAAAAAGTTATGAAAAGTGTAAAAAAAAATCTTTTAAATTGAAATGAAATGTATTCAGAATCCTTGGACCTGTGCTCCCAAACACACGTCAGGAGCAGCTTTGGTGTGTGCCCCTCCCTCCCCTCCCAATCTGTCTCTCTCTTTCTCCCGCTCTGTGCCCCATGGGGACGGGGCTGGACAGCAGTCTCACTCCGGCCATGCGGCCACCCCAGCCCGGGAGTGAGGGGCGGCGCCCGCCCGGGGTTCCGGACCCACAGACAAAGCCCGGGGGCAACCAGTCCCATTTATACTTGCTGGACACAAGACTCTCTGCTCTTGTTGTACAGGAAGCTAAGCGACACCCCCCGCCCATCCCTGTAAATGAAAGTAAATTAAAATAAAATAGTTTAAAAGGTTCTTAAAATATCAAATACAATTTAAAGAGTAAATTCAATTAAAAAAAAAGTAAAATCTGAGATTGAACCAAACCCACCTTTGCTCAATGAGAGTCCTTGGGACCCACGTGTGCCTCCATCACAGGTAGTAGGGTGACCAGGCACCAAATGTGAAAAATCGGGACAGTGGGTGTGGGGCCCTATAATAGGAGCCTCTATAAGAAAAAGACCCTCAAAATCGGGACTGTCCCTATAAAATCGGGACATCTGGTCAACCCCAATCACAGGGCAGGGGCTTCTTCAGCAAAGCCCCCTCTCTCTGTGCCCCATGGGCACGGGGCTGGACAGCAGTCTCACTCCGGCCATGCGGCCACCCCAGCCCGGGAGTGAGGGGCGGCGCCCACCCGTGGCTTCTGGACCCACAGACAAAGCTCGGGGGGAACCAGTCCCATTTATACTTGCTGGACACAAGGCTCTTGCTCTTGTTGTACAGGAGGCTATGCGACCCCCCTGTTATACACTGAGCAATGAGGGCTCCCCTCCGTGTGGGCAGAGGCGAGACCCTGCGCTCCAGGGACGAGGTAGCTGGTGGACAGACCCCGCCGGAGCGGGGAGTGTCGGCAGGCGCCACTCTGCCTTGGACGGGGGTCATCTCCGCTTGAGCAAGCGAGACTCCCCGCAACCTCCAGGCACCTCTTCCGTCAGTGGACGGTGACCCTGACTCCGGGAGAGACCCCCGGGAGAGCGAGAGAGAGACGGGGTGTCCCTCGGCTGGGCCCCCTGGGGCGAGATTCAGCCCAGCCGCAGCGGGGTGCACAAGGTCAGAGGTGGAGAGGGGAGGGAGGGAGCGAGCCAGGCTGGAGGCCTCCGGGCTCTGCTCCCCTCTCTGCACCAGCCTGAGTCCCCCCACTCAGGCCCTTTCCCGGCGTGTACCCCGCCCACACAACCTTGTGTCACGGCTCCGGGCCAAGCCTTCGCAATGAGGCGAGGGAAAAAGGCAACGCGGCCCCTGCCCGGGCTGCGCGGCGAATCGCCCCGCCCTCCTGGAACTGCCCCCGGGGACACGGCGGGGATCGTGGCCCCTTGAGACTTCCAGAGCCGGGCCCCGTCGCGCTCGCAGCATTACAGGGAAGAGGAAAACGAGCCTTCACAACACAAACCTAAAATGCATCCGATGAAGTGAGCTGTAGCTCACGAAAGCTTATGCTCTAATAAATTTGTTAGTCTCTAAGGTGCCACAAGTCCTCCTTTTCTTTTTGCGAATACAGACTAACAGGGCTGCTACTCTGAAACCTAAAATGTATGGTTTGCCTGAACATTTTCAGTTCAGGGCCTTTGGATGAAAAGTCGAACATGTTCCCGGATCGCGGCAGCTGCTTTGAAAGTTTTTCTTCTTTTTATCAAACGCAGTTTTCCCTTTAAAGGATGTTTTGGTGGAAGTTCTTTCACCAGCCTTAAACCATAGACCGAGTTTTCCTAGGCTGGGTGTTTTACAACGTGCCCATTACCGACATCGCTGCGAATTTCCCGTGTCCGTTCTCACAGACTCAGGGAAACGAGTTGTGGGGCGAATATTTTAAAGGTGGGTTTGGTTCAATCTCAGATTTTACTTTTTTTTAATTGAATTTACTCTTTAAATTGTATTTGATATTTTAAGAACCTTTTAAACTATTTTATTTTAATTTACTTTCATTTACAGGGATGGGAGGGGGGTGTCGCTTAGCTTCCTGTACAACAAGAGCAAGAGCCTTGTGTCCAGCAAGTATAAATGGGACTGGTTCCCCCCGAGCTTTGTCTGTGGGTCCAGAAGCCACGGGTGGGCGCCGCCCCTCACTCCCGGGCTGGGGTGGCCGCATGGCCGGAGTGAGACTGCTGTCCAGCCCCGTGCCCATGGGGCACAGAGAGAGGGGGCTTTGCTGAAGAAGCCCCTGCCCTGTGATTGGGGTTGACCAGATGTCCCGATTTTATAGGGACAGTCCCGATTTTGAGGGTCTTTTTCTTATAGAGGCTCCTATTATAGGGCCCCACACCCACTGTCCCGATTTTTCACATTTGGTGCCTGGTCACCCTACTACCTGTGATGCAGGCACACGTGGGTCCCAAGGACTCTCATTGAGCAAAGGTGGGTTTGGTTCAATCTCAGATTTTACTTTTTTTTAATTGAATTTACTCTTTAAATTGTATTTGATATTTTAAGAACCTTTTAAACTATTTTATTTTAATTTACTTTCATTTACAGGGATGGGAGGGGGGTGTCGCTTAGCTTCCTGTACAACAAGAGCAGAGAGTCTTGTGTCCAGCAAGTATAAATGGGACTGGTTGCCCCCGGGCTTTGTCTGTGGGTCCGGAACCCCGGGCGGGCGCCGCCCCTCACTCCCGGGCTGGGGTGGCCGCATGGCCGGAGTGAGACTGCTGTCCAGCCCCGTCCCCATGGGGCACAGAGCGGGAGAAAGAGAGAGACAGATTGGGAGGGGAGGGAGGGGCACACACCAAAGCTGCTCCTGACGTGTGTTTGGGAGCACAGGTCCAAGGATTCTGAATACATTTCATTTCAATTTAAAAGATTTTTTTTTACACTTTTCATAACTTTTTCTTACTGTTTAAAAAAATATTATGTACTTTTCTTTTTTTAAAGTTTTTGTCCTTTATTTTTATTGTATTTTTAGTTTTATATTCTTTTGGTTTATTTTATCATATATATAATATACACATGTACATTTTTATATATTCTTTATTAATGTATGTATAATTTTTTTTGTTTTAAAACAAAATTTCACTGAAATTGACCTATTCCCATGCAAGTTTTCATTTTAATTAACAATATTTTTTCTGTCAGAAAAATGTTCCATCTTGAAAAATGTTAATCTGCTTTTATTTCCACTCATATCTGAACCAATGTGATTACATAGGATCTGGATACAGGGGTGAGGTGCAGTGACCTCAGGGTTAGGGTTTAAAGCAGGGGTTGGCAAACTTCAGCGCTGGCCCCTCAGGGTAATCTGCTGGGGGGCCGTGAGACACTTTGTTTACGTTGCCAAGTCCGTAGGCTCTGCCGCCTGCAGCTCCCAGTCCCCGCGGTTCACCCTTCCCAGCCCAATGGGAGCTGCGGGAAGCTGCGAGGGGCTGTGACTGCGGACAGTCAATGTAAACAAAATGTCTCGGGGCCCACCAGCGGGATTACCCTGATGGGCCATGTGCCGAAGGTTTCCGACCCCTGGTTTAGAGCAGCGGTCTGCAAACTTTTTGGCTCACGTACCCCCAGAGTGAAGACCGGAAGACCTGCTGCAGACGCGCCGCCGGCGGAAGAAGATTGGAAGACCTGCCGCAGGCGGTGGATGTGTGCAGAGCTGCCGCTGAAGAAAAAAACGGTGGAGTGCCGTCCAGCAGCGCTCCTGCTTCCGCGCCCCCCCTGGGATGATCTCGGGCACCCGCTGGGGTGCACGCACCCCAGTTTGGAGACCACTGGTTTAGAGGGAGAGAGGGGATTACGGGCCTGCAGTGTTCTTGGGGGCTAGAGGTTTTTAGAGGATCAGAGAGCTTCCTCTCTCCCTTGACCGCTAAAGGGGAATTCTGTGCACCTGAATTTTACCGAAAATCAGGCTTCTCATAATGTTTCTGGTAAATTTTCATCTCACTTCCCAGCCCCGCTCAGCCAGTTCCAGCCAACATATAAGCAATATAAAGTGTGACTTTCTAGGCTAAAGGGACCCTAAGGGCTTGTCCATATGGAGAGTTAGTGTGGAGCAAGCTGTGGGTTGTAAATCTACAAATCCATAAAAGAACATAACAAATGGCCATACTGGGTCAGACCACAGATCCATCTAGCCCTGTATCCTGTCTTTCAACAATGGCCAATGCCAGATGCTTCACAGAATGAACAGAACAGGTAATCATTGAGTGATCCATCCCTGTCACCCATTCCCAGCTTCTGACAAGAGAGGCTTAATAGGGACACCATCAACACACCATACCTGCCCATCCTGGCTAATAGCCATTGATGGACCCATTCTCCATGAACTTATCTAGTTCTTTTTTTTTTTGAACCCTCTTTTATAGTCTTGGATTTCACAACATCCTCTGGCAAAGAGTTCCACAAGTTGAATATGCGTTGTGCTATCTATCTATCTATCTATCTATCTATCTATCTATCTAATCTACAGCACTAAGATGCCTATCATGGTGTTGTCATGAAGTGCGCAGCCTCAGTGCTCTTGGAACCATTAGAATGAAGTTCAGATGGGACCCCTCTGGTGTAGTGTGACAACTCGTCCAGGCACATTCTCACTGTGCAAGCCTCCTTGGTTTTCAGTGCCTCCTGGGTCTGACCTCGGAGCATTCAGCACTCCTGTTTTTAACACTGTGAGCTCCCCACAGTGAGTCTGCCTGAATGGGACATGAGGGGAAACCTTACAAAACTCCCCTCAGTCGGGCCGTGCACCCCAACTTTGCAGTCATTAGAGAATCTCAGCCATCACTGTAAAACAGAAGGGTTTATTAGTCGACCGGGACACAGAGTAGAACAGATATTGTTAGCGCAGAAACTCAGCAAAGGCCATCTTGGGGAATCCAGAGGCCCTGGGCTCTCTCCGCTGAGTCCCAAAAGGAGACTGACTTGCTTCCAGCAGCCCACTCACAGTCGTGCCCAGTTTCCCCTCCTCCATCCTTTGTCTCTTTCCCAGGCAAACTGGTCATCTCACTTCTCTCTTTGTTCTCCAACACGCTTCTCGCTTTGTTCTCCAGCACCTCTGGCAGGCTCTTGCAGAAGATGGACCCCAGCCATCAGTTGCCTGGTTACAGAGTGTCGGCCATTTCTGTGCCCAGGCAGCCAGATGACAGGTCACACCTGCCCACTCAGCGTCTCTGCGATGATCAACAAACCCTTGTCCCACCACCTAGATACTGGGATAACACACAGGGGAAACTGAGGTACACACATGGTTCCGACAAAACATTAAAAACATCCCCACTTTGTTACAGGTGTCAAATAACTATTAAAGGAACAGGGCAGTATTATAGAGGAAGAAACTGAGTCCTAGAGAGGTTATGTGAAATATCCAATGTCACATAGTGAGTCACTGACAGATCTAAGAACTGAACCCATATTTCCTATAATCCCAGCCAAGTATTGTGTTATAACCAACAGAAATATTCCTTGCCTTCACAGAGTTAAACGTCTAATTAAGAATAAAGGACACAATGCCATTTTGGGCAGTCACATCTTCCCACTCTTTTCTTTCCAAGGAGAAGCAAATTTTCTACCTACGAGCCTCTTCAGGGCTTCGTGTACTTCCCTGTTCCTCAGGCTATGCTGAGGGGATTCACCATGGGGGTCACCATGTTATAGAAGATGGAGAAGACTTTATTCAGATCTAGGGAGTGATCAGCGGCTGGTACCACGTACATAGCAATCAGAGTCCCGTAGAAGGTGATGACTACTATAAGGTGAGATGAGCAAGTGGAAATGGCCTTTTGTGACCCGGCAGTGGAAAGGCGGTTGAGGATGGCAGATAGGATATAAATATAGGACACCATGGTTAACAGAAAAGGGACCAGCGTCAGAGTGGAAGACAAGAAGAAAGAGACCTTTTTGAAGAGGTAAGTATCTGAACAGGACAGCTTCAGGAGTGGGGTGAAATCACAGAAGAAATGATCTATTTCATTGCGGCCACAGAATGTTAAGGTCACCATGAACAGAATGGTTACCAAGGTGATCAAAAAGCCACCAATCCAGGAGGCAGCTGCCAGGCAAAGGGACACCTGTCCCTGCTCAGAACATCTGCATAGTGGAGAGGATTGCATATGGCTAGATACCGGTCGTACGACATCATGGACAGGAGGAGACACTCAGAGCCACCCAAGGAACCAAACAGATAAAATTGGGCCATACCGGCACTGAAAGAGATCGAATTTGCCTCATCAAAGAAGCTGGCTAACATACAGGGGAATATGTTGGTTGTGTAGCCGATCTCCAGGAAGGAGAGGTTACCCAGGAAAAAGTACTAAGAATATAAGAAGAGCCATACTGGATCAGACCAAAGGTCCATCTAGCTCAGTATCCTGTCTTCCTACAGTGACCAATGTCAGGTGCTTCGGAGGGAATGAACAGAACAGGTCATCATCAAGTGATCCATCCTCTGTCGCCCATTCACAGCTTCTGGCAAACAGAGGCTACGGACACCATCCCTGCCCATCCTGGCTAATAGCTATTGATGGACCTATCCTCCATGAACTCATCTAGTTCTTTTTTGAACCCATAAAAGAGGCTACACCCCTGCTAATGACCTCACTAGAGACCACCCCAACTCCAACCAGGGCTCTGGCCGGTCCTTCAAATACCACTAAGGGTTTTTTTTTGTGCTTACAAATTCATAACTGCCTTGGCTCAGAACAAGTACACCCATGCATCTATGAGTCACTTCTTTATACAGTTTGGGTCTTTGACCTGTCTTCATATAACAGCTGATCTATAGGCAAAGGGGGGGTTACACTAGCATAAACCTCTGCCTAGAGATTTCCTGGGTAACCCAATTAACTTAAAAAGTTCACATTGTTCCAAATAGTTCTTTGAAGCTCATAACACTTCACAAGGTTTTCATTAGTCAGGTCTCCTCCTTCCAGACCTTACAGTCATCCCTCGATAATACATAATCACTGGCATTTTTAATACAATGAACTCCTAAAATTACTTAGTACAATAGGGTTCAACGTATTCAGTAAGGTCTGCTCTTACGTTGCAGGAAATTGCTATGTCTGTCACATATATATGCACCATTTAAATTCCACTTGGGACTTTTGTAGTGAGTAGGCTTTTAGCTGGACAATCTGCACATCAATTCTGTGCAAGCATTTCATCCACTGAGTGATATTCTACTCCATGACTAATCCCAAGATCTATTCAAAATGACAAAGGATGGCAAAATTGAAGCCTTTCTTGAAAAACCACTCACAGAGCTCAAAGATCAGAGCCTGAAACCGTTACTCCATTTTTTTCTCCTGATTTATACAGCCAAATTCCCACTGAAGTAATCATGAGTTTGCTTGAGCTAGGACTTTAAAAAATGGCCCATTGTTTATGCAACCTTCATCTACTTTGGAAATCTCAGTGTGGGGCCCTGAGCTTTAGAGATGCTGATACCAATTACTTCAGCTACAGTCATGGACTCTTACTTGAGCTGGCTGATGTTTTCTGAATTTCAATTTTTTGGACAAAAAAAAATCAGGATGAAATGTTTGCCAAACTTTTCATGGTAAATTTTCCCCCTTTTGGCAGCAGCTGTAGGACTGATCCCTTCTGAAAACTGGCCTCTAGATCCCAGTTACATGTAAATAAATTAATCACCATCATCTAGAAATGGACATCACTTATCAGTATCAAGAAAAATTAACAAGTGTCAATACATTAACTTCCCGTCATACCTGGCCAGATTCTTATCGAATTTAAATCCACTAACAACAGTAGAGGCAATTCATTTTTACACCAATGCAAATGAGATCAGAATCTGGCCTGTTTTCTTTGTAGAAATCCACTATAAAGTCCCTGATCAGATTCACATGTTATCAAGGTTCCTTCCCCACTCTGAACTCTAGGGTACATATGTGGGGACCTGCATGAAAGACCCCCTAAGCTTATTCTTACCAGCTTAGGTTAAAAACTTCCCCAAGGTACAAACTTTGCCTTGTCCTTAAACCCTATGCTGCCACCACCAAGCGTCTTAAACAAAGAACAGGGAAAGAGCCCACTTGGAGACATCTTCCCCCCCAAAATAACCCCCACAAGCCCTACACCCCCTTTCCTGGGGAAGGCTTGATAAAAATCCTCACCAATTTGCATAGGTGAACACAGACCCAAACCCTTGGATCTTAAGAACAATGAAAAAGCAATCAGGATCTTAAAAGAATAATTTTAATCAAAGAAAAAGTAAAAGAGTCACCTCTGTAAAATCAGGAAGGTAAATACCTTACAGAGTAATCAGATTCAAAACATAGAGAATCCCTCTAGGCAAAACCTTAAGTTACAAAAAGAGACAAAAACAAGAATATACATTCCATTCAGCACAGCTATTTTACCAGCCATTAAACAAAAGGAAATCTAACACATTTCTAGCTAGATTACTTACTAACTTTTTACAGGAGTTCTGAAGAGCATTCCTGATCTGTTCCCGGCAAAAACATCACACAGACACACAGACAGACCTTTGTCCCCCACCCCCTTCCAGCTTTGAAAGTATCTTGTCTCCTCATTCGTCATTTTGGTCAGGTGCCAGCAAGGTTATCCTAGCTTCTTAACCCTTTACAGGTGAAAGGGTTTTGCCTCTGGCCAAGAGGGATTTTATAGTTCTGTATACAGAAAGGTGGTTACCCTTCCCTTTATATTTATGACACATGTTCAGTAATTATTCAGGACAGTTATGAGACACCTTGAGACACCTTTCCTTTCTGATGTTTTCTTCTTCTTTCCATAAGAATGGAAGGTAGAAGGAGAGAATGAAGAGGATGGATTTGAAACTCTTGTCTTCAAATATCATTCTGACGAGTACCCAACACATAAAAAAGTAACCTCTCCTTCTACCTAATGCTGTGATATTTATCGCAGACAGCAAGATCTCCTTTAATGCTCTTGAGGGGCATAAGAATTACTGAGCTGGAGAGCTAATAATTGTTTTGTTTTGAAGATTGAGTAAACAGCAATTTTAATTAAAATTGTAACCTCAGATGAAGCAGCCTTGCAATAGCTAGTCCATTATGAGAGGTCTCTAGTGGATGCAGAGAGTAGGCTGCAGCATGAAATCCTCACTGAAACATGCCAACACCACTGTATTCCTGCTGTACTTGTGAAAAACACTTAGGCATTTCATTAGCTTAACACAAGAATAATCCCATTTAATTTAGGCATAGAATGCCCCACATGCATAAGAGTCAGTAGAAAGGCCTACCCAGTGAGTGTGTAACCCACTGCCTGCTTTGTGTGGCACTCTGTCCCCATCTAGTAGCACCTAGACCATCTAGAGATTAATGAGTTTGCTACAACCTTAGTTAAGAGGCATATGGCTTTTAACTCCTGCATTAGAGACTCATGCACTTCGCTTCAGAGGTCCCAAGTTCAATTCTGCCTGCTGATGACCATGATCTGTTGGTATTACACATGCAAAACTGTTATTTTGTTTAATGTATTGTATGAAAATATGTGAGCTTTCAACTCAATTCCCACCCATGCTTGAGTATGGGAAGAGGATTTTTTCAGGTTGACTCCTTGGAGCAAAAAGAAATATATTATTTTATGGTTATAAAATGATTTTGTATCTTTTGATGCATTATAGTTCCAGAGATCATTATCTCTCTCTCTCTCTCTCTCTCTCTGACTGACACTAATACTAAAACAAAGAGACATTTGAGATGTGCCGATAACGCCATTAACATAAAAGAGTTTGTTGACTTTTTAACTGCTGCAGTACCATAGAACTTAAAGATTGTACAAGCAATATCTCTGCTCCACATTTGCATCAGAGAAATTATGGAGTGACAATGAAGAAACTCCTTAAAGAAAGAGGGCTCATCTAGACGAGGAAAATTCACACTAGTGTAACTGCATTAAGATTCATGCCAATACAGACTTCTCAGTAGACACAAAGGGACAACGATATAAGAGAGAGAGAGAGAGAGAGAGAGAGAGAAGACAATCTGGTTGAATATGTGGAAAAGGTTGGTTTACCTTTCAGATGGGTGTACAAGAGCCCAAGTCTCTGACATAACCTTCATTCATTGCTTTGGAAGCCAGGATATAGGATACAGCACAACCAGATTTCTTCATTGACAGAACCAAAGCTCAAGAACCAGGGGTCATCAAATGAAATTAATAGGCAGCAGGTTTAAAACAAACAAAAGGAAGTCTTTCTTCACACAACACACAGTCAAGCTGTGGAACTCTTTGCCAGAGGATGTTGTGAAGTCCAAGACACTAACAGGGCTCAAAAAAGAATTAGGTAAGTTCATGAAGGATAAGTCCATCAACGGCTATTAGCCAGGATGGGCAGGGATGTTGTCCTTAGCCTCTGTTTGCCAGAAGCTAGGAATGGGGGATGGATCACTTGATGATTGCCTGTTCTGTTCATTCCCTCTGAAGCACCTGGCATTGGCCACTCTCAGAAGAAAAGATAATGGGCTAGATGGACCTTTGGTCTCACCTAGTATGGCTGTTCTTATGTTCTCTTTGCTCCAAGAACTTGTCAAAGGTCAGATGTATTATTCAGAGTGGGTGTCAGAGACCCAAAAGTGAATATTATTGGTTTAAAATGCATGCTCCTTGCTAAAATATTGAACAGCTCAGTCTGACCTGCCATTCAGATCAAAAAGAAAAGGAGTACTTGTGGCACCTTAGAGACAAACAAATTTATTAGAGCATAAGCTTTCGTGAGCTACAGCTCACTTCATCGGATGCATTTGGTGGAAAAAACAGAGGAGAGATTTATATACACACACACAGAGAACATGAAACAATGGGTTTATCATACACACTGTAAGGAGAGTGATCCAGGATTTCCAGGTTTATGGATCTTGGGTAGCAGATAGAATACCCCAGGTCGGGGCTCCAGGGGTGTGTCTGTGCGGATTTGTTCTTGTGCTTTTTCAGGGAGTTTCTTGAGCAAATGCTGTAGTTTCTTTTGGTAGGAAGATGATGTCTGTCTGTATCTGTGCGTGTTTTTTCATGAAGTTGACAGATTTCCACTCTATACGGCTAAATTCAGTGCCTTGCATAATCACAGGTTTCAGAGTAGCAGCCGTGTTATTCTGTATTCGCAAAAAGAAAAGGAGTACTTGTGGCACCTTAGAGTTTATTTACAAATTTATTAGAGCATAAGCTTTCGTGAGCTACAGCTCACTTCATCGGATGCATTTGGTGGAAAAAACAGAGGAGAGATTTATATACACACACACAGAGAACATGAAACAATGGGTTTATCATACACACTGTAAGGAGAGTGATCCAGGATTTCAGATCAAGTTAACATTGGGGTTTTTTTATTCCCATTGTAACAAAGACCATTAACAATTATTTTATTCAATTATTATACAGGCAGAAAAGGAAGGAGACAGTTAAAATATTTGAAACTTATAAAGTTAATGATCATTTCATTTCAACAATCCCCCTTTTCTCATTGTCTTTACTTTTTAGAGGGTCAGCATTCTTCAATTGAAAAATGTCTCACCTAAATGACAAATGGTCTTTTTTTAAATTAAAACTTTTAACAAAAACTTGCTGACTGTCAATTATTTTTCTTATTTTTGTCAAATATTTTATAAGATTTGTATTCACATTTTAGAAACAAGTCTTTTTTTATATATATATATATATAGTTTTAATGAAAAACTATCACCAAGTTTGAAAACTTTAATTTCCTGCACAATTGATCCTATTTCAATCATTTTTTATTTATGAAATCTTCAAAACTTTTATTCTTTATTCACTTACAACTCGATTTTTCTGTAAACAACAAAAACTTGAAAATTTTTATAACTTTTAAAATCTAAATATTGGGGATTGTGTGTGAAAAAGTTCCAAAAATAAATGAAAATGGTGGCGGAGCGGGGAGTTATATTTTAGTTTTAATGGTCAAATCCCCAAATGGAGTAACCAACAAAGATTAATTAAAGTCATCTGCTGGGGATATGGTACATAAAATCATTTATAAAGGAAATCCCTGCAGTGACAGTCTCTGTAGATTATTTTAAAAGCTCTTACTAGGGCAATTTTTCATACTAGATAGTGTTGTAATAGATGATCTTGGATTGTTTTTTGAGCCCATGCTTTTAAAATTACAGCAGTGTTGTAATGGTGGAGTTGTCAGGGTAGCTGAAACAGATGAAGAGGGATTCATCACTGATATGGATAACACGAAGATCCAGGTATTATGGTGGAGCTGGTTGTGATGCCATAGTTATGATGGTGGTATGGATTTCATTTTGACAGAGGAAAGAATAATGGAGTTCTGCCATTCCTGTGTTAATTAAAAATAAACAAATGTGTAAAATAAAGTTGGGAGAATGCAGGAATGTTTGGTTTGTTGTTTTCGTCATTTGAAGTTTAGGGATGTTCCTAATAAAAGTTCTAAAAATTGCTGCCTCATAAGATTCCAATGGGGAGTTAGGCTCGTAACTTGCTTCGCTGTTTTTAAAAAAACCTGCCAGGTGCCTATCTGCATCCTTAGGCGCCTAACTACCTTTGAAAGCCTGGATCACAATTCTTATTAATGTTCATGGGGAACAAGCCTCCTAACTCCCTTAGGCTCATTTGAAATCCCAGCCAGCATGCTTCTGGATCAGGATAAGTCACACCTAGTGATGTTGTGGAAGGGCTCAGTGTCTGAATAAATGGTATGGACAGCCTTGCTGATGAAGCTCACCACTTCTCCTCCCACCTCCTCCATCAACCAGTTCATTCTTCAGACTTAAACCAGTTGCCAAGTGACCCCAGAAAAAGAATGTCCAGAGACAGGTGGCAACATCACCCCATCCAATTTAATTAACAAAAACAAGTATCTAATGGTTCCACTTATTTGCAGTTGATGCAACTCACATTTTAGATACTTACTACAGTAACTTTGCGATCTTCTCAGAAGTCATGAAAACCTCTAACCATATCTACTAGGTCAAACACACAGTATGTACCAGCTTCCTTGTCTCCAACTTTAATTGATTGCATACACAGATTTATCTAACCGGTACAGTTATACTTTTATAATGTTACACCTGCTTTGAAAAACTTACAGTAAAGGACTCTGAAAACAGACCAGACAGATTCTGGTCCAGTGACTGAATGTCATACATCATACACGCCATTTCATGTCACCCTCCATAAATGAACTCATGAAAGCCACAGAGTTCCTGACAGCTTTTCTCAGGGCCTCCATGACTTCTTTGTTTCTCAGGCTGTAGATGAGGGGGTTGGCCAGGGGAGTCAGGATGGTGTAGAAGACAGAGAACACTTTGTAAGCTCTCGCAGCATCTTGGTTTTTGGTAAAATATACACAATGATTAGCATGCCATAGAAAGTAGAAACCACAATAAGGTGAGAGGAGCAGGTGGAAAAGGCCTTTTGCCTCCCAGTGCTAGAAGGGATTCTCAGGATGGCAGTTATGATACAAACATAGGATGTTAGGGTTAATAGAAATGGTGGTAAAGTGAATTGGAAGGAGCCCAAGAAGGTCACAAGTTCCATCTGGTGGGTGACACTACAGGAGAGTTTTATCACTGGGGTGAGATCACAAAAGAAATGGTCCATTTCATTGGGGCCACAGAAAGTTAATTGTAACATTAAACATATTATTATGGTGACAACCAAAAATGCACTTAGCCAAGACCCAGCTGCTAGGTGAAGGCAGAACCTGTCATTCATATGGGTTGAATAATGCCGTGGTTTACGTATCGCTAAATACCGATCATAAGACATTGCAGCTAGCAGGTAACATTCTGCACCTACTAGAGAACCAAAGAAATATAATTGTACCAAGCAGCCTCTAACAGAAATGGTTCTGTCCCCTGTCAGAAGACTGGGCGGCATCCTGGGCAGGATGGTGGAGGTGTAGCAGGTCTCCAAGAAGGACAAGTTCCCCAGGAAGAAGTACATGGGGGTGTGAAGGTGCTGATTAGCCACAACTAGCACAGTGACGAGGATGTTCCCAGCCAAGGTCACAATGTAGATCACTAGAAACAACAGGAAGAGAAGGATCTGCAATGCAGGTAGATCCCCAAATCCCAGGAGGAAGAATTCTGTGATGGCCGTTTGGTTTCTCCACTCTGTGTTTGCCATTGTCATATCTAGGAAACACAAACAAATCCAAAAATACAACTTGAAGAGAATAAACGTAAACCACACCTTCTTTTAAATTCCTGAAATGTTCAAAACTCATCATTCCCTGCTAATTACCTTTCCAACAGTTGGATCAAAACCCTAGACCATTGCATTTCTTTGCCTGGTATCTCTCATTTTGGAACCAATCGTGCATATTCTGCCATCCAAATGACACCAGTAAAAGATCAAATAATGGCTCAGGCTACCCAACTTAGAGCTGGTTGGGAAATTGCTTTTTTTTTTCCCCTGGAAAAAAAGGATGAAAAAAAAATGTTTTCATCTACAATTTTTGCTCATTGTTTTCAGTGTTTGGGGTTTTGGTTCTTCAAAAGGAAAAAAAAACCAGAAAATTTAGCAGAATATGGAAATGTTCACAAAATATTTCATTTCATTTAAAAGGCCATTTTGCTTCAAATAGATGCTCCTCAGTGAAAAAGTTTTCACTAGCAGTATCATAGAATATCAGGCTTGGAAGGGACCTCAGGAGGTCATCTAGTCAAAGTAGGACCAATCCCCAATTTTTGCCCCAGATCCCAAACAACCCCCTCAAGGACTGAACTTACAACCCTGGGTTTAAGCCGGCCAACGCTCAAACCACTGAGTTATCCCTCCCCCCTCTATACTTGGAGACCTAAGTGTTGTCATAACAGTTCAGATTATTTGCTTACCTTCTGTCATGCACTAAATATAGGCGCAGAAAAATGCTTCCCTTCAGTGAAGAGCCCACTGCTGATGATGTTCATTATTTGATATTTTGGGGGACTCTCTTATTGCTCGTCAGCGGTTTTCACTCTTGTAGGCGCTGTGATATGATTGTGATTGGTGCGTGATAGAACAGAATTACCTGAATAGAAGTGACAAGGATAACACCAACATCTGTGTAACGCCATTGTCAGGGATTTAGTCCCGCTCCCCACGAGGGACATGTCTCAGAACGTTGTCAGGGGTTACAAATGCTGAATCACATATGCTCTTAGCTTTCTGGTGCTGGGCCGAGTGTAGGCGCTGTCCCTGGCTTTGGGACTCCAGGTGCAGACCTTTTGTCTGACACACCTCTGGCCAGTGAGGACCCCAGGTCCAGTTGCCCAGGCTCTGAAACTAGCGCCAGCTCCTTAGGCCTCCCAAGCAGCTTTTGTGCATTCCCCACAATGCCTCTAAAGGTGTGAGCCTGGTTTACAGTGAGAGCCAGCAGATGCACAGACAGATTTTGTTCAAGTTTCTAAAACCCCATTGCTCTTTACTTAACAGCACGAGAGATACACAGAGTTACATAAAATATTCCACACACCCATCCACATTTCCCTGCCTCAGCTTTCTCCCCACTCTGGAGAGTTCTCTGGGCTTGGGAGACACCCTTTGGGTGTACAGGATCCTTTGCTGGCAGCTCATGACTTCTCTACCCCAGCCAGCCTTCTCTGACTTGGCTAGTATGCAACTAAACAGGACTCCCCACTACAAAAGTTTTTCTCTCGCTTCTCCTCTTCTACCCAAAGCTTCGTCTTCCTGTCTTAGCAAGTGTCTTGAATGTATATGTCCCCCTACCAAAACCTGGTTCTTTTGTTCTGCTCCTAGTGTTTTTTCCAAATCCTCCATCACCAGATCCCCCCTCTGCCCCTCCCCCGCAACAATCTGGAGGAAGTAGCTTCTCCAAGCACAGCCCACTTCCTCAGCATACCAATTGTTGAGTCAGAGTTCAGCCATCAAGATTAACTGCCCTCCATAGCCTGGTAGGTACATCCTTCAGCCCGTGCCAGCAAGTGGTGGGGTCCGCATCCACTTAGAGGCATTCCCAGATACAGCAACTTCATAGCATCAACCAGAATTCATAAATTATACAGATAAATTCCCCAAGTCATGACAGCCATAAATCACGACAGTATCATGGTGTATGCAAATTTGGCCATATAAATATCTGTTTGTTTTGGAAATCCAACTACATTTCACTTTCAGGTGAGAAAATATTTCAAGCTGATACTGTATTGCACACAGAAAAATTTTCTTTTATTGCTGGGTGCCGCAGGAATTAATTTGGGGAAGTTCCAAAGGCCTGTGTTTTGTAGGAGGTCAGACTAAATGTTCACCATGGTCCCTTCTGGCCTTGGAATCTATGAATGGTTGTATTTTTATTTCCTGATCTGTTTCTACAATTTCAAATAGGAAGAGGGGGAAAAGATTGCTTTACCTTGAAGATTGATCTGCATGATCTTGAATCTCTGATATAACCTCTTCAGTCAGTATTTTGGAGAGCTGGATGCAGGTTGCACTCTCGATCATCAGTCACCATCTTTTGCACTTGTTACTATTACCAATAGTAACTTTTACAATTTTGATTACAATTGTAACCTCAGATGAAGCAGTATTGCAATAGTTAGTCCATTATGGGAGGTCTCTTGAGAATGTAGAGAGTAGGCTGCAGCATGAAATCCTCACTGAAACATGCCAACACCACTGTATTCCTGCTATGCTAGTAAAAAACACGGATGCATGTCATTATCTTAACACACAGGTAATCCCATTTAATTTAGGCATAAAATGCCCCACATGCATAAATCAGTAGAAAGATCTACCAAGTGAGTGCATAACCCACTGCCTGCTTTGTGTGGCACTCTGTCCCCATCTAGTGGCACCTAGACCATCTAGAGATTAATGAGTTTGCTACAACCTTAGCTAAGAGGCGCATGGCTTTTAACTCCTGCAGTAGAGACTCATGCACTGAGCTTCAGAGGTCCCGAGTTCAATTCTACCTGCTTATGATGGTGATGTGTTGGTATTACATGTGCAAGACTGTTAGAATCATAGACGATTAGGGTTGGAAGAGACCTCAAGAGGTCATTTAGTCCAATCTCCTGTTCAAAGGAGGACCAACATCAACTAAATCATCCCAGCCAGGGCTTTGTGAAGCTGGGCCTCATAAATCTCTGAGGATGGAGATTCCACCACCTCCCTAGGTAACGCATTCCAGTGCTTCACCACCATTGTAGTGAAATAGTTTTTCCTAATATCCAGCCTAGACCTCCCCCACTCCAATTTGAGACCATTACTCCGTATTCTGTCATCTGCCACCACTGAAAACAGCCTAGCAACATCCTCTTTGGAACCACCTTGAGGTAGTTGAAGGCTACTAGAAAATCCCTCCTCACGCTTCTCTTCTGCAGACTAAAGACCCCCAGTTCCCTCAGCCTCTCTTAAGTCATGTGCCCCAGCCCCCAGATAATTTTAGTTGCCCTCCACTGGACTCTCTCCAATTTGTCCACATCCCTTCTGTAGTGGGGAGACCAAAACTGGACACAATACTCCAGGTGTGTCCTCCCCAGTGCTGAATAGAGAGAATTGTTCCTGTGTTTAATGTATTGTCTGAAAATATGTGAGTTTTCAACTCAATTCCCACCCATGCTTGAGATTGTGGGGCTCTGGAGGGGAAATCAACCTCTGTAGACTTCACCATCCCCGTTAGAAATTAAAAGCAGTTGAGCTTCATACGTGGCCTTGAAAAATCCCACCCTCAGTATTATAGGGACAGATTTATTGTAGGGTTATGTTTATAAATACAAAGTTGTCATGCAGACTCTAGTGTAACAGAGTGGGGCTCTTTAACTCTACCTAGGAGCTAGACCCTGTACAGCGGTTTACCAGCCTGCTGCTGCTTCTGAACTGGCACGGCTGGTACTTTAGTTCAATCAGTACACACACGTTTTTAGATCCAGAGGTCTTATGATCAGTTCCCCAAGATGACCCAGCCAAGGATGCCCTAACACTCGATTAAGAGGAGCCGTAGAAGTAGATAGTTTGAAGAGATGAAAGTTATGTCATGTTTACAGAATGTTTGCACTGCAGCTGGAGGTATTATTTCCAGTTCAGGCAGACATACCCCCACTAGGTTTGACTGAGCTAGCATGGTAAGGTAGCAGTGTAGCAACAGCAGTGGGGGCAACAGGGTGGGCTGCCTGTCCTGAGTACATCGCTAGGGTCTCGGTGGGATTCTGCTTGCCTGTGCTGCTGAAGCTACCCTTGTCTTTTTAGCCGGCTTGCTTGATCAAACCTAGTGCAGGTATGTCTAACCCAGCTATCGTGTAGACTACCCATAGGTAGAAGTGGAACTTGTAAGGATGCCTATCAAAGACTATTAGGGAAATTACAGTCTAAGAAAGCAAGAAAAAAGCAGAGCGATGGAAGATCACGAGAAGGATGTTAGACATATTTGGTCAATTTTTTTTTATTTTATTAAATTTGCTATTGTGATATTCCTACCCCCTCACACACATATCTATACTCTCTAGACAGTATCAGCAGAGGTAGGCATGGAGTCAACTTCTAAACTCAAAGGGAAAATTAAGGAGTGAGAAGAACTTCTAACTCAAGGGATGTCTTTGTTTTTATTAGATAGATGAGATGACAGCCCAAGTAACTTGAAGCAATAACTCACCAGACCATGAAGATAAATTTAGTGGTGTGATCAGACATATTTTCTGATCATGTGTTGATTTCTGGTAAAGCTTCCCAGTCTTTCTTTGGAGATTTGCTTTCTTCTCTCCTTTATGTTTCCTTGGGCCAGGATGCACACTTGGCCATCGCTTGGTATCGTGATCTTTTACTCTGACTGACTCCTCATAGAATTGATGTTATATTTTTCATTGTTAATTGCTTCCTCCAAAGATAGCAGTCCTTTCCCTCTGTCACATCATTGGATGTACAACCTCTCTACATCTTGCTTGATATTCATAATTGTATGCAGAACCATGGTTTTATATTGTTATTGTTATTATTATTATTGTTGTTGTTATTATTAATAGTAATAATAATAATAATAATGTAATTATTATTGAGTGCATTAGTGCAGGGGACTGGGCTAGATGACCTCTCAAGGTCCATTCAAGTCCTATGATTCTATTTTCTGTGACCTAATTCACTTACCTTTAATACTTGGGATTGGCCATACTGCCAAAATCAAATATAATGCAACAGCAGATCCTACCCAAAGACAAACACACAAAGACACAGTCACATACACACAGAAAGAAACACAACCAATCACACACACACACACACACACACACACACACACACACACACACATGGATTGCCAATCCCAGTCATTCAAAAATCATGAGTCAGTCCCCCAAAATCTCATGAGGTTGGTTGAAAATCATGAGATACACAAAAACCAAACAGAACTTGGGGGGTGCTTTTTATTTTCATTCTTGTTTCTGAGCCTTTCAGTGTATAGAATCATAGAAGATTAGGGTTGGAAGAGACCTCAGGAGGTCATCTAGTCCAATCCCCTGTTCAAAGCAGGACCAACTCCAACTAAATCATCCTAGCCAGGGCTTTGTCAAGCCAGACCTTAAAGACCTCTAAGGATGGAGATTCTACCACCTCCACCTTTCTGTTGATGCAGTGACAGACTTTATATGAGCTTGTCTAGAAGGAGAGAGCTGGGCTGTACAAGACGCACATTTCTGGGGGGAAGTCGGGGACCAGGAATTTGCTGGCATTCTGCAGTGTAATTCAAGAGTGGCTGGTTATAGCAGTCGTACAATATAGCTGGGAATGATTTACATGCTGGAGCTTGTGTGTGAACAGACTAGGTGTGTTGGCTTTCACAGTGAAGCAGTGTAAAATGCACCCCAGATTGGAGAATGGAGGGGACACAGTTGTTCAACAGTACTGATTGTACCCTGGGGACTGTCATGGTAGCAAATATGTATACTGAATTTAGAATTTGGGATTGTAAAAATTGTCTAAGGCAGTTGGGTGCTCATATACCACTGTGAGGAGATAGAACACCAAAGAAGATGAAAAAATTCTGATGGCACCAGCCAGGTGTGTGGATAAAAAAAGAACCTGCTTGAACTCTCATAAGAGGAGATGGGTTACCAGAATTAAAATGAATTTATATAGTGGAAGTATCAGACATTCAGACTGCTGGGAGCCAAATACATGGTTGGTTAAAATGTCAAGATACTGGAAAGTTCACCTTTCTGATCTGGGGTCTTGATCCACCTGTTGGGAAAGTAAATAGCCCAGCAGTTGAGTAAAGAACCCAGATCCCAGAAGAGAGGTGAGGATTTTGGTATTCCTGGGATTAAATAAAAGATACTTGGCTAAAATTTAAAAGTATCTCCTTAAATTTAAATGGCTGAGTTTATTTTCTTTCCCCTAGATTCAATCAGTGACAAACACTGAAAGGGGAAATCAATCGATAATCACAGGATTCATCTTCCTGGGATTTGAGAATATTCAGGAACTGAAGGTTCTTCTCTTCCTGGTATTTCTAAAGATCTACATTGTGACCATGACTGGAAACATGTTCATCATTGCTCTAGTTATGGCTGATCAGCACCTTCACACCTCCATGTACTTCTTCCTGGGAAACTTGGCCTGCTTGGAGACCTGCTACACCTTCCCCATCCTGCCCAGGCTGCTGGCCAGTCTTCTGATGGGGGACAGAACCATCTCTTTCATGGGCTGTATTACAAATGTATTTTTTTGGTTCTTTGGCAGCTGCAGAATGTTACCTCCTCACAGCAATGTGTTATGATCGGTATCTGGCAATATGTAAACCACTGCATTATGCAACCTTTATGACAGCCCGGTTCTGCCTTCAGCTCACAGCTGGGTCTTGGATAAGTGCATTTCTGGCTATTAGCATAATAGTATCATTCATGTCACAGTTAACTTTCTGTGGCCCCAATGAAATTGACCATTTCTTTTGTGAGCTCACCCCAGTGGTAAAACTCTCCTGCAGTGACACCAACGTGGTAGAATTTGTAGCATTCCTATTTACCTCCATTTTCACTCTGCCCTCATTTCTATTAACCATTATCTCTTATGTTATTATTATAGCCACCATTTTGAGACTCTCTTCCATCACTGGAAAGCAAAAGGCATTTTCCACCTGCTCCTTTCACCTCATAGCTGTTACAATGTTCTGTGGGACAATAATGATTGTCTATGTGTTACCAAAAAACAACACACATAGAGATTTAAACAAATTGTTTTCTGTCTTCTACACTGTCTTAACTCCTATGGTCAATCCCCTTATATATAGCCTGAGGGTATGTCTACACTCTAAGAAAGTCTAAGAAAGCAAGAAAAAAGCAGAGCGATGGAAGATCACGAGAAGGATGTTAGACATATTTGGTCAATTTTTTTTTATTTTATTAAATTTGCTATTGTGATATTCCTACCCCCTCACACAGACCTGGGTCCCTGAAGCTTAATTACATTTGCCTTGTGTCAAATATCAGAGACCCTTTCACACTATATTACTGGTCTCTGCACATTTTCAGCTAGCACTACCCTCCTCAGCCTCAGAGCGACATTTACCCAGATCAGAGGCCACAAACAAGGTCAAGTCAGCCACCTAATCTGCACAGGCCTGAAGCTGGGCTATTCTAAGAAGACAAAGGGAGTTAGGAACCCAGTTCCCATTATTGAGCACCTGTCATAAACATACAGCTAAAGGTAGCATAAAATGCCTGTAAAGGGTTAAGAAGCTCAGATAACCTGGTTGACACCTGACCAAAAGGACCAATAAGGGGAGAAGATACTTTCAAATCTGTGTGGGGGAAGGTTTTTGCTTTGTCTCTTTGTGTGTGTTCTCTCAGAGACAAAGAGAGAGACTGAGCAAGTAATCTAGCTCCTACTGAATGATATGTCTAACTTACAGAAATAGTAAGTAATAGCAAGGAAATGCGTTAGAGTACCTTTCGTTTTAGCTTGTGAATTTTCCCTGTGCTAAGAGGCAGGTTTATATCGGTTTTTTTAACTTTAAAGTTTTGCCTAGAGGGGAATCCTCTGTGTTTTGAATCTTATTACCCTGTAAAATTACCTTCCATCCTGATTTTACAGAGGTGTTTCTCCTACTTTTTTTTCTTTATAATAAAGTTCTGTTTTTTAAGAATCTGATTGGTTTTTAGTGTCCTAAAAATCAAGGGTCTGGTCTGTGCTCACCTGCTTTACCTATTTGGTTGGTAGATTATTCTCAAGCCTCCCCGGGAAAGGGGGTGAAGGGGCTTGGGGAGATATTTTAGGGAAACAGGAACTCCAAGTGGTCCTTTTTCCTGAATCTTTGTCTAACTCACTTGGTGGTGGCATCAGTACCCATTCAAGGAGAAGGAAGGATTTGTACCTTGGGGAAGTTTTTAACCTAAACTGGTAGAAATAAGCTTAGGGGGTCTTTCATGCAGGTCTCTACATCTGCACCCTAGAGTTCATAGTGGGGAGGGAACCTTGACAGCACCTAACTCCATTTAACTCTTTGGGGCACCTAACTAACTGGAGATCTTTTGAAAACCCTAACTTTCAGCAGGCTTTAAAGTCTTTGTGGTGGTTTCCCTGAATTTTGCCCCCAATGCATACGGTGATCCCCACCCATCATCATCAATACCTCATTGCTGGAAAGGATTATGACCAGCGCTGGTTGTCAATTGGAAAGACTTATAGGAAAAATTGTTTTTTTCACATTTTATATTGAAAATCATTATCCAAAATTTTCCTGTTAGAAAAATTTAATTTCTCTGAGTTTTCTGGGTTTATTGTTGTTTGGATGGTTGGTTTTCCCTCCCCATCCCCTCCTGTCCCTTTCTCTTGTCTCATCTTCTTCTTTCCATGCCCCGCCACCCCCACATTTCCCCTTTTTTTCCATTTTCCATTTTGCCACTGAAAAAGGGGAGTTGGGAAAGAGAGGGGAAAAGCGGGGAAATAAAAAGAAGGAAGAGAATTAAAAAAATAGTTTTCAATTTAATTGAAAGAAAAGGAAAATTATATAGCTATATATTCACCAAAATTACCAATTTAGAAAAAAGGACAATTTTTCAACAACAACAAATTTCAGCCCTCTTTAATAATTAATATAGGTCCCTACTCCATGGGTGCTCCGGGGATGGACCATCCATGGAGAAAAAAATACCGGGTGCTTCGCACTCACTGGCAGCCAAGCTCCCCCCACTCTGACCCAAACTCCTTCCTCTCCCTCCCAGTGTCTCCTGAATGCGGCAGAACAACTGTTCAGCAGCGCGTGGGAGGCACAGGAAAGGAGGGGGAGGTGTGCGGACAAGGTGCACTTGGGGGATGGGGTGGAAATAGGCAGGTAAGGGGCGGGTTGGGGGTAGGGTCTTGGGGGAAGGAGTGGAGTCGGGGTGGGGCTGGAGGTGGAGCAGGGATGGGAAGAGGCAGGGTGGAGGTGGGGGATTAGGGGAAGTGGTGGATTGGGGGCAGGGCCTGGGGCTAAGCCGGGGTTATTTATCCTAAATAAATTAGCTCAGATTCTCTGAAATCTTCTAAAAGCCACAAGTTTCCTGGCAGCTTTTCTCAGGGCCTGCTTGACCTCTTTGTTTCTTAGGCTGTATATGAGAGGATTTATCAAGGAAGTAAAGACCTTGTAGACGACAGAGAACACTTTGTGTAGGTCTCCCATCAGGTTATGTTATGACAAGATATATGCATTAGAGTCCCATAGAAACTTGTCACCGCAATAAGGAGCAAGTGGAAAAAGCCTTCTACCTCCCAGTGGTGGAAGGGATCCTCAGGATGGTAGTGATGATATGAACATGGGATGTCACAGTTAATAGAAACAGGGGAAGGATGTCACTGACAGAGAGTATGAAAGCCAGAAGTTGAATCAGGTGGGTGTCGCTGCAGGACAATTTTATCATTGGTGTGAAGTCACAAAAGAAATGGTTAATTTCATTGGGGCCACAGAAAGTTAAAGGTGACATTAGAAATATTATTATGCTAATAGGTAGAAATGCACTGAATGAAGACCCAGCTGCTAGCTGAAAACACAACCTGCCATTCATAAGGATTGCATAATTCAGGGGTTTACATATCACTAAATACCGGGCATAAGACATCATGGCTAGGAGATAACACTGTGTACACACAAGGAATCCAAAGAAATATAATGGCACAATACAGCTGCTAACAGAAATGGTTCTGTCTCCAGTCAGGAGACTGGCCAGCACCCTGGGCAGGATGATGGAGGACTAGCAGGTCTCCAGGCAGGACAAGTTCCCCAGGAAGAAGTACATGGGGGTGTGAAGTGCTGATCAGTCATAACTAGAGCAGTGATGAGCATGTTCCCGGTCACGGTCACAATGTAGATCACTAGGAAGAGCAGGATGAGAAGAATCTGTAGTTCAGGGAGATTCCTGAATCCCAGGAGGATGAATTCTGTGCTGGTTGATTGATTCCCCGAATCCATGTTTGCCTGGTACTGCATCTATGGGTTATAAAAGAAACTGGAATTTAGTTTAAAGAACATCATGTTATATTTTGATGCAATATTTTCTATATCTATCCTTTGCTGTCTATATTTCCCCAAATTAGGTCAAGAACGCAGACTAGGAAATTTAGCTTCCTCATCTTTCAACTCGCGGAGTAGATTTAAAAAATTCTGGTATCCTACTTCCTCCAAAAAAAAAAAATCAAACACTTTGCTATTCAGAGACTTGACTACTGCCATGACATTTTAGATCGTCTATTTATCTTCTTATATATTCTACCTCCCAAGCTGAAAAATGCTCCTCTTCAGATGGATTTCCATAGCTTATGGCAGTCACCAGGTGATGTTTTATTGGGTGCATATATAATTAAATAACCCTTGATGCACTTTATGTTCATTACAAATATGTCAGTGTTCTGAATATAGAGGGAACCCTCCTGCAAGCACAAACTGTTGTTCAGTCCGTGACATTTATCTTTACAAGTGATTACATTTTTCAGGGAGAGAGGATAATATGGGCATGGTGATTTTGTGGCTAAGGTACCAACCTGGTAAGCTGGAGAGCTGGGTTTGGATGTCTTTCGCTGTGAAAGGGTCAGGGCGTTACCTTGGACAATTCACTTAGGCTGGGATTTTCAAAGTTGCCTTTGAAAGTAAAAAGAAAAGGAGGTCTTGTGGCACCTTAGAGACTAACACATTTATTTGAGCATAAGCTTTCGTGAGCTACAGCTCACTTCATTGGATGTATTCACTAAGGGACTTAGACACTTCTCTGCCACTTAGGGGCCTAAGTCCAACATTGAGGTGCCACTGAGATCCTCAGGACCCCCACTCTGCCTAACCCTAAAGGCACCTAAAAAGTCTGAAATTGGGATTTTCAACGGAGCTCAACTCCCAGTGAAATTAAACAGAATTCCCATTGAATTCCTATGGTAGGATTTTCCAAACAGCAAGGCAAATTAGGCATCAAACTGCCCTCAAGCGCCTTTGAAAATTTCAGCTTGAATATTTAAAAAAATGATTAATATTCAGGATAAATCCACTTTTGTTTTTACTTGTGTAAAAAAATTCACTACAAAAAATGGAGCAGAGAAGGAAATTTATTTTCTTTTTTTGACCAGCTCTTAATTTTTATTTTTTTTTCTTTTCATGTTGTTCATTCATATTGACTGACATTTTTGAGGCTAGCTTAGTACTTATCTATTGTTGTGGTATCCCTCACCCCTGCATACACATAACCTGCTTAGTCTGAGCAGGACTGGTGAAAACTTTTCCAATAGAAATTTTTTTAAAGGAAAATTGGATTGTCCCATTTATTTGATTTTCCCCAAATTTTGAGTTTTCAGTTTGGGGACAAGAAGGACAAATTTTCTTCTGAAAATTTTGATGAAATCCCCCCCTTCAATTTTTTTGCCGAAAAAATAACGAGACATTTTTTGAACATCTTTAACCTGAATAAGACCCATATAAAGATCCCTTGGGTTTGACCCTACAAATTTTCTTCTCAGCAACAAATTAAATCATATTCACCTTTCATATTGCTTTAGAACACGTTCCACTTTTCTTGGATATTTGCTGATCACCCACTGGTATCTTCAGTTCTACTTTTCTTGCTTTTTCTTGTGATGCCTTCAATCTCTTCCCAGAGTGATGTATTGTCTGCTTTCTGCTGTTGAGAATTTAGGCAGATAATATTTTCCCAGGTGTTTGGTCTTTTAGATGTTCTGATGCATTTTCCTGTATAAGCCTCATATTCTAATTTGCTTCCCCAAGGGCTTCATTAAAATAGATAGATTCATAGATTCATAAATACTAAGGTCAGAAGGGGCCATTAAAAAACCTCACCTATGTCTGAGCTATTGAAGTCCTCAAATCGTGGTTTAAGGACTTCAAGGAGCAGAGAAGCCTCCCTCAAGTGACCCGTGCCCCATGCTACAGAGGAAGGCGAAAAACCTCCAGGGCCTCTCCAATCTCCCCTGGAGGAAAATTCCTTCCCGACCCCAAATATGGCAATCAGCTAAACCCTGAGCATATGGGCAAGATTCACCAGCCAGATACTACAGAAAATTCTTTCCTGGGTAACTCAGATCCCATTCATCTAATATCCCATCTCAGGGGATTTGGCCTATTTACCCTGAATATTTAAAGATCAATTAATTACCAAAATCATGTTATCCCATCATACCGTCTCCTCCATAAACTTATCAAGTAGAATCTTAAAGCAGATAGATCTTTTGCCCCCACTGCTTCCCTTGGAAGGCTATTCCAAAACTTCACTCCTCTGATGGTTAGAAACCTTCATCTAATTTCAAGTCTAAACTTCCTGGTGGCCAGTTTATACCCATTTGTTCTTGTGTCCACATTGGTGCTGAGCTGAAATAATTCCTCTCCCTCTCCTGCATTTATCCCTCTGATATATTTATAGAGAGCAATCATATCTCCCCTCAACCTTCTTTTAGTTAGGCTAAACAAGCCAAGCTCCTTAAGTCTCCTTTCATAAGACAAGTTTTCCATTCCTCGGATCATCCTAGTAGCCCTTCTCTGTACCTGCTCCAGTTTGAATTCATCCTTTTTAAACATGGGAGACCAGAACTGCACACAGTATTCTAGGTGAGGTCTCACCAGTGCCTTGTATAACGGTACTAAAACCTCCTTATCCCTACTGGAAATGCCTCTCCTGATGCATCCCAAAACCGCATTAGCTTTTTTCACAGCCATATCACATTGGCAGCTCATAGTCATCCTATGATCAACCAATACTCCAAGGTCCTTCTCCTCTTCCGTTACTTCTAATTGATGCGTCCCCAATTTATAACTAAAATTCTTGTTATTAATCCCTAAATGCATAACCTTACACTTCTCACTATTAAATTTCATCCTATTACTATTACTCCAGTTTACAAGGTCATCCAGATCCTCCTGTATAATATCCCGATCCTTCTCTGAATTGGCAATACCTCCCAGCTTTGTATCATCTGCAAACTTTATTAGCACACTCCCACTTTTTGTGCCGAGGTCAGTAATAAAAAGATTAAATAAGATTAGTCCCAAAACTGATCCCTGAGGAACTCCACTGGTAACCTCCCTCCAACCTGACAGTTCGCCTTTCAGTAGGACCCACTGTAGTCTCCCCTTTAACCAATTCCTTATCCACCTTTTGATGTTCATATTGATCCCCATCTTTTCAAAAATGTTTCTTTTTCTAGCATGTGCAAGTCATCTTTGAATGCTGGTCCCTCTTCAGAAAATGAAGGCCAGATACATGGATGGAGTAAATCAGCATACATCCATTTACACCATCTGGGGATCTGAATCATTGACCCAATGGAGCTATGGCTGATTTACCCTATCTAAAAAAAGTTGGGGGTATATGATGCAGAGCTTAAAGCTCTACTGTATATTCTGAAAGGTAGTTAGATGCCTTGTTGGATTTTCAGAAATATCTAGGCACCCAACTCCCATTGATATCAATGAGTTTTGGGCACATAGGTGCTTTTGAAAATCCCACTAGGTTCCAAAATACCTTTCAAAATCTGCCCCCTAATTTGCTTATGTGCTTTTAAATAATGTATTAGGTACTTATTTGCATTTTTAGATGCCTAAATACCTCTGAAAGTCTGGCCCTTAGCTGCTTAAGGATAATTGAAAATGAATGGGACTTAGGTTCCTAAATCTCTTAGGCAATTTTGAAAAAAAATTGATTATCTAAGGTCACACAGGAAGCACATGTGAGGGCAGGAAATTGAACCCAGCTCTCATAAGTGTCTGACTAATACTCCAGCCACTGGACCATCCTCCCTCTGTTGTACTGGTGGATGGGGTGAGGGGGATCTTTATGCTCAGGGACAGCAGTCAGTGTCAAGACAGTGTTCAGTGTCAAGAAGGTGTCAAGACGGGAGCAGCGGAAACTCTCTCAAAGTGAGGGGACCACCGGTGCCCAAACCATGGCCTGCCTCCCGGTGCCACCTCTTCCCCCCGAGACTCCACCCCAGTTCCACCCCTCCTCCCTGAGCCCTTGCCTTCGCACCACCCATTCCCCTGAGGTCCTGCCTCCATGCTGCCCCTTCCCCCATAGCCCCACCCCTATGCCACCTCTTCTCCCCAAGACCCTGCCCCCTGCTTGCTCCTTTCCGTCCCCCTTCTGCCCATCGCTCACCCTTACAGCTGGGAAAACGTGGGAGGACTATGCCCTCCCACTTTTAAAAATGATGGGCCCATGGCCCCCTGGCCCCCCTGTGGCACCCCTATGTCAAGAGAGTTCTGTGTGTAGTAAGATGACAAATGGGCACATCCTGGATGTGTAGGCCTTGCTGGAGCCCTCATTTTGGCTAAAAGCATGAACCAAAGTAGGCTGTGAACCAAACCAGGCCTTGTTAGAATAATATCACTAAGTATTGGCTAACCACAATCCTAAGAGGATGGTCATTTATCAGATAAGCATGTGAATACACTCCTAAGAGGATGGTAGAGGAGCACACAGACCCCTCCTAAGATAAGGATGGGATTATGGATAAGGAAGGTTTGTTTGAACTATCAGGTACAAGGTACAAGGACGGTACCTAGAAAGGTGGTGGAATCTCCATCCTTAGAGGTTTTTAAGGTCTGGCTTGACAAAGCCCTGGCTGGGATGATTTAGTTGGGTTTGAGCAGGGGATTGGATTAGATGACCTCCCGAGGTCTCTTCCAACCCTAATCTTCTATGATTCTATGATTCTAACTAATAACATTTGGAATGTAATATGAAAGATATTTGTATCAAATGTACAAAAGGATTGTAGCAGGAGGAGCAGCTTTGTGTTAGCCTAGGGACAACACGATGTTGATTGAGCTGATATCTTGTCACTGGCATACATGTGCTAGCATACTTGTAATCTGCTATATAGAGCACTCAGACCATCCTTTGTTGACAATAAACCTGTCCAAGCTTTCGCCACTGAGCTGAGCCTGTGGTTGCTCTTTATGTTTAAGATCAAAGCTCCAGGAACAGCAGGGAAGCAGCAGGTGGACTGGATGTTCCAGGGTTGATACATTAGGAGGCCAGAACAGAGAATGAGGGAGGGCGTGGAAGAGACATATAGTGTATAGTAATTGGGTCACATATCTTTAAATAGTTTGTTCAATTGCTGTGTCTTTTCAATATAAAGGAACCAGATGTACTCACCATGGTCTGAATAATTGTGTTTATTATGTATGCACAATATGCAAGGTCTAGGAAAATTCAGACACTGCTACTTTGGCTTCTGCAAAATAGAACACAGTGAGCACCATGCTGGAGGGCTCACAGACAATTTAAAGGGATGCGACCCAATTCCTAAGTGCTACTATGAAAAAAAAGAAGCTTGAAGGCGGATGTGGTGACTGATACTGCACTGAATGCCTTTACATTTATCTGTGTACAACAACACCACACTCATGTGGGCCTCCCCGCAGTGCAATTGGGGTATCTGGGAGTAGAATCATGCCCATTGCCTTAAAAAGGGTTGCAGAGCTGTGTCTGGGAGGAGAATGTGCCCTTCAGAATGCTTAGTGAGGGTGATAAGGTAATTTAGCTGTATTCGAGTCAGCAGATCCCGATGAAATTCAACCCTAGCGTATGTAAGGAACCAGCTGAAGCAATCTCAGAATCGTTAGTGGTTATTGCATTTTCTGTACTATTTTCATTAAGTCTTTGTTCACCCCTGTTTCTCCCATATTTTGTGTTGCTATGCTTGGGTGCAAAAGGGTTACGTCTTCTCTTGGGGCAGCACCAGGAAGTATGAGGTGTGTGTGTTGACTCGCTGTTTGGAGAAGACTCAGTGGGTGATTAAAGGGCTGGCCCAGGCTAATCCATACCAGATGAAAATCCAAGAAGACGATGAAACCTCCAATTGCCAGAACAATAATGCCTAGCAACCAACAACGAAGAAGGAGGTTTTCTCCCACTTCTCAATAGGAAAGTGAAGGAGAGGCCAAACCTGAGAACAGAGAAGTGACAGAAGGGAGAGGAGTTGGCTTTGGGAGTGGGAAAGGGACAGAGGGAGAGAGAGAGCAACTGGAATGAGTCCATAGTAGTTTGGCTGGGTGGTAGCACTGGCTAGGCCAGCATGGATTATGTCTTAACCTTTCTTTCCCTATGATAACCATTGGAGCTGTAGCTCATGAAAGCTTATGATCTAATAAATTTGTTAGTCTCTAAGGTGCCACAAATACTCCTTTTCTTTTTACAGATACAGATTAACACGGCTGCTACTCTGAAACCTGTCACTGGACTTTCAGACTCTGTATGACAGGGGACTAATAAATCGTTACCTTGTTTTGGAAGGACTGCCTGCTGTCACTGCAAATACTCACTGAGAGCATTGAACCCTGAAGGGGTACAGTATAAACCACTGCAGGAGTCTGGCTAGGCTGGATTCACTGCAGGGAGCCGTGGAGAGAGAAGGGTGTTGCTGGTCACAAAGGCACAGCCTGACTCGGGGGACACAGGCCTCTGTGTGGAACCCTGGAGCCTGGCACAGGCTGGGGCATAGACTAGACTCTGTGGATCTGTGACACTAGGGTACTTAAGGAACTAGCTGTTAATTGGGGTTAACAATAACAAAGTGGGGGACTTTCTATTGACTACATTGAGCTTTGGATAAGAGCCTGCCTTTGTGAACTGAGCCCATTTGATCTAGAATCTGAGCTACACAAAAGGACTCAGCCTCATGGTGCCATTTTTATGAAGTCCTTCTTCAGAGTTATGACAGATTTGAGGTATCCTGGCTGGATACATAGTCTAAGGGACTTAGATGCTTCCAACTTCTATTTAATTTTGATGTGAATTAAGTGTCCAACTCACACATACCTTGGCTGCTTTGAAAAACCCAGCCTGTGATCTTTATTTATTCTCTGGGGTTGTGACTCTGCTGAGCAGAGGAAAGACAGTCCAAGTGGCTAGGGTGTTAGTCTAGATCTTGAAAGACCAGGCTTCAGGTTCCCTGTGTGACGTTAGGCAAATCACTTTCGGTGGGATTGAGAGAGGTACTTAGGCGCCTAAATCCCAATTTTCATCTCCACTGCGATTCACAAAATTCCCAATGAGCCCTATAGGCACCAAAACTCACCCAGCTCCTAAGTTTTCTGAGTAGCAGTTCCCTTAGCACCTAAGTTTCTCACTCTGGTCATGTGCATTGCTGCATCACATCCCACATAAGCTCCAGAGGGATCCATGAACTGGGGGAAGATAGGCATTTATCTGCCCAATTTGCATACGGGACACAATCCATCTCAAAGACCACTTACCAGACTGGGTTCCAATCAAAATATGTCTGCTGCTGTTTCCCTAATAGCTTTTCCTCCGTGGTTAGAGCATTCATCTGGGATGTGGGAGGTTCAATTCTCCCTCATACAAGGTGGCTATATTTTAAAGAAGCCTTATTGAAAGCGCAGGAACAAATCATCCCGATGTGCAGAAAAAATAGCAAATATGACAGGCAACCAGCTTGGTTTAACAGAGAAGTCTTCGGTGAGCTTAAACACAAAAAGAAAGCTTACAAGAAGTGAAAACTTGGACAGATGACAATGGAGGAGTATAAAAATATTGCTTAAGAATGCAGGGGTGTAATCAGGAAGGCCAAAGCACAATTGGAGTTGCAGCTAGCAAGGGATGTGAAGGGCAACAAGAAGGATGTCTATAGGAATGTTAGCAACAGGAAGAAGGTCAGGGAAAGTGTGGGACCCTTACTCAATGTGGGAAGCAACCTAGTGACAGATGATGTGGAAAAAGCTGAAGTACTCAATGCTTTTTTTGCCTCCATCTTCACAGACAAGGCCAGCTCCCAGACTGCTGCACTGGGCAACACAGTATCGGGAGGAGGTGAGCAGGCCTCAGTGGTGAAAAAAAGGTTAAGGACTATTTAGAAAAGGTTGACATGCACAAGTCCAGGGGTCCAGATCTAATGCATACAAAGGAACTGAGGGAGTTGGCTGATGTAATTGCAGAGCCATTGGCCATTATCTTTGAAAACTCATGGTGATCGGGGGAGATCCCAGACAAGTGGAAAAAGGCAAATATAGTGCCCATCTTTAAAAAGGGAAGACTGTGCAATGAGGGCACACTGCTGAGTTGTATCCAGCTTCTCATCCACTGTAATCCCCATGTACTTTTCTGCAGAAATCATAGACATCTTCATAAACAGAAACAGAAACAGAAAAAGAAACATCTTCTGCAGAAAACAATAAAAATCTTCTTTAATGATCTGGATGATGGGATGGATTGCACCCTCAGCAAGTTGGTGGATCACACTAGATGGGGGGAGAGGTAGATACACTGGAGGGTAGGAATAGGGTCCAGAGTGACCTGGACAAATTGGAGGATTGGGTCAAAAGAAATCTGATGAGGTTCAACAAGGACAAGTGCAGAGTCCTGCACTTAGGATAGAAGAATCCCATGCACCACTACAGGCTGGGGACCGACTGGCTAAGCAGCAGTTCTGCAGAAAAGGACCTAGGGGTTACAGTGGATGAGAAGCTGGATATGAGTCAACAGTGTGCCCTTGTTACCAAGAAGGCTAATGGCATTTTGGGCTATATTAGTAGGAGCATTGCCAGCAGATTGAAGGATATGATCATTCCCCTCTATTCAGCATTGGTGAGGCCACATCTGGAGTACTTTGTCCAATTCTGCCACCCCCAACCCCCACTACAGAAAGGATGTGGAAAAATTGAAGAGAGTCCAGCAGAGGGAAATAAAAATATTTAGGGGACTGGGGCACGTGACTTGTGAGGAGAGGCTGAAGGAACTGGGGTTATTTAGTCTGCAGAAGAGAAGAATGAGGGGGGATTTGATAGCAGCCTTCAACTTCCTGAAGGGGGGGATTCCAAAGAGGATAGAGCTTGGCTGTTCTCGGTGGCAGTTGCCAGAACAAGGAGGAATGGTCTCAAGTTGCAGTGGGGGAGGTCTAGATTGGTATTAGGAAAAGCTATTTCACTAGGAGGGTGGTGAAGCACTGGAATGGGTTCCCTAGGGAGGTGGTGGAATCTCCATCCCTAGAGGTTTTTAAGGCCCGGCTTGACAAAGCCTTGGCTGGGATGATTTAGTTGGGGTTGGTCCTGCTTTGAGCAGGGGGTTGGACTAGATACCTCCTGAGGTCTCTTCCAACCCTAATATTCTATGAGTCTATGATTCTCATGCTGAGGGTTAAGCATCTGCATGAATGTTTCCTGTGTTTGAGATGTGTGCTGTAACCACGGGGCTATGGATATGCTAATGTAGATACTGGGTAAGAGAGAAAGAGAGATGAGAACGTCTCAGCAGCTTGGTGCATAGGGTACCCCCTGGGAGGTGGGAGACCCATTTAATCAGGTATCCATGATGGAATAGCTTCAACAGGAGTAGGGTGACCAGAAGTCCTGATTTTATAGGGACAGTCCTGATTTTGGGGGCTTTTTCTTATATAGGCACCTATTACCCCCCCACCCCATCCCAGTTTTTCACACTTGCTATCTTGTCACTGTAAACAGGAGAGACCAGGGGCATCCTTTGTCAGGGTACCTCACAGCTCAGCCATTAGTGCACTCTCCTGGGAGGTGGTAGAGACTCCTTCAAAACTTGTCTCACTCTCAGGGAGAGGTGGAAATTGAACGGGGATCCCTCATGTCTCATGTCAGTGTTCTAACCACTGGGCTAAAAGTTATAAGGTGAGTGGTGGCTCCATCCCTCCTGTGCCAGACATTTTGTGGGTAGTGAGGCAGGCACCTAGCTTAGTGTCACAAGAGACAACCAAGGTGCCCAAGCTGCCTGATACCAGGAAAGGGGCTCCTGGCTGTGAATCACAAGCAGAGGGAGGCACTTCCACACAGCCTGGACTCAGGCAGCTATCTCCATGAGACTAAGGGCAGAGCTAAGGATGCTTCCACTGCTTAGCTTAGGCATCTCCCCACCAAGTGTATGTGCTTTTGTGGATTACACTGTAAGGTGTCTATCTCTCTCCATACATAGTATAGGCAGCCCAGGTACCCAGCTCAGACTTTGTAGCTCACAGAGTTGTTCCTGTGATTTTCTAGGTGCCTGGAAGTTAGGTGTTGTGAGGATCACAACGCCTCTATCCCTTCGTGAAGATTGTGAGCTGGTTAGATACTACCAGGATGGGGACTATCATAAAGAGGCTTCAATAAAGTGAGTTTGCTGTTCTTCTTAGGGTATTTAATACTCAGTTCATTAGTATTTATACGTTATGTAACCAGGATCACCAACCCTAAGAATTTCAGAATCATGAGACAGGCCCAAAAATCATGAGATTTTCAAAAATAACAATATTTTTATGTGCATATTATTTGCCTTCTAGTGTCAGAGTCATTAGGAGTTACTTTTTTCAAGCTTTTTCTACAACCATGAAGGCTACAAATGTTTTGTTGTTTGTTTTTAGTGAAAGCTGGGATTGTTACCTATCCACTTGCCTCCAGGAGCTGGGGTTTTATGTAAATAGCATGAGACTTGTGATAAAATTGCAAGAGTTGGTGACAAGGCATAACTCTAACACAACAGTCTCCAAGCTGTAGTGTTATCTGCAGCCTACAGCTTCCTGCAGTCCAGAACCCACCTTCCAAAATAGCCAATGTGCTGTTATCTCGTTAGCCACACATGACTGTAGGAGCAGCTCCTCATAACCATGGTGTGAATTGGGAAGAAGGCTGGTGTGAAATTGGTGTGAGGGAGCTCAGATTAGGCATTGAAGAATTCTTCTTTTCACTACAATGTTGCAGAACTTTTCTTTTCAGCCTCTGGAGAATGCATTCCAGGTGCCATGTGAAAAAAAAATACCTGGAGGAATATATAAATCAGATGGCACAGCCAGCTGGGTTTAGACATGGATAATAATGCTCCTTGCAGAATGAATGAAGAAAGCAAATGAACAGGTGATTGAGGACGAGAGCTTATATAGATCGAGGAAGCTAAACCATGCCAGAGTGGCATTGCATAGGGCAAGCTTTCAGAGGGGTTGTGACGATAAAATCCACGAATAATTGTGAGGTGTTTGACTACTCCAGTAATGGGGGCCACATAGGATAGTGTAGCCAACAATCAGCTTAATTGAAGAAGATACAGGAACATGTACACACATTAAGAAGTGAAATGTCTTCTCCAACCATCTGAGAAGGAAGATCTGAATGCACGGAGATTCCTGACCAGCCAGTTGTAAAGGTACTCTATCTATCTATGTATCTGTCTATCTATAATGTTACATCTAGCAACAAAAACAATGAGGAACCCAGTGGAACCTTAAAGACTAACAGATTTGTTTGGGCATAAGCTTTCGTGGGTAAAAAGCCCACTTCTTCAGATGCAAGCTTATGCCCAAATAGAACTGTTAATCTTTAAGGTGCCACCAGACTCCTTGTTGTTTTTGTGGCTACAGACTAACACGGCTACCCCTCTGAAACCTAGCAACAAAGAATTCAGGCCCTCCTTCCAGGATAAGGGACCACCCTGTGAAGCAATGTCTGTAAAGTGAGGATGAGCTGTTAAGCAGGGGATTACTGGGTAAGCATAGGGAGGTGCTATTACCTCTGCATACATCATTGCTGAATCTGAGTATTGGAGGGAGACAAGCCATGTGAGGTAATATCTTTTATTGGACCAACTTCTGTTGGTAAGAGAGAGAAGCTTTCAGCTTACACAGAGCTACCATATGTATCTATCAGTCACTCTCTCTCTCTCTCTCTCTTTAACTCTCCCTCTTGTTTGCTGTCAGAGATATCTAACACATTGTATAAAGCATCCCCGGTATAATTTGTGCACACTTGTAAATTAAAGGAGGGTGCACACAGATTTTGTATGTTTGCACTTTTATTATTTACAAATCCAAATAAAGGGCAATAAATAAAAAGCGTTAGTTGGAGTATGTTTATAACTTCTATTATTACTATTTATTTATTTGCATCTAGAAATAAATAATGGAGGACCCTGGAATTGAAAATGAAATCATCATGCGCACATTGATACTCCTGGGCTTTGACGATCCCCATGATCTGCAAATTTTCCTCTTTCCCCTCTTCTTCGTTGTGTATCTAGCGACCAGGCAGGGAATACCGTCATTATAATCACGGTATCAGCTGATCGCAGTCTTCACACTCCTATGTACTTCTTCCTGGGTAACCTCTCCTTCCTGGAGATCTTGTACACCTCTAACATTGCCCCCAGGATGCTTGTGGACTTACTGAGACAGAACAAATGTATTTCCTTTACCAGCTGTAACACACAGTTATACATCTTCTGTGCATTAGGGACTGTTTAGTGTTTTCTCCTGATGTTCATGTCTTATGATTGGTACCTGGCCATTTGTCGGTCTCTGCACTATGCAGATTCAATGAACTGGAATCTTTGCATTAAGCTGTCTGCTGGCACATGGGTTTGGGGATTTTTGTTGGCTGCTGTGTTGCAATTGCGTCTGGCAAAATCTTTAACTCTTTGTGGCCCTAATGAAATCTACCATTTCTTTTCTGATTTGATGCCTTTGCTGAAACTTTCCTGCTCTGACACCTACATGGTGGAGGTAGCGATTTTTGTCTCATGTTGTATCGTATCACTGATCCCCTTCCTTTTGACCATCACATCGTACATTCATATCCTCTGGCTGTCCTCAAAATCCCATCGAAGAGTGGGAAGCAGAAGACATTCTCCACCTGTAGCTCTCACCGCTTCGTAGTCACCACTTTCTGTGGGACGCTGACTATTACATACGTCGTGTCTACAGGAACTCAGTCCATTCATCTCAACAAAATCCTTTCCCTGCTCTACATTGTTGTGACTCCACTGTTCAATCCCATTGTGTATAGTCTGAGGAACAAGGAGGTTAAAGAAGCATTGAGGAAACTCATAAGCAAAGTCATCTCTTTCCCTGACTGATCAAATATTCCTCATCAATTCTTTACAAGAAAAACCTGAAATTTTCTTTCAATGAAAATGGATATTTTTCAGGAACACATCCATTTTGACAAATATGTAATTTTCACTCCTGAAAGCCTTTCAGCTGAACGTTTCCAGCTAGTTCAATTCACTAAGCCTTGGTCTATACTGGGGGGTGGTTTGGATCTAAGTTACGCAACTTCAGCTACGTGAATAACATAGCTGAAAGTGACGTACTTAGATCTACTCACCGCGGAGTCTTCACTGTGGTGAGTTGACTGCTGCCACTCCTCCATCGACTCCGCCTGCGCCTCTCGTGGCGATGGAGTACAGGAGTCGATGGGAGAGCGCTCGTGGGTCAATTTATCATGTCTAGACTAGACTAGATGCGATAAATTGACCCCCGCTGGATCGATCACTACCAGCCAATCTGGCAAGTAGTGTAGACATACACTGGGTTTATGCATTGGCCTGCTAAACCCAGGGTTGTGAGTTCAATCCTTGAGGGGACCATTTAGGGATCTGGGGCAAAAATTGGGGATTGGTCATGCTTTGAGCAGGGGTTTGGAGTAGATGATCTCCTGAGGTCCCTTCCAACCCTGATATTCTATGACTCATATCCACCAAAGGACTAAGGCACTAGTGTGACAGATATTAAACCCCATGCCATTTCTTTGGAGACAGTATTAAATTAAGTTTACGAATATTCGAGGACTGCACCCAGTTCCAGTGGACGGATGCCAGAGCTCCTCCAGGAACTGAAAACAGAGAGAGAGAGATTAAGGTGTCATCTCAGGTTGTAAACAACCCCAGACAGATGTTTGCATATACTGGTTCAGACTGGGTTTTCTAGAGACCAACACACAAAGAAAGGCTGTTTAGTATAAAAAGGCTGATTTTAAACTGACTGAGGGTCTTCTTTTGATTCAGAAATCAGACAGCACCCTTTTTCAAAGAGGTCCCCAACCCTTGCAGAAGGGTTGAATGGACTTTGGCCTACTAGGAACCCGTACATTTGATGGGTGCCCTCTGATAAGCTTTGAGCATATGTAACCTACACACTGCCCGGGTGTGTTTCTCTGTCCCATGCAGTGGCACCGAGACCACTTAGAGAGAGATTAATGAGTCTGCTACAGCCTTAGCTAAGGCCCCATGGCTTTTAGCTCATGCAATAGAGGCTCATACATTTAGCTCCAGAGCCCCAGGTTCAATCCCGCTTGCTGATGACCAGGTTCTGTCACTGTTACACATGCATATATGAACTTTTATTGTTTTTTTTTTAATGTTGTCTCTGTAATGCTTTTACCCTGAGAATAAATGTATTTTGCTTCATTAAGGCTGACTGGTGACTGGAATACACTATTGTAATCTCTGGGGAAAGGTTGACCACAGGTGTTTGACCCTGATCAGTCCTGCTGAGAAAAGCCCAGTGAGGTGCAGAGGGACAGCAAACCTAAACCCCAGGTCTGGAGGGAGACAAACTTGAGACCCCACCACAGAGAGGGCAGCTAGGAGCCTGAAACTTTAAGGAGGTGCCTGTGAGGAAGACCAGGTATGAGGTGGAGTCAAAGGTGCAGTTAACTCTGAAAGTGACACCTAGCTTCCCACCTTAGGTGCCTAAATTTGTACTGTTGGGCATGCACCCTGCTGCCTCTCTCACACCTAAGCCCCAGCGGGCTCCTTAAACCAGGTGAAACCAGGTGTTGCACTCCCCCTCTCACCTGATCTGGTAGGTGTTCTCCACTTCACTCCTAACTCCACATAACATGTCTGTGGGGGAGGAGAAGAGGAGTAGGCAATTTCCCTTAGGGAACTTATGTGGGATATGGTCGACCCCCAGTTCAATTCCTTCCTTTGCTTGATGAAGAGTGGGGATTTGAATAGGCAACACAGCTCGCAGGATGGACTGCTGAATGGAGACAGAGCTATTCTCATTCTCCCTTCAGCCCAAAGCATATTTATTTATGCATAGTGAAACCATTTCAACAGGAAGGACAAAGACATCCACCTCAGACGATCTCATAGTCCAATGGTTACAGCACTCACCTAAGAGGTGGAAATGCTCTAACTTCAAATCCCTTCTCCACATCAGGCAAGGGAGGGAACTGAACTGGTGTCTCTCACAACCGTATGTTTGTTCCTTAACCACTAGGCTAGGGGCTATAAAGGGGCAGGACTCCTCATTCCTATCCCCCCAATCCAGTCACTTTGCATGAGGTTAAATATGCACTGAAGCCTTTCTTGCAAGAAACAGCTTTGTCACCTGACTCCAGGACAAGGTTCCCAGCTGGGGATCCCAAGCAGAAATAGATGCCTTCTCTAGCTTGGACTTAGGTGCCTAACTCCTCAAAGGGGTGCGGCTTATGATGTATCAGCATCTGCTATTGGCTAGTTTAGGAAGCATGCTGCTCAGTGTGCTGATTTTTGTGGATATCATTGCTAGGTGTCTCTCTTTCCTCATGCATTGTAGAGGTAGCCTGGGCATCTTAGCCAGGGTTTGTGAATTCACCGGATACCTAGGTGCCTAAAAGTTAGGCATTGCAACAGTCAGTCGTGCAACACCGAAGTGCCTTTGAGGATCTAGGCCTAACCCTTCTTTCTCCTCCTGCTCTTGGTTGGGTACATGAAATCCTTTTCAGGGATCTACATAATGTACTTGAATAACTTCTAGAAATAATAGAGAAGGAGAATCTTTTGACACAGTTCCTAAACCATCCTGCAGAATCCAGTAAAATTCTATCCTCGCTAAAGGATTCTCTTCTGTTCTATTTGGGTTCTTAGAATCATGCTGTAATAAGTGTGGGGGTGCTGGGTAACCAACATTGCTCTGGACCCCCAAATACTGGTTTGTGAACAGGATTCCTGAGAAGGAGATCTGGAATGTCGGGAGGAGAAGACAGTTTCTGCACACTCTTCCACAGTCACAGGATGTGTGCCTGAAAGCCATTTGGGCTGAATGGGCCTAGGCACCAGCCAATGGAGCAAAGGGCATTTTTCTGTAGGGCCTGGTAAGACAACTGGGAGGAACCCTTCTTAGTCAAAAGGAAGACTTTGCACCTAGGCCCTCTATCAAAAGCTATTGAGATATGTGGTAGTTGTGCTCAGGTTCACACAGGCAGGATGGGTATTTGTGAAAAGAGTTTTTCCTGAGAGGAGGTAACAGTTTGGAGAACACACTGGAAGAAAAGCAGAGACCAGGCTTGGTCCCAAGAGCTCCTGGCTTTGCTAAAGAATGTAAGCTGGCACTGTTCTGTTCCTGTGATAGAAAGGAAGCTCATGTAACTGAGGGCAAGTCTACACTGCAAAATTAAATAAACTTAAGTTACATCAACGTACAGCCACCACAGTAATTAAATCACTTTTCCATGCCCACACTACACTCCTTGTATCAATGGTGCATGTCTTCACCAGAAGCACTTGCACCAATTTATCTGTCGGTGTGAGGCATTATGGGATGGCTTCTGAAAGGCAGCAGCATTCGATGTAAGCAAAGCAGTGTCTACACTGACACTGCATCGATCTAACTACATTGACCTAAATGCTATGCCTCTCTTGGTGGGATAACTCACATTACTTGAGTACTGTCATGGATGGATATAAACTGTTCAGGAAGACAGGCAGGGCAGAAAAGGTGGGGGAGTTGCATTGTATGTAAGGGAGCAGTGTGACTGCTCAGAGCTCTGGTATGAAACTGCAGAAAAACCTGAGAGTCTCTGGATTAAGTTTAAAAGTGTGAGCAACAAGGGTGATCTCGTGGTGGGAGTCTACTATAGACCACTGGACCGGGGGATGAGGTGGACGAGGCTTTCTTCTGGCAACTAACGGAAGTTACTAGATCGGAAGCCCTGGTTCTCATGGGAGACTTCAATCACCCTGCTATCTGCTGGGAGAGCAATACAGCGGTGCACAGACAATCCAGGAAGTTTTTGGAAAGCATAGAGGACAATTTCCTGGTGCAAGTGCTGGAGGAACCAACTAGGGGCAGAGCTCTTCTTGACCTGCTGCTCACAAACCGGGAAGAATTAGTAGGGGAAGCAAAAGTGGATGGGAACCTGGGAGGCAGTGACCATGAGATGGTTGAGTTCAGGATCCTGACACAAGGAAGAAAGGAGAGCCGCAGAATACAGACCCTGGACTTCAGAAAAGCAGATTTTGACTCCCTCAGGGAACTGATGGGCAGGATCCCCTGGCAGAATAACATGAGGGGGAAAGGAGTCCAGGAAAGCTGGCTGTATTTTAAAGAATCCTTATTGAGGTTACAGGGACAAACCATCCCGATATGTAGAAAGAATACTAAGTATGGCAGGTGACCAGCTTGGCTTAACAGTGAAATCCTTGCTGATCTTAAACACAAAAAAAAAGCTTACAAGAAGTGGAAAATTGGACAAATGAGCAGGGAAGAGTGTGAAAATATTGCTCGGGCATGCAGGAGTGAAATCAGGAAGGCCAAATCACACCTGGAGGTGCAGCTAGCAAAAGATGTTAAGAGTAACAAGAAGGGTTTCTTCAGGTATGTTAGCAACAAGAAGAAAGTCAAGAAAAGTGTGGGCCCCTTACTGAATGAGGGAGGCAAGCTAGTGACAGAGGATGTAGAAAAAGCTAATGTACTCAATGCCTTTTTTGCCCCTGTCTTCACGAACGAGGTCAGCTCCCAGACTACTGCACTGGGCAGCACAGCATGGGGAGGAGGTGACCAAACCTCTGTGGAGAAAGAAGTGGTTCGGGACTATTTAGAAAAGCTGGATGAGCACAAGTCCATGGGGCCGGATGCGCTGCATTCGAAAGTGCTAAAGGAGTTGGCAGATGTGATTGCAGAGCCATTGGCCATTATCTTTGAAAACTCATGGCGATCAGGGGAGGTCCTGGACAACTGGAAAAAGGCTAATGTAGTGCCCATCTTTAAAAAAGGGAAGAAGGAGGATCTGGGGAACTACAATTGCCTTCTATGATGAGATAACTGGCTCTGTGGATGAGGGGAAAGCAGTGGACGTGTTGTTCCTTGACTTTAGCAAAGCTTTTGACATAGTCTCCCACAGTATTCTTGCCAGCAAGTTAAAGAAGTATGGGCTGGATGAATGGACTATAAGGTGGATAGAAATCTCGCTAAATCGTCGGGCTCAACGGGTAGTGATCAATGGCTCCATGTCTAGTTGGCAGCCGGTATCAAGCGGAGTTCCCCAAGGGTTGGTCCTGGGGCCAAATTTGTTCAATATCTTCATTAATGATCTGGAGGGTGGCGCGGATTGCACCCTCAGGAAGTTTGCAGATGACACTAAACTTGGAGGAGAGGTAGATACGGTGGAGGGTAGGGATAGGATACAGAGGGACCTAGAGAAATTGGAGGAGAATGAGGGGGGATTTGATAGCTGCTTTCTACTACCTGAAAGGGGGTTCCAAAGAGGATGGATCTAGACTGTTCTCAGTGGTAGCAGATGACAGAACGAGGAGTAATGGTTTCAAGTTGCAGTGTGGCAGGTTTAGGTTGGATATTAGGAAAAACTTTTTCACTAGGAGGGTGGTGAAGCACTGGAATGCCTTACCTAGGGAGGTGGTGGAACCTCCTTCCTTAGAAGTTTTTAAGGTCAGGCTTGACAAAGTCCTGGCTGGGATGATTTATTTGGGGATTGGTCCTGCTTTGAGCAGGGGGTTGGACGAGATGACCTCCTGAGGTCCCTTCCAATCCTGATATTCTATGATTCATGGAGGTGGAGTTATTAAATTGGGGTAGTGGGAGAGTTACATCAATGGGAGCTACATTTTAGTGTAGATGCTTATAGAGTTAGGTGAATGTAAGCTGCCTTATGTCGACCTAACTCTGTTGTGTAGACCAGGGAAGCATAGGATTAGATGAGTCAAAATGTGTGTGTCAGCTGTTTGTTGTTTTGAAATTATTTTCTCCAATGCTTTGTTCTATTTGCTAAATAAACTTGCTTCTTTTAAGAAGGCTTTTGGTCACTGTATATTACCCGTCACGGCTCCTGAAGTGCAGGGTCGCAGGTATTCAGTGAGATCTGCACAGTAATAAGCAGTTGCCATAGACTGGATCCTGTACCTGGATCCACTAGTCTAAAAGGGGGAGGAGTCTGAGACTCCACCCCAAGATAGATGAGGATCCAACACCCAACACCTGAGCAGGTACACATGGAGAGACCAGAAAAAGGATAGAGATGTAAGCAACCTCGTAACTCTGATTCCAAACCAAACTGTTTTCCCAACCAAAAAATAGGTTTGCGACTAAATTAAAATGTTGTGCAAACTGTGTGCTCTCATCAAAAACATTCAAATTTGGCTTGGCAAATGGAACACAAGAAAGCTTTTATGAGAGGTTTTGAACAGCACTATTTTTGTTTTTCTACATTTTTTTTGTATATTCAGTTTTCTGCCAAAAAATTGTCTTCATGACTGAGAAAAATAGGCCAATGTTCAGTTTTTTTCTTTTTTGATGCAAAGTTAAAATTTTCTGCAGAACAAACTCAGCGTTTTTGGACCAGCACTAATTTTAAATCAATATTTTTTTTTGTTTCAGAATCAAATTGAGATTAATTATCTAATATTTTAATTTACCGAAAAATATGTAAGAGTAATGATGATTATATTCGGATGGGGGAAAAAGGAAAATGTGGAAGATGCAATCACTTTTTCTGCTAAAAGGTAAGTTTCAGAATAAAATGGGCCTTTTTGTTTTAAAAACATTGTGTGAAAAAAATCATCTATTCCATTCTGTTCTACTCTATTCTACTGGTTCATTCAAATGTCATTTTGTTTTCAGAGGTGGAGATTTTCAAAGACACAAATGGCAGCTAGTCACTAAGGAGCATTTGACTTTTCCTGGGATTCAGGTGCTTAACTACCATTTATGCTTTTGAAAAATCTTTCCCAAAGTTGCTGTAGCTTTTTACTGAGCAATCATATGCACTGTGCTCTGTCTCTCTCTCTCTCTCGTGTGAAGACATTGCTTTTATTTGCTTTCACTTTTTTCCCTTTAATCGAAACTGAAAGCCATTTTGAACTGAAGGGGCATGGCTTGCTCTTTGTGTATGATAAAAAGGAAAATGTTGCATATATTTCTTACCACCATCCCAGTCACCGACCAACCTTCAGGGCAAACCCCATGACCTGAACTGGTCCCAGAGCAATTGCATCACACTATGAACCAGATTTTCAAATGTATTTAGGTGCCTAAAGATGCTGATAGGCACCTAGGGCTGGATCACAGAGGGATTTAGGCTCCTAACTGCACTTTATATCCTAAATCCCAGATTTAGGCTCTACTGGCATTCACAAAACCTCCACTCAGCTGCCTCCTCATCCCATAGGCATCTAAACTTACTCAGTGCCTAAATTTTCACAGTAAAAGTTCCCTAGGTGCCTAAATTTCTGACTTTAGGCATGCAGACTCCTGTCTTGCTCTAGGTGTTGTGACAAAGCTCTGTCATTGCCTCCGTGGGTCCCACGTTTCCTGGCAGATTTCGCTAGCCTCAGAGGCTCAGCATGACCTTGCACGTAACCCTTCTCTCTCTAGAGACAAGGGTCATAGTCTACTGAGCCATTTTCATCATAAACCAGCGAGGGAGATGAGAAGTTCTCCTTCCTTGCACAGTCTCTGTTGTCTCCCACTCTCAGTGATTAATCAGGGAGCAAAGGTGGGGGCGGGGGGGAGCCTGGGCCCCTTCCTTGTCCCTGATATGGTGTGTACTACTCAGTCTCTCCAACAGCGCAACTTCCTCCCACAGCTCCTGACATGCACACCCACCTGACTAACTAGGAGGCGTTTAACTAGTTTTAGCCAGCCCCTGATTGGCTTCAGGTGTCCCAATCAACCTAGCGTTCTCCCTGCCTTCTGGAAAGTTCTTAATTGGCCCCAGGTGTCTTAATTGACCTGGAGCAGCTGCCATTTCACTTATCTTGGTACCAGGGATTTGTTTAGCCTGGAGCTAATATATCTATCTCCCACTACTTTTCTATAGCCATCTGGCCTTGCCCCGTCACATACCCCCCCCCCCCACTCAACGCCATAGAGTTGGGCAACTTGGGACACCAGGCAGTATGCTCGTGACAGACCATCAGCGTAGCCATGGTGGCATCCAGCCCTGTGCCGTATGCGGAACTGGAATGGTTGGAGGGATAAGAACCACCTGGTGACCCTTGCATTCTTTTCCTTATTCCGCTGCATCCACTGGAGGGGTGTATGGTCAGTCAGAAGAGTAAATCGCCGGCCTAAGAGGTAATAACACAGTGTCTCCATAGCCCATTTGACAGCAAGGCTTTTTCTCTCAACTACTGTGTGTTTCTGTTCTCTTGGGAGAAGCTTTCTGCTTAGGTAGAGGATCGGGTGTTTCTCTTCTCCCACCATTTGTGACAGAACTGCCCCCAACCCTACCTCGGAAGTGTCTGTTTGTAAAATAAATTCCCTGTTAAAGTCCGGGACTATGAGTACGGGGTCATTACAGAGGGCCGTCCGAAGGTCTGTAAATGCCACTTCTGCTGCATCGGTCCACTTTACCATGTCTGGACCTCTGGCCTTCACCTGGTCTGTTAGGGGACTTGCCCTAGTGGCGAAGTGGGAAATAAAACGTCGGTAGTAGCCTACCATGCCTAGAAACGCACGGACCTGCTTCTTTTGGGGTCAGCCGGGGCCAGTTTTGAATTGCTTCTAGCTTATTCATTTGGGGCTTCACTATGCCCCTTCCCACAATATATCCCAGGTACCTAGCCTCTGCTAGCCGTATGGCACATTTAGTGGGATTAGCAGTGAGGCCAGCCCACCTTAAGTTGCGCAGTACTGCCTCAACTTTTTCCAAGTGGGTTCCCCAGTCTGGCGTATGGATGATGACATCATCTAGGTATGCAGCTGCATAACTAGTATGGGGGTGCAGCAGCTTATCCGTGAGGCGCTGGAATGTGGCTGGGGCCCCATGTAGCCCAAAAGGTGTACTGGAATAGCCCATCCGGGGTGGAGAATGCTGTCTTTTCTTTAGCTTCTTTGGTCAGAGGAATCTGCCAATACCCTTTTGTCAGACCCAGTGTAGTCAAGAATCGGGCAATACCCAGTCGGTCAACCAGTTCGTCGATGCGTGGTATGGTGTATGCATCAAACTGGGATATTTCATTCAGCCGGCGAAAGTCAATAAAGAATCTCATGGTACCGTCAGGTTTAGGCACTAGAACAATTGGACTGGACCACTGACTGTAAGATTCTTCATAACCCCTAATTCTAAAATTTTCTTTACTTCATCCTTGATTTCTTCTCTTTTGGCTGCTGAGATTCGGTAGAGTCTCAATGTTACCTTGGCTCCAGGGATCATGCGGATATGGTGATAGGTCTCAGTTGTCCGCCCTGGTTTTGTAGAGAACACATCTTGATTGCAATTAATCATGTCGGCTGCCTCGATCTTTTGGATCGGCGTCAAGTCGGATGATATCCTCACTTGCTCGTGTAAGTTATCCTCCTGGGGAAGGGTCTCCTGCCTGACTAAGCATGCCTCTTGATCATGCCAAGGTTTTAGAAGATTGACATGGTAAATTTGCTCCGGTTTCCAGTGGCCTGGCTGCCGCATCTTATAGTTCTCCTCTCCCACAGCTTTGATTATTTCGTAGAGTCCCTGCCACTGGGCCAACAGTTTACTTTCTGCTGTGGGCACCAGTACCATCACCCAATCCCCTAGTTAGAACTGTCAAAGCTTCGCTTGGTGGTTATAATGGGTTTGCTGGGTCTCCTGTGCTCTCTCCAAGTGTTCCTGTACAATGGGCGTAACTTGGGCTATCCGATCTCTCATCTGCAGTACATACTCAACTATGTTCCTTCCAGGATTTGGCTCCTCTTCCCAGGCTCCTCTGGCTATATCCAATATTCCCTGAGGGTGGCGCCCATATAGTAGTTTGAATGGAGAGAAACCCTTTGAGGCTTACGGAACCTCCCGGACGGCGAACATGAGGTAAGGCAATAGGGTATCCCAATCTTTCCCATCCCGGCTCACCACTTCCCTGATCATTGCCTTGAGGATCTTCAGCTGGCCACCACCTCTCTCAAGAGGGCATGATCTTGGGTCTCCTGGCTCATCAATAATTGATTGGTTTCCTGCTGTAGCTGCATAGACTCCTATTATGCCATTGCCTGAACCCGGGTGGCCTCCTGCTGAGCTGCCGTGGCTTGTACCAGAGCTCTTACCACCTCCTCCATTGTGGTACAAAGCAAACAAACAAACCAAAACAAACAAACAAAAAATCCAAAACCCCAGTGCACTTTTTTTTAAACCTCTTTCTTCCGCCACGCTGTGAAAGAAATCCCACTTCTCACACCAAAGCTCTGTCCTTGCCTCCATGGGTCCTACATTTCCTGGCAGATTTCGCTAACCTCAGAGGCTCACTGTGACCCTGCATTTAACCCTTCTCTCTCTAGAGACAAGGGTCACAGTCTACTGAGCCATTTTCATCATAAACCAGCAAAGGAGGTGAGGAGAAGTTATCCTTCCTTGCACAGTCTCTGTTGTCTCCCAATCTCAGTGATTAATCAGGGGGCAAAGGTGGTGGGGGGGAGCCCTGGCCCACCCTCTATTCCGGGCTCCAGCCCAGGGACTCTAATAGTATTAGCTATGGTAGCTGACCTATTAGAAACATGACATGTACAATTCCCTGGGCTACTTCCCCCACAGCAGCCCTCACTTCCTCAAGCTCCACTTTACCCTTACCTCAGGGCCTCCTTCCTTATGCCTGATATGGTGTGTACTACTCAGCCTCTCCAACAGCACAACTTCCTCCCATAGCTCCAGACATACACACCCACCTGACTAACTGGGAGGCTTTTAACTAGTTTCAGCAGCCCCTGATTGGCTTCAGGTGTCCCAATCAACCTAGCGTTCTCCCTGCCTTCTGGAAAGTTCTTAATTGGTCCCGGGTGTCTTAATTGACCTGGAGCAGCTGCCATTTCACTTATCCTGGTACCGGGGATTTGTTTAGCCTGGAGCTAATATATCTATCTCCCACTACTTTTCTATAGCCATCTGGCCTTGCCCCATCACAGTGTCTAGATGGCTTAGCTCCAGAGTGATCCACAAACTAGGGGAGATGGGTGGGGGACCACCGATCTCACCTGCGGGACCCAGTCTGACAGGTGTACTCAGAGCTGGCCTACTGAATTTGTGCCCATTCATAATCCAGTTGGAGGAGGAGCCCACCTTATAACTTTTAGCTCAGTGGTGAAAACACTCACCCAGCATTCACTTCCCCCTCTACCTGTTGGGGATAAAGGATTTGACAGGGAACTTTTACCGCTCAAAAGAGCACTCTAACCATTGGCCTATGGGGTAGCCTGATGTGGCTTTCTCTCAATTCCTCCTGTAGAAGCTGTTTTACTCTGGGTTATGTACCCATTGAAGAAGGGGGGACTGGAGTGTGGGGTAAAAAATGAGCTCCTCCATGCTATAAAGTCACTCTCACTCACTCTCTTTGGCCCAATGACTATTCACGGATTTTATCCAAAGTGGAACAGTTTGGACAGGAGTTACTGAGAACCACCCACTCCAGCATATCCCATATTCCAGTGGTTAGGGCATGCTGCTCAGAGGTAGGAGATCCAATGATTTCTATTAGGCAGATGAGGGAATAGAATCCCTGTCTTCCACATCCCAGGTAAAAGTCTAACCACTGGATAAAGTTATCAGTTACCCCCTCTGGTTCCCTGCCTTTGGCCCTGTGACCCTCACTCCATCCTTGTTTTTTATTAGTTATCTCCTGAATTCAGTTGAGTGCTGGGTTCAGTAGCTCCTCCCCTTAGCTGGGGGAGGGGCCTTCATCTTCTGCCGGCCACCCCCTGGGAACTGAATAGGTGGATAGAGTTACCAGGTGACCATCAGCAGCGCCTCCTCCTCCTCCAGGGTTTCTCAAAGAAAATCACCTCCCCTAGAATCAGCTTAGGCTTCTGACTCGAGGAGAGGGTTTATGGTTGTGGGTGCTGAGCAGAAATAGGTGCCAACTTCCCAGAGAGGGGTTGGGCATAGGACACCCTCCTCTTGTCAGCATCTGGCTTAGTGGGAGAGCCACCCAGGTTGCTGGGTTTTGTGGATCCCATTTTTAAGTGCCCATCTCTCCCCGTGCATTACAGAGGCAGTCTGGACACCTAACTCAGGCTTTTCTGATTGTCTAGGTCAGGCCTGCACAACTCGTAAAGCCGGGAGGGACATATTACTCCAAAGAAAACAGCTGAGGGCCGAAACCCCTTGGCCCCGCTGAAACACCCCCTCTCCCCGCAGCACCGCCCAACCCGCGGAAACAAACTCTCCTTCCCCAGCGCCACCCCACCTAGGTGATTAAAGATTAGGCATCATAATGCTCAGGAGTGTGGTTCCTAAATTCCTTTTGGAATCTATCCCCTAGTGGGTGCGGCAAATGTTGGGAATTCCTGTATGGCTTCTATACCTGTCCCCTTGGTGTCACTACCCCTTAGGGGAAAGAACTGATGTTCTCCCTGGGACATGGGAGAGCACGCTACTTGTTGGAGACATAGAGCCACTAGGACTGTCTGGGCTGGAATCGACACATATCAATGGAGAATCTGGAAAGGCAATGGGAATCCTTAATGGCTGAAAGTTGGGTAATCTCCCCCTCGCAGGGAAGCCGAGCAAAAGCCCTGAGCTGGAAAGTAAAGGGAGAATCAAGAAATCGTCATGGGAAAGGATAGATAATAAGACAGAAAATATCATATTGCCTCTATATAAATCCATGGTAAGCCCATACCTTGAATACTGTATGCAGATGTAGTTGCACCATCTCAAGAAAAGATTTCAGAGTGCTTGTCACCATGAAAGGCTTTCCTCCTTCCCCCCCCTGCTGTTGGTGATGGCTTATCTTAAGTGATCACTCTCCTTACAGTGTGTATGATAAACCCATTGTTTCATGTTCTCTGTGTGTGTGTATATAAATCTCTCCTCTGTTTTTTCCACCAAATGCATCCGATGAAGTGAGCTGTAGCTCACGAAAGCTTATGCTCTAATAAATTTGTTAGTCTCTAAGGTGCCACAAGTACTCCTTTTCTTTTCAAGAAAAGATGTATCGGAATTGGAAAAGGTTCAGAAAAGGGCAACAAAAATGATTAGGGGTATAGAACGGCTTCCGTATGCAGAGAGATTAATAAGACTGGGACTTTTCAACTTGGAAAAGAAGCAACTAAGGAGAGATATGATAGAGGTCTATAAAATCATTAATGGTATAGAGAAAGTAAATAAGGAAGTGTTATTTACTCCTTCTCATAATACAAGAACAAGGGGCCACCAAATGAAATTAATAGGTAGCAGGTTTAAAACAAACACAAGAAAGTATTTTTTCACGCAACACACTGTCAACCTCTGGAACTCCTTGCCAGAGGGTGTTGTGAAGGCCAATACTTTAACAGGATTCAAAAGGGACCTAGATAGATTCATGGAAGATAGGTCCATCAATGGCTATTAGCCAAGATAGGCAGGAATGGTATCCCTAGCTTTTGTTTGCCAGAAGGTGGGATTGGATGATGGCATGGATCACTTGATGATAACCTGTCTGTTCATTCCCTTTGGGGCACCTGCCATTGGCCACTGTCAGAGGACAGGATATTGGGCTTGATGGACCTTTGGTCTGACCCAGTATGGCCGTTCTTATGTTCTTATGAGAAGGCGCCAGCTGTCTGTGTTAAGAACTGGGCTCACCGAAACACAGCCACTCAGTGGGGACTGAGAGACAAAGAGGACGGGGAGAGACCAAGCCAAAATGGACCCTCCAGCAGTATGGCTCTGAGGAGCCCTGGCTCTGACCATTATGAACTCTCTCTTAGCCTTTGCTTCATAATGCTAACCTAAGGACTTTCAGATGCTGTAGGCCACGTGAATGGTCACCGTATTCTGAAAGGGCTGCCTGTTGACAACACAGATACTGACTGAGAGCATTGTGCTCTGAAGGGGCAGAGCAAATCTGTCTTGGCTACACTCATTCAGGGAGCCACAGAGAGAGATGGGTATTGCTGATGTCTGCAGGCCCAGTTTCGGAGCAGTGGAGGCCACAGGCTTTCCTCAGTGAGCCAGTGTGTGTCCTTAGGGTCCAATACCCTAAAGGGGCACTCCCAGGAGACTGGTTAAAGGTTGGGACATAGACCAAACCTTGTCAATCTGTGACAGTGAGATTTTTCATAGCACCTCAGCAGGGTAGGTGCCTACCTCGTATTTGTTATGCACCCAGCAGGATCTTACCAGCAGGTAAATACCATCAAAAATCTGGTCCTAAGTCACTTAGGGTTTTTTAAATTGTACCTAAACCTAATTGGGAGTTGTGGGAGTTGGGTGCATAAACTAAACTTCTTAGGAAATCGGACCCTACATTGACTTTAGTGGAGTTATATCAACGGATAAACAGTGTGAATGAGAGGACAATTAGGTCATGTGTTGCAGAACCACCTCTACTTCCCTCCTCAATGTTCCTCACCGCTCTGGAGTGTGGATGATGGGGAGAAATTTAGATAGATAGATGGCTGTGTATAGGGATAGGTAGATAGATAGAGTAGATAGATAGATATATGCACAATTGATGCAGGCACTTTACTATTTTTAAGGACTTTCCAACATCTCTGAAGGAACAAAAGACATGGAGAGCATCTTTTTGGACATCCAAGCATCCCAATCCATGTTGAAATACAGTGGGCTGGGGGAATGTAATCTCCTTAATTCTCTTCTGTCATAAATATGACATAACAACTTTTATGTATGCAGTAATATGAAATCCCTCCTGGCAAGAGGTACAGAATCACTTACCTGTAAGGGGTTAATCAGTTCAATTAACCTAGTTGGCACCTGACCAGAAGGACGAATGGGGAAAGAAGATACTTTCAAATCTGCAGGGGGAGGAAAGGTTTTGTTTGTGCTCTCTTTGTGTGTGCTCTCTCAGACAGAGAGAGACCAGGGCAGGAAAAAACATCTCCTAAAAAGATCCTGAAATGATTTTTCTAAAGTTACAGAAATTGTAAGTAATAGCAAGGAAATGTGTTAGATTATCTTTTGTGAATTTTCCCTATGCTAAGGGGGAGTTTTATTCTTGTTTTTTGTAACTTTGAAGCTAAGCCTAGAGGGGAATCCTCTGTGTTTTAAATCTTTTTATTTGCCCTGAAAAGTTACCTTCCATCCCAATTTTACAGGTGTGATTCTTTTACTTTTTTTTTTTAAATAAAATTCTTCTTTTAAGAACCTGATTGATTTTCAGTGTCCTAAAGACCCAGGGGTTTGATCTGTGCTCACCTTGTAACCAATTGGTTAGTATATTATTCTCAAGCCTCCCCAGGAAAGGGGTTGAAGAGGCTTGGGGGGATATTTTGGGGGAGATAGGGCTCTCCCCTCCCTGAATGTTTGTTTAAATCATTTGGTGGTGGCAGCAATACTGTCCAAGGACAAGGAAAGGAATTTGTGCTTTGGGGAAGTTTTTAACCTAAACTGGGGGAATATAATTTTAGGGGATCTTTCATGCAGGTCCCCACATCTGTACCCCAGAGTTCAGAGTGGGGAGGAAACCCTGACACCTTCACATATCCCATTGTTAGGGTGCTAGCCATCTTCGCAGAGATGAATCTGGCATTCTGTGTGGAAGGTAGCTAGATCAAGCCAAAAGGGGCATATTTTTCACCTTTTAACCACAACAGCTTAGTGTCTGATCCAGTGGGAACTATTCCATTGAGTTCAAAGGGCTTTGGACAAAGCCCTGAGATATGGTGGCTGGGAGGAGAATATCCCCACAGGACCTACCAGTTTGGTTTAAATAATACTGCTGATCACACTCTATAGTGTAATTAGTCCCTTTGGGTTATCAGATGAGACAATATGTCTTTATATATTTCTGAGTTGGGACTGCTAATACACAATTCACTGTATGAAGGTCAAAAATGGGGATGATGTATATTTTCATGCAACTCTTATTTACTTTAGAGGACAACATGCTGTGAGAAGAGGGAACCAGAGAAACAAGATTCTGATTGCTGGAGAGGTGAAAGCAAAGTTTACAATTACATATAAAGGCATCAGCCAAATCAAAGGTAAAAGTGGCTTCAATTGTTAATCAGGATAAATATAATCAGAGTTTTCTGGCACTTGTGAACAACAGGCAACTGAACCATAATACAAAATTACAGTAAAACTTTTGGGCTTGATTCTTTACAATTTTGTATTCTTTGTTGTCATTTACAATGGTTCAAAGCAAATGTATCAGAGGTGTAAAGTGCCACCATGGGTATAAATGGGTGGAGAATTCAGATTTGGTAGCATTTTACACCTATTTTGCATTAATTTCTGCATTTCTACGTGGGGATAACTACCATATTAGTCTATATAATATTTAATACTATTGTCTGTATTTGTTATTCAGTCTCTACTTCATCCGTACTTTCTGTAGGTATGATAGATCGATCGATCGATCGATCTTTTGGGTCTCTTCTTAAGCTCTATTGAAGTAGACAAACAATCCTACTAAATTTCCCCCATATTTTCGGATGCTATTGGATGTGCGTGTGGGGTGTGTTGAGATTCTTTCTCTTTAATTCTTGTTATTTCTAGGGTTGGGGCTGGGGGGTTGGTTCAGATGAAGCATATTCTTGTCACCTGTACTTCCTTTAAGGGGATTTTAGTTGACTAGGTTCCATTGAATAATAACATTTATGTGAGATATGCTCTAGTTCAAAATAAATTATTTCAGTGATGTTCTCTGGCCTGTGTTATACAAGAGGTCAGACTAGATAATCACAATGGTCTCTTCTGATTTTGAAATCTATGAATTACTTAACTTTCCTTTGTGTCCATTTCCTTTTCTTTAGTTGGAGAATATGGGTGTAATTGGAAAAGAGAATCAAACAGCCGTCACAGAATTCATTCTTCTGGGGTTTGGAGATTTCCATGAAATGCAGCCCTTACTCTTTGTGACATTTTTATTCATCTACACTATAACCATGTCTGGCAACTTTGTAATTGTTCTGGTGATAGCAGCTGATCACAATCTACATATCCCCATGTACTTCTTCCTGGGTAACTTATCTTTCCTGGAGATCTGCTACACCACCACTATTGTCCCCAAGATGCTAAGAAGTTTCCTTAGAGTGAGGGAAGTGATTTTATTCATGGGTTGTGTAACCCAGTTGTACATTTTTGGATCTTTGGCAGTCACTGAGTGCCTTCTTTTATCAGTCATGTCCTACGATCGGTATTTAGCGATATGCCATCCGTTGTCTTATGCATCTGTTATGAACTTTAAGGTTTGCCTTCAGCTAGCAGCTGGTTGTTGGATAACTGGCTTCCTGACTCCTATAGCAATGATGGTCTTGACTTTTACATTGCCTTTCTGTGCTTCCGAGGTTGGCCATTTCTTTTGTGATTTCATGCCTCTGTTAAAACTTTCCTGTACTGACACCCATCTGGTTGAATTTCTGTCTTTCACAGTGTCTGCCTGTGTGACCCTGGTCCCATTTCTACTAACCTTGACTTCCTATTATAGGATCATCTCGACCATTCAAAGGATCCCTTCCACCACTGGGAAGCAAAAAGCCTTCTCCACCTGCTCCTCACACCTGCTGGCTGTTTCCATTTTCTATGGCACCATCATTATTGTTTATGGAGCCCCTATAGGAAACCAGTCACCAGCTTTAAACAAGGCCATCTCCCTGCTCTATACAGTCATCTCTCCCATGTTCAACCCCCTCATCTACAGCCTGAGGAACAAGGAGGTCAAGGGTGCCTTGCGAAAGGTTGGAAGCAAAGTGTTCACTTTCTTAAAGATGAGCAATATCCCATAAGGTGACCCAAGTGACTGAAATCAGAGAGCAGTTAGAATTTCAGACATTCTGGAGGTTCAGTAGAGAGGAGGTCAAGAAGCCCTGAAAAGGTCTGCAGGTATAAGGAATGCTTTCAGAAATTTGATGTCTCTAAAGCAAAATTAGCAATGGATGTTAGCGATCAAGTGTGAATTTCAAAGAGTCAAAATGACCAGCTCATGAAAGAACAACCCATAGGCAAAAGAAATTGACCATCCAATTTATTTGGCAAAACATTCAAAGAAATCAACATATATTCATAAATAACTCAATGGAGGAAGACAAGAACTCCATTCACAATTAGCATTTGATTGGCTCTAATGAACAGCTGAGACATGTCTACATGTCTTTTTCAAGAGATCAGAAACTATCCTTTGATCTCTGAACATTTCCTTCTGTGAATACTACTAAAATATTTTTCTTTTTGGAAATTTTTATAAGGCAAAGTTGCAATAAAACGTTAACTTATTACACTATACATTACTTATTCAGGGTCAGGTTAATATTGAAAGAACCTGGCTCAAGATTCTGGATTGCTGGCTGGGGAGCCCATCTCCTCACAGAATCATAGAACCGTAGTGTTAGAAGGGACCACAAGGCTCATCTAGTCTAACTCCACTCTGAGTACATTAAAAAGGGTGACCAAATTTCTCAATACCTAGCCTTTCTTTGGTGCTTCTCTTGTGTATGTACTTGGTATGAAAGCTTTTCAATTACAAGGACAGTCCATTTTTGACAATATCCCAGTTCCATAGGAGGAGACATCATATTTTTCCAATATTGTGCAATATAGAGTCTTACTGCTATTAATTAAATAAAAAAAATTAATGTGTTGTTCTGTTTAAAATGTAAAGCCTTTACTAGAGCATTAAGTAAGAAGTCCAAGGGATGTCTGGGAAGCTGGCATTTTGTCATAAAGTAAATCTCTTTAGTTACTTCCTCCCAAAATCATCTAATTCCTATACACAATCACAATATGTGCAAGTATGTTCCCCTTTCCCTGTAACCTGTCCGACAGTATGTCTTCCTAGTAGCAAAAATGTGATGGATCATGATTGAAGTCAAATGCCATGCATACATTGATTCATAAGCATTTTCTTTATGAGCTACACAAATTGAAGATGTATATCTTCTTTCCTATGTACAGACCCACTCATCCAGGTCAATTTCCATTCACTCCACATCCAAATACCTCTCCCATCATTTTATCTGGGTTGTTTTCTTATTAACAACGTTTTCAAACAAAACTGCATGTATCTTACAATTTAAACATTTTGTTACAGCTTGCTCCTGATTCAGCTCCTCAAATGTGATTAAAAGGCTAAATAGACACAGATTACAGAGAAAAATGTTTGACTTGTAAATATTGAAAATACAGGATCTTTATGTTATTTACATTCTTACATTCTCAAACTTTTGGTTTGATTTCAAATCAGGATTCAGGAACAGCTGTCCGAACTGAGTAATCTCAACTCTTAGACACAAAGACTGGACTAGATAACCTCTAGTTCTATGATTCTATGAATACTCACTTTGAGATAGTCTAGGGATAAATTCCTGATTATTAATGAAAGCCGTTTCATTATTAATGAAAGACTTGGCCTCAGCAACAGAAATTTAAAACTAATTTGGAATTTTTCCAAAGCTGCTAAAGTATTCTAGATGAATGGGTGATTTTTAAATTTTTTTGATGATCTAAATTTCTTTTTAACCCAACAATTAATATAAATAGCTATATTTGTGCTCCAGCCTTGTTTGATTTTTATCCAGTATTTGGATGTTCTATTTTAGCCCAGATAATCACATCTTTTAACGGTGATGCATAATAATAATAATTAGCCAAATGAGGAAAGGTAATCCACCCCTCTTTGTAGGTTTATACAGAACTTTAGAACTCCCCCTTTGCCTTTTATGTTTCCATATGAATTTTAATAGCACACCCTGCCATCTTTTTAATGTCATGTCAGGCATACCAATAGGGATGCACTGAATCAAAAATAATAACATATGGGGGGGGGGACAGTCTTTGTTACTGAAGCTGCCCTGCCTAGCAAAAAAAATCATATTTGTTCAATTCCTCCAAATCTTTTATTATTTTATTCCATAGTGGAGGGTAATTTGCCATACACTGATTTTTATGTTTCTCCTCAATTATTTATTCCTAAGTACTTTAAAAACACTTTTACCCATTTAAATGTACATAGCTGACAATAGTTTGTTTGACCCTTTCAGGAATATTCATTCCTAAATGTTCAGATTTCTCAGAGTTGATTTTGAAGCCTGATATCTGACCAATTTCCAAAGTCATCTTTAACAAATCTTCCTGATCCTGCAAATATGAGACACCGACAGCATACGAGCTATTTTGTGTTCTATACCAGAAGATGCTTTGATATCCATTACCTAGATGTCTCACATTTATTGTAAATGTCTCTATTGCCAATGTAAACAATACGGGGGTAGGAGACAATCCGGTCTTGTACCCATAACCAATTAAAAGGTGGAGACTTGTGACCATTAATCCTAGAAATGCCTCAGACAGCTCTTTTAAAACTCTTGGATACAAGTTATCAGGACCTGCTGATAAAAATGTCTAACTTTAGTAGCTGCTGTTTAACATCCTCATGAAATACTAGTGGAAGGGAAAGTTTTTTCATGGCCATATGAAAAGACTATATAATGTGTTTTCCCCAAACAGAGAACAGAAATATTTATTGAACACTTTTGCACTTTCTGCATTATTTATTATAATTACAGCTTTTCTATCTAGAAAGAGACAATATATTTTTGTTCCTAATATATTAAACAAACAAACAAACAAACAAACAAACAAACAAACAAACAACTAGTATTGTCCTAAACTTGGCTGGCCAAAGATTTCTCATTTTGTCCCTTTTCTTCCCGTATCAAATTTCTATAATTCCTAACTTCTGATTTATACTCAGTGCTATCAACTTCCCTTTTCTTTTGTTTGTTATATAGTATTTTTACTTTTTACTTTTTCTAACTCCCTTCACTTCCCCTGTAAACCAGGTCAGTTTTTAACTGGTATGGGCTTCTTCCTTGAAGTTCCATGACATCATTTAAGTTCCCACTACTGGAAAACAAGGTTTATATGGTAAACATAAGAGGGGGAGCTCGAGTGTGAAAGAGGGAATTTCAAAGCAGCTAAGAAAATTAGAAACCTAACTTCTACTGAAATTCAATAAGTTTAGGGCAATTAATTCCCCTGGGCTGCTTTGAAAATGGCAGCTTGATCTAGATCTAACAACCAATGAGAGTGGGGAACATAATTGCTTTGGGCATAATTTACTTAATGATGGGAGCATACACAGAGATCTTGCTAAGTGACCCTGAAACCTAGCATCTCAGAATCTTCAGCATAAAACAAGTTGCCACTTCCCACTTGAGCTCATCTGTGAGTGAATAGCCGGTTGTTCTAGTAATTCAGGAAAGCTGTAAAACAAAGACACAGTGACGTACGCTAAGGAATTGTTATATTTGGGTTTGAGATAGGATGCAGGTGTCCACCTTCAACTGAAAGAGAAAAGCAGTGGGCTGTCCTTTGAAAATCTATAACTTAATCCTTTTGCCTCATATTCAATTATATCAATGACCTTCAGATATTTTATTTAAATTTTTGGTCCTTTAGATTAAAATGCTACTAAATCCATGGTGTTTCAAAACCACTTAACATCCTCCTTAATGCCCTTTCCAAGGCTTCCTTCACCTCTTTGTTTCTTAGAATGTAAATGAAAGGGTTTAATAGTGGAGTTACAACAGTGTCAAAGATGTCGATTGTTTTGTTCAAATCCAACAAGTTCTGTTTAGAAGGCTTGACATACAGAAAAATGGTGGCGCCATACCAGATAGTCACAACGGTGAGGTGGGCAGAGCAAGTGGAAAAGGCCTTTTGCTGGCCTCGAGATGATGGGATTCTCAAGATGATGGAGATGATGTGAATGTAGGAGACCAGGGTTATCACGCATGAGATCATGACAACAATGATTGAGACAATGAACATTGCAAGCTCAACAAAGCGCGTGTCTGTGCAGGAGAGTGCTATTAAGGAATCAATGTCACAAAGGAAATGATTGATGACTTTAGGGCCACAGAAGGACACTGTGGATATTAGAGCTGCCAGCAAAGAGATAGCCAGGAACCCGCACAGCCAAGAGAGGAGGGCCAGATGAACAGAGAAAGTTCTGTTCATGAGGGAGCTGTAGCGCAATGGGTGGCATATGGCCAGATAGCGGTCATAAGCCATGACGGCCAGGAGGAAACATTCTGTGGAACCCATGGAGAGGAGAAAAAACAATTGCAGGAGGCAGATTGTGAATGAGATGGTTTGGCTTGTGCCCAGCATGATACCAAAAGCCTTGGGGACACATGCTGTTGTGTACCAGATCTCCAGGAAGGAGAGATTGTAGAGGAAGAAATACATGGGAGTGTGCAGGCATGGGTGGGTCCTCAGTAGGGCTATGATGGATACATTCCCTATGATGGTTAGGAAGTACGTAACAGAAAACACCACAATAAGGAACATCTGAAAATACCAAGTGCCAGGAAAGCCCAGGAGGATGAACTCCTGCACACTGGTTTGGTTTCTTATTTCTGTCCCAGCCATGAGGTCCATCTGTCAAGACATGAGAGATCATAAGACGTTTAAACATGTTGAACACAGGTTTGGATGTGCTAAAGTGCAGACTCTAGAACTCTGGGACTAAAGCTAAGATAAGAGAAGGGAAAATGCGTGCTACTCAACATCATCCTTCCACTCAACATTTGTCTATGGCCCACAAGCATGCAGTGTGTGGCTGACACTATGGTATTATTTCTATCTTGATGATCTAGCTCATCCACCCCACTCCACCCACCCCTGAGAAAGCCTCAGGATTTGGCCCATTCTCTTCATGCCTCACCTTGACAATTTTGCTCTCTGCTCAGGACAGAGTGGTCATTTTTTTCACAAGTCCCATTGAAAGTTCTAGGATTTCTACTCCTAAGTCACTTACACTCTTCTGACTTTCAGTGGGACTTATGTCACTTAGGCCTAGAGCTTGTCAATTTTTTTTTTAACAAAAGTGTTTCCCATTGAAAAATTCCGATTTGTTAAAACTGAAATATTTACATAAGAACATAAGAATGGCCAGACTCAGTCAGACCAAAGGTCCATCTAGCCCAGTATCCTGTCTTCTGACAGTGGCCAATGCCAGGTACCCCAGAGGGGATGGACAGAATAAGCAATCACCAAGTGATCCATCCTCTGCCGCCCACTTCCAGCCTCTCGCAACCAGAGGCTAGGGACACCATCCCTGTCCATCTTGGCTAATAGTCATTGATGGACCTATCCTCCATGAATTTATCTAGTTCTTTTTTGAACCCTGTTATAGCCTTGGCCTTCCCGACATCCTCTGGCAAGCATAACAAGAAAATATCAGGTTTAGCTGAAAATGTCATCAGGATGTTTTCTCAGTTCCAGCATTGAATTTCTGATCAAAATGAAAACCTGAAAAAGAAATTAGCTCTCTAGCCTAGTGGTTAGGGCACTTGTTTGGGATGTAGATGTTATGCTGACTGGATTGGCTCACTAACGTGAGGGCCAAACTCATGGCAGATTGTGACCAACCAGGACACAAACCCCCAACTGGGTGTGTGTTCTATACTTAGATTTCTCCGACCAATTATCAAGCATGAGCGCCTCAAGCACTATTACAGCCTTATCATGAAGTCACAGTCCTCCTGCACACTCCAGTCTTTCTTGCCACCCAGGCCAGCTTTTTGCCTTTGTAAGCTTTGCCTTACACCAAAAATCAAAATAATATTCAGGTAACTCCCAGTCCCAAAGGATCAGTCACTTACCCAAGTCAATTGCACCTTAGATCTCACACCAAAGACAACACTTGCAGCCAAACCTATAATTAACTAACTATATATGTATTAACTAGGAAAAAGAAATAAGAGAATTATTTGAAAGGTTAAGGCAGATAAACATTAACTCATTTGGAGTGTCAGTCCTACGTTTCAAAAGGAGATAGAAGATGCTGTAATATGCCAGCTTTCTATCTCCTTTAGGGCCAACCCAAGGTAAGCAGCTTGGGGATCCCTTGCTTATGTTTAGAAATATTGTCCTCTCCAAATGCCACGCAACATAGTTATCCAGTCCCTTCTGGTCAGGGATTTTTATTCCCTTACTCCAAAGTTCAAACTGTGAGGGAACAAGGCTTTGTGCATGTCCCCTCTTCATGCCTGTGGGTAGAGCAATCAACCAAGTATTTTGCCCACTGATGTGACACAACGGTTCATCTGGTGTCTACAGGCCTTCTTTTGTTGGGCAGGAGATGACACCTCGTGTGGTAAACTCGTATTTCACACTTGGTAATGCTCCTCTCCAGACTGTGGGGGTTTCCAGATTAATAGCAAACACTTTCATAGTTGCAAAGCAAAGACTTAAATCCTTATAAAATGGGATCCAGATATTATAAGTGAGATTGAAGCATTCAGCAACTCACCAGCATTTAATAAAATCCAAACACTAAATACATTCTTATAAACTTAACATCTATTTGAATAAAGTTAACACCCATGTGAGCAGACTGGTTTCCAGCTATGCATTTGTCAGCATTTAGTGAGGCTTTGCGGCCTAGGCAGAAGATAGTACCTGGTCCACCATTGTCACAGTAGAGGACCAAATTTGATTCTCATTTTTGTTCTATATTGCAATGGAAATAGTGTGAAACTGTGACATTTTTCACAAAAGGGAATTCTTGTTTTCTGGCCAGCTCTGCTTAGTCCTTTCTGAGACCTTCACCCCAAATTCTCAGCAATAAGGAACAACATTAGAAACTAGCAATTCTGTTTATTATTGATTATGTGTCTTCTGGTTGAATTTTATGGTCCCACTTATGGTAGGGATCTCTCTGTGCTAGAAACTGCAACAACATAGCCTAGAAACCATCCGTACTCCAAACAGTTTACAATCCAGAAGACAAGACAGACAAACAAGTAGAGACATGCAACAAAGAAACAGCGTCCCAGATGTACAGTGCAATGGCATGCTAGTTTCCCTTTCACATAACAGCCCCCCTCTTCCACTCACCTCTCCTGGGCTCAGCTCCATTCAAACCTTTCCAGTGTGGGCTAGACCAGAACAATAGTTAGGAATCATGTTCCAAGCCCTGTCCAATACCAAATGCTTAAGAAACAACCTATAACTCACCGCACTATTGCATGTACTTTGCCGCATTCTGTAAAGACCATCTGTCCCTGAACTGAGAGAAACGTCAGTTTATGGCAGGAAGAATAAATGATTGATTGTCATTGTAGCCAGGTATTTTCAAAGGGGTTAAGGGGGTCAGGTACCCAGCTGTTGGGAACGTTCAGTGGAAGTTGGATGATGAACTCCCTCAGGCTTCTTTGAGAATCCCAACTGCAACGTCCTTTCTCCAGTAGGTTAGTTTGAAATCATCCTTAGACAGATAATATTACTTAGCACTCATGTAGTTCTTTACAGCTGCAATGTGTAAAGAATGGCTATTCATCCACAAAACACACCGGCATGCTAGAGGTCTGACTGAAGGCACAGTGGAGTGAATGGTTGACTAGGTAAGTATTATTGTTCCCATTGTACAGCAGGGGCAAGTAAGTCAGGGAGGTGAAGTGATTTGTCCAAATAAGAAAGACAACTGGGCATAGAACATAAAAGTTCATATTCCCACTTCTGTGCCTTCTGCCCTGATCTCAGATATAGACATCCCAAAACCTCCAGCTGCCAGAAGCTGGGACTGGACAACAAGGGATAGATCACTCGAAACTGTACTTTTCTGTTAATTTCCTGTGAAGCTTCTCACATGGACCACTATCAGAAGACAAGATACTGGGGTAGAGGCTCCATTAGTCTGACCTTCTTGGCAAAGTTGTTGCTAGCATACTAGACATTAGATATTTACATGAATATATTCCAGCTAGTACAGATATATTCCAATCTAGTACAAGCTAAGATGGTCTGATAAATCAATGAGTAAGGATGTTGGGTCTAAGATATTAGGAACAAGGGGAGGTAATAAACAGATGCCATTTAATACATAAGGTGGTGTGTAGGTTGCATATGTTAGTTGTCTATCTTAGTCTATAAATGTCAGGATACTTTGATTTAATTCTTTGTGTGGCCTAGGGGATGGCAGAAACTCTCACTACCGACTGATCCATTCCTTGCTACTAAGCACTCATGTGTTAGTGTACTTGTAACCACAGAGCCAGGGCTTTCATACTGTCCCTAAGGGGCAATAAGCCTGGCTGAGTGCCTTTGTCACCGAACCGTGTCTGTGGTCTTTCTTTATGAGTAACATTGAGCTCTGTTGAACGAGGAGGCTGCCTTATCTGCTGTTAATAATAACTAAGGACAGAAGCACTGGGCAGCCTGCACAGCATTACTAAGGCAACAACGTTCCAGCCTTCAGCACTTAACCGCACTGGGTAGTATTTTCGAGGTCTGCTAAACCAGTTCTCTGCACAGAGCTGGAACAGCACCCCAAAGGAACACACACACACAAGCCAGCTAGCAATATCTATCTATCTATCTATCTCCTTCTCTATTTGCCGCAGCTAAATTATTGACCCAGTACATTTCAAGAGGTTAACTCATTAGTGATCCTTGAAACATTTCCATATCCATTTCAACATTTTTGGATGGAAGCTTGTCTTTTTGATGACATGGAGACTTCATCAAAAAAAGTATTTCCATGAAGCAATTTTTTTTTTTATAAACTGAAAAGTTCCATTTCTGGTAACTGAATCATAGAAATGTAAGGTGGGAGAGGACCTCAAGGAGTTCAGCTGGTCCATCCCCTTGCGCTGTGGGAGGGAGAAGTAAACCAAGAGCAGCCCTGACAGCTGTTTGCCCAACACGTTTTTAAAATCCTCCAATGAAGGAGATTCCATAATTGCCCTTGGACGCCTATTACAGAGCTTAATTCCCCTTAAAGTTAGAGAGCTTTTCCTAATACCTAACCTAAATCTTCCTTGCTGCCACCTTCAGCGGACATGCAATTGATCACCATCCTCTTTAGAGCAGCCCTTAACCTCTTTGAAGATTCTTAGAATGGTCCCCCTCAGGCTTCTTTTCTCAAAATTAAACATGCCCTGTTTTTTTTTAACTTTTCCTCATTGGTCAAGTTTTCTAAATCTTTTATCATTTGTGTTGCTCTCCTCTGGATTGTCTCCTATTTGTCCACATCTTTCCTAATGTGTGCCACCCAGAACTGGATACAGTACTCCAGCTGAGGCCTCAAGTAGAGTGAGACAATGACCTGCCGTGTCTTGCATACCACACTCCTGTTTATATACCCCAGAATGACATAGCCTTTATGCCACTACCTCATATTGTTGACTCATATTACATTTGTGATCCACTATAACCCCCAGAACTTTATTTGATGCAAAAAAAATCAATTGGCTCTATTAATTATTCAGAGTACAATGAATACTATTTCCTTTTATTCTTCCTAGACTTTATAGTATATTAAACAAGAGGGGTAAGCTGTACCCATTCTACAAGTACAGGTCAGCTGACTCCTCAATGAGGAAAAGTTTTGGAATGGATGGAGGATTTCCAGCTAGCTCGCATTACTAAGAAAGGCAAAGTTATTTCACAATACAGTTACTTTTAATTACAATTCCAGCTGCATCTGGCTAGTAGGTCTAACTTACCAGTTCTGTTGACAGAGCTTGTCAATAAAAACTCCCTTTGTTCCCAATCTTTTTCTCTCAAGAGGACACACAACAGTCGTGGCTCCTGAAAAATGGTTCATTGTGTGGAGGTATATCTTGCTTTTCCCAACACTAGATATATATCAGTTATAGGAAGATTTTTCACCTGATCCTCATTTCCATGAAGGTCACTCTACACCACTGTAGCAATGTCCAGAGGGCTTAAATTGTGTGTGATGAGTCTAAATCACTTCCACTTTTTACACTGTTGGGATAGTGCGAGGTGTTGTTATTATAAATGAGAATCTGCCACTCCAAAAGCAAAAGACTCTGGTAAAGTTTGTAGACATCTGCATCGGTTAGAATCTCTTTCCATCATCACCCACCTGCTTTTAGCCTTACCTACCATATTAATGAACTGCAGCTCAAATTGGCTGCATGAGAGGGAATGTTTTGTACTCCTCCCTCACCTGTACATCACTCTGGGGATTGTCTGATCAGAACAGAATTTCACAGAATTCCCTAGAAGGTATAACACATTCTACTAGTCCGACTCATCTCCTGGTTAAAGCACCAGTACTAACTGCTAGAAAACCAGCACACATTCCAAATGTTTCCCACACTTCGTGAACTTCAGTGTATTACTTGAGCCCTTCCTTCAGCCTCATTTTCCCCATCTGTAAAATAATGAGAAATGCCATAATTTGACTCCTCCCACTTGCTGGGCACAAAGCGTTCACAAAAAGAGCCACAGCTATAAGTGTTATAAGTAAGGAGCAAAGATTTCTGCTGCATATACTTGAGTACAATCCAATAGCATCTGATCTAGTCACCATTTACAGATAGACAGCTACAGAGCACTCCTGTAACAGGGGAATGCATCACTTCATAAATCCATAGATTCATAGATTCCAAAGCCAGAAGGGTCCATTGTGATCATCTAGTCTGACCTCCTGCATAACACAGGCCATAGAATGTTCCCAAAATAATTCCTACAGCAGATCTTTTACTAAAAAATAATCCAATCTTTTTTAAAAAAATGACCACTGACGGAAAGTCCACCATGCTTCGTGAATTCTTTCACTGATTAATTAAACTCATTGCAAAAATTAACATCTTATGTCCAGTCTGAATTAGTCTAGCTTCAACTTCCAGCCATTGGATCGTATTAGAACTTTCTCTGCCAAATTGAAGAGTCCATTATAAATATTTGTACCACATATGGGAACTTAGAAACTTTGATCAAGTTACCCCTTAACCTTCTCTGAACTATTTCCAGTTTATCAACATCCTTCTTGAGTTGCAAACACCAGAGCTGGACATAGAATCCCAGCAGTGGCACCAATGCCAAATACAGAGACAAAATAACCTCTCTACTCCTTCTTGAGATTCCCCTGTTTACACATCTAAGCATTGCATTAGGCCTTCATGCTACAGCATCTCACTGGGAGCTCATATTCTGCTGGTTATCCACCACTGCCCCCAAAACTTTTTCTGAGTCATAGCGTCTCAGGATAGAGATCCTATCCTGTAAGTATGGCCTGTGTTCTTTGTTCCTGTAGGTATACATTTAAATTTAACCACATTAAAACACATATCATTGTTTGCTTACATCCAGTTTACCACACAATCCATATTTCCCTATATCAGGGACCTTACCTCTTCATTATTTACCTATCCCCCAATTTTTGCATCATCTTCAACTGTGTGATTATTTTATGCTTTAATCTAAGTTGTTTATAAAAATGTTAAAAAGCACAATGTCAAGAACGAATCCTGGAAGGACCATACCGGAAAGACACCTGCTAGATGATGATTCTCAATTAATTACTACATTTTGAGACCTATCAGTTAGTAAGCTATTAATCCATTTAATGGTTGCCATATTGATTTTATGTATGCAGTGCTGTTATAGCTGTGTCAGTCCTAGGACAGTAGAGGGACAAGGTTACTGAGGTAACCTCTTTTGTTGGACCAATTTTTGTTGGTGGGAGAGGCAAGATTTTGAGCTTACACAGAAGTCTCAGCTCTGTGAGTTCTGTGTAATCTCGAAAGTTTGTCAATGTCAAGAACAGAAGTTCATCCAATAAAAGATGTTGCCTCACCCACCTTTTCTCTCTAATGTTGATCTTATGTCATTCTCTAGGGTATTTTTATTCAAATTATCATGAGGTGTGAAGCCAAATGCCTTATTAAGTCTATTACATCAACAATATTATCTTTATCAGCCAAACTTGTAATCTCATCAAAAAAAGATGGCCAATTAATTAACGGGATCTATTTTCCATAAAACACAACAGAAGTGACATTAATTATATTACCCCTTTAGTCCTTTATTAAACGAGTCCTGTATCAGCTGCTCCGTTATCTTGCCTGGCATCAATATCAGACTGACAGGTATATAATTACCTAGGCCATTCCATTTTCCCTTTTTAAATATTAGACCAAAATTAGCTATCTTCCAGTCTTCTGGAACTTCTCTGGAGTTCCATGGCTTATTGAAAATCATTACTAACAGTCCAGTGATTTCCTCAGCCAGCTCTTTTAAAACTCTTGGACACAAGTTCTCCAGTTCCGCTGATTTAAAAATGTCTAATTATAGTAGCTGTGGCTTATCATCTTCCTGAGATACGATTGATATTGATGATATTATATATATATATATATATATATATATATATATATATATATATATATATATACATACACACACACACACACACACACACACACATTGGGAAAGAAACAGATGATGCAATCATATCATATGAGGATAATTACACTATTTCCCTTCACCTTGTATCTCAGGAGGATGATAAGCCACAGCTACTATAATTAGACATATATATATATATATATATATATATCATCATCATCAATATATATATAAACTCGGCTGGCTATAGATTTGTTCTCATGCCCCTTTGCTTCCCATATCAATTTTAGAAATTTCCTAACTTCTCATAATCAGAGTATGTCCAGTGTGCCCAGCCAGGTGAAGAGCCACCATTGAAATCAGTCATGGATATGAAACATAATCTGAAGTTGACTGCCTCTATAGCGCAGGTTGTTACAGAAACTCCATTTGAAGAGCTTGGCCACACAATTGCCCTGTCCTATTCAAAACTAGTTCAGGGAAGACCACATGTGCCTTGACTGGTCAAAACCCTGAAGGGCAAATTGTTGGGTCAGTGACTAGAGAATGATTACCAATTGTCTTCACTGACCACTCATTATACCAAGCAGATTCCATCATCATGTCCTGTGGTTGTATAAGTGACCAGAAAGGGCATCTAAAAGACATGTGAACTGGTTGAAGAGGGCTGAGTACAGAAGCGAGTTGATGTTCTCATGGATCTTGGTGTGGAGCATGTTGGAGGACACCGCATGAAGAATATGGGGAACAGTGGTATGTTACTAAGTATTGGCAATAGATTTCACCAATTAATTCCTACAGGCTCCTTTGAAAATGCCACCATGAAACTAGGTCTGACATCTGTTGTTAGTGCTGGTGTGTGAATTTGCTTTTCTCCTGTGCTGTGCCAGGAGCTCTGGTGTTGGATGCACCTGTGTGGCTTGCAGCTTTTTGACTCAGCAGACCTCAAAGTTAATGATTAAAAAAAGACCACATACTCAGTTTGGTGGCAAAGGCTCAGCTAGGTTTATTGTCAACAACAGCAAATGGTACCAAGCTACAGTTTTACTAACATATGTATGCCTGTGACAAGATATTCACTCAGTCAACATAATGTTGTCCCCTAGGCCAATTCTATTGGTCCTCCTTTCACTCTTCCTTTCATACAGTAACACAAACAAGTTACGTATTAAATCAATAGGTTGTTACCAGACTTGTACCTTGTAGTTCTAACAAAATATTCTCATCTATTACCCCAACCTATCCTTCTCTTTACAAGAGGTCTGTGTGTTCCTCTACCACCCTGTTAGCAATGTATTTATATAGTTACTTAAGAGTTCTGTGTGTTCCTGTAACATGTTCTCTGATCAGGAATGTGCTTATTTGTTTGGCTGATATTCTGACAAGGTCTATTTTGGTTAAGAACACAAGAAAATTAGAACAGCCATACTGGATCAGACCAATGACCCATCTAGTCCAGTATCCTGTCTTCTGACAGTGGCTGATGCCAGGTACTTTAGAGGGAATGTACATAACAGGCAATTAAGTGATCCATCCTCTGTTGTTCATTCCCAGCTTTTGGCAAACAGAGGCTTGGGACACTCAGAACATGGTGTTGCATCCCTGCCCATCCTGGCTAATAGCTATTGATGGGCCTATCTTCCATTAACATATCTAATTTTTTTTAACCCAATTATATTTTTGGACTTTACAACATCCCCTGGCAAGGAGTACCACAGGTTGACTGTGCGTTGCGTGAAGAAGTAGTCTCCCAAGATCTGTGAGAGTGATGGGTCATCCTTCAGGATAAGTTGTAGATCACTCACAAATCTTGGGAGACAGGCCAGTCCTTGCTTACAGACAGTCCCACAACCTGAAGCAAATACTCACCAGCAACCACACACCACACAACAGAACCACTAACCCAGGAACCTATCCTTGCAACAAAGCCCGTTGCCAACTATGTCCACATATCTATTCAGGGGACACCATCATAGGGTCTTGAGGTGTCTTGAGATACTAAGTCAAATGCCTTATAGAAATCTAAGTCTATTACATCCACTCTAGTACCTTTGTCAGCCAAACTTGTAATCTCATCCAAAAATGATATCCAATTAGTTTGACAGGATCTATTTTCTATAAACCCATGTGGACTGGCATTAATTATAGTACCTTCCTTTAAGTTCTTTATTTCTTAAATTCTGTATCAGCTAGTCCATTATCTTGACTGGGATTCATGGCAGACAGACATGCCTATAATTTCCTAGGTCAACCCATTTTCCCTTTTTAAATATTGGCCCAACATTTAAGTCTTATGGAACTTCTCCAGACTCCGAGGCTTATTGAAAATCAGTATTAACAGTCCAGTGATCTCCTCAGCCAGCTCTTTTAAAACTCTTGGATGCAAACGCTCCAGCCCTTCTGATTTTAAAATTTCCCACTCTAACAGCTGATGTTTATCATTTTTCAGAGATATCAGTGGAAGGGAAATGTGTAATTATCACTATACAATATGACTACATCATCTGTTTTTGATTTCCCAAATGCAGACCAGAAATATTTATTGAACACTTCTGCCTTTCTGCATTGTTATGGATAATTCTATAATTTACATCTAGTAATGTCCCAATAGCACTCTCAGGATTTTTTTTCTTATACTTTAAAAAAAAACATCATAATTGTCCTTAACTCCACTGACCATAAATATCTCCTTGTGTCCCTTTGCTTCCTGTATCAATTTTCCTAAATTGCTATATATATATATTTAAAAAACTCACCTGGTTTGGAGGGGAAGTGAAGGCATTTGTGTGTGTATTTATAATTCCTTCACTTCCCCTCCAAACCAGGTGAGTTTTTTAAACAGTATGGCCTTCTTTCTCCAGGTTCCATGGCAACATTCAAATTCCAAACTAGTGGAACACAAATTTTGTACAGTAAACATAAGGAGAGAAGCTCGATTGTGAAAGTGGGATTTTCAAAGAACACAAGAATGGCCAACTGGGTCAGACCAATGACTCATCTAGCCCAGTAGCCTGTCTTCCAGTGATGGCCAATGCCAGGTGCTCCAGAGGGAATGAACAGAACAGGGCAATTAGTGAGTGGTCCATCCAAAGTGTCTAGGACCCAGCTTCTGGCAGTCAGAGTTTAAGGGACATCCAGAGCATAGTGTTGCGTCCCTGGCCATCTTGGCTAATAGCCACTGATGGTCTCATAACATTTCCTTATTCACTTTCTCCACACCATTCATGATTTTATAGACCTCTCTTGTATCCCCACTCAGTCGTCTCTTTTCCACACCTCACTGGGAAGGTGTTTCATACCTCCAATAATTTTTGTTGCCCCTTTCTCTCCTTTTTCCTACCCTAGTATATCTTTTTTGAGATGGGGTGACCAGAACTATTTTCAGTATTCAAGGTGATGCTTTATATAATGACATTATGTCTTATTATCTATCCCTTTCCTAATGGTTCCTGATATTGCATTAGGTTTTTTCAATGCTTCTGCATATTGAGTGGATGTTTTCAGAGAACTATCCACAATGCTTCCAAGCTCTCTTTCCTGAGTGGTAATAGCTAACTTAGACCCCATCATTTTATATGCATAGTTGGGATTATGTTTTTCAATGTGCATTACTTTGCAATTATCAACATTGAATTTCATCTGCCTTTTAATTGACCTGTCACCCAGTTTAGTGAGTTCCCCTTTTTAACTCTTCACAATCAGCTTTGGATTTAACTATCTTGAGTAATTTTCTGCTGTCTGCAAACTTTGCCACCTCACTATGTACCCCTTTTTCCAGATCATTCATGAATATATTGAACAGCAATGGGTCCTAATACATATCCTTGGGAACTCTGCTATTTACCTCTCTCCATTGTGAAAACTGACCATTTATTCCTACTCTTGGGTTCTGAGTCTTTAACTAGTTACTGATCCATGAGAGGACCTTTCCTCTTATCTGTTGACTGCTTATTTTGCTAAAGAGACTTTGGTTGGTGATCTTTTCAAAGGCTTTCTGAAAGTCCAAGTATACTGTCAGGGTTCCCTTCCCATTATGAACTCTGGGGTACAGATGTGGGGGACCCACATGAAAACCCCCCTAAATTTATATTCCACCAGCTTAGGTTAAAAACTTCCCCAAGGCACAAATCCCTTGTCCTCGGACCGTAATGCTGCTACCACCAAGTGATGTAGACAAACATTGAGGGAGGGGCCACTTGGAGCCCTATCTCCCCCCAAATTATCCCCCAAAGCTCCTTCACCCCTTGTCTGGAGAGGCTTGAGAATAATATACCCACCAAATAGGTTAACACGGTAAGCACAGACCAGACCCTTGGATTTTTAGTACACTAAAAAAATCAATCAGGTTCTTAAAAGAACAACTATATTTAAAAAAAAAAAGTAAAAGAAGCACCTCTGTAAAATCAGGATGGAAGGTAATTTTACAGGGTAATAAAAAGATTTAAAACACAGAGAGCCCCCCTCTTGCCACAACTTCACAGTTACAAAAACAGAAATAAAACTACCGCTTAGCATAGGGAAAATTCACAAGCTAAAACAAAAGATAATCTAATGCATTTCCTTGCTAGTACTTACAATTTCTGTAATCCCAGATGCTCATTTCAGATATGTTTTTAGGAGGTGTTTTTTTCTGCCCTCGTCCCTCTCTGTCTGAGAGAGAACCAACAAACCCCCCACCCCAAAGAGAGCACAAACAAAACCTTCCCCCACCCCAGATTTGAAAGTATATTCTTTCCTTATTGGTCCTTATGGTCAGGTGCCAACCAGGTTATTTGAGCTTCTTAACCCCTTACAGGTAAAGGAGGGATTTTATGCTACCCGTAGCTATATGTTTGTGACATATACTGTATCCATTGGATCACTATTGTCCACATTTGTTGACCCTTCAAAGAATTTTAATAGATTGGTGAGGCATGATTTCCCTTTACAAATATGTGTTGACACTTCCCTAATCACGTTCATCTCTGTGTCTGATAATTCTGTTTCTTTACTATGGTTGTGACCCATTTTCCTAGTACTAAAGTTAGGCCTGTAATTTCCTAGGATTGCCTCTTGCATTACATTAAATATCTGCCAGGCATCTGGTAAGAGGCTGATTTAAATGATAGGTTACATACTACAGTTAGTAGTTCACAGTATCATATCTGAGTTTCTTCCAAACTCATGGGTGAATACCCTCTAGTCCTGATCACTTATTGTTTAATTTATCATTTTGTTCCAAAACCTTCTCTATTGACACCTGAATCTGGGACAGTTCCACAGAAGCCTAAGGAAGTTAGGAACCTGAGATATATTTAAATTCATTGAGATTTGGGCACTTAATTCCCACAGTCTTCTTTGAAAATGCCAGCTTCAAACTAGATCTGACATCCAATGGAAGTTGGGAACTTAACTCCCTTAGGCATAATGTAATTAATAATGGGGGCATATATAAAGATCATGCTAAGTGTCATATAATCCTAGCATCTTAGACTCATAGACATTAAAATCAGAAGGACCATATCAGGGCTGGGGCAGGGTTTTGGGGCACAGGGTTGGAGCATAGGCTTACCTCCCTGTGGCTCCTGGTCAGCGGTGCAGCTGGGGTGCAGAGGCAGGCTGCCTACCTGTCCTGGCACCGTGGACCGTGCTGCACCCTGGAAGCAGCCAGCAGCAGGTCCAGCTCCTAGACAGATGCGCACAAGCGGCTCCATGTGGCTCTCACCCACAAACTTGGATGCGGGGGCAGCGCATGGAGCCCTGTGGCTCCCCTGCCTAGAAGCCTGATCCACTGTGGCCGCTTCTGGGGCACAGTGCGGTGTTGGAACAGGCAGGCACTAGCCTGCCTCAGATGGGCAGTACCTCCGACAGGATTTTTAACATCCTGGTCAGTGGTGCTGCCCAGAGCCGCTAGGGTCTCTGGGTGTTGAGCAAGGCAACCCAGTGCCTTACATGCCATGACCCAGTACTGGGTCACAATCCTAACTTTGAAAAATACTGTCTTAGAGTGTAAATGAAAGGGTTTAATAGCAGATCTCCATGCTTGGAGCTCCTGCAATGCCTGCCTCTATGCATGTGGGGCAGCCAGTGTCCTACCAAGCAGGTAGGAGACTGGTGTAGAGAAAGACTGTATCCTGTAATCTTGATGTATGTGTTCCCAATTAATAGTTTAAAGCTAAGGGATAGAACCCAACTAAACTCTTGAAGGGTTGAGCCTCTGGGGCAGCTGCAGATCCTTTGATTCAGCAGAGGACTGTGAATGATACAGTAAGTGGTAGAATTTAAGATTTAAGCCTGGCTGTTTAAAAATAGCCAGAGCCTCGCGAACCAGCTGAGCGGCAGCGAACCAGCGGAGCAGCGGGGACAGCAGAGCAGCTCACAGCAGGAGTTTGCCTGGGACTGGTAAGTATCCGAGTGTGTGTGTTTGCTTGCTGAGGAAGTATCCGAGCGTGTGTTTGCTGGGAGGGAGCCTGAGTGAGTGTCTGATTGGCTGCTAGCCTGCAGGGGGCGGGCATTAGGGTGTCTGTGTGTTTGCGTCAGGGAAGCCTGGCTGTTTAAAAATAGCCGGAGCCTCGCGAACCAGCTGAGCGGCAGCGGAGCAGCGGGGACAGCAGAGCAGCTCACAGCAGGAGTTTGCCTGGGAGTTCGCCTGGAGTGAGCCCATTGAGGCTTACATCTTGCCAACGTCTCTGAGGAAGCTCCGTAGTAGGTAGGTGATATGGAAGGGGGGGGTTCAGCTGTTGTGACCTGCACTGGATGTGCCATGTTTGTCTTTCTTCCACAGGACAGAAGCGACTTTGTCTGTACAAAGTGCAAGCTGGTCTCCATATTGGAAGAAAAAAGATTGAAGGTCTGGAGCAACAGGTAACGACCCTGCGTTGTATACGAGAGACTGAGGATTTTCTGGACCAAACTCAGGATAGCCTTCTAGGGGCACAAAGCTCTAAAGATATAGAGCAGGTTGCACAGAGGGGCCAAGAGGCCAGTGAAGAAGCTTGGCAACATGTGACCTCCAGAAGAGGTAAGCGGAATGTCCGGGTTCCAGTAACACAGACACAGTTAACTAACCGCTTTCATGTTCTCTCCACAGGTACCAATGCGGAGAGTGGACCAGATGATATGTCTGGGGGGAGAAAGCAGAAGGAGACCCCGCTGGTTGGGAGGCATGAGATGCGATGTCCTGAGGTTGGGGGTTCCACGACCACCACTCCCAAGAGGAGAAGGCGGGTGGTGGTGGTCGGGGACTCTCTCCTCCGGGGGACTGAGTCATCTATCTGCCGCCCTGACCGGGAAAACCGAGAAGTCTGCTGCTTGCCAGGGGCTAAGATTCGTGATGTGACGGAGAGACTGCCGAGACTCATCAAGCCCTCGGATCGCTACCCCTTCCTGCTTCTCCACGTGGGCACCAATGATACTGCCAAGAATGACCTTGAGCGGATCACTGCGGACTACGTGGCTCTGGGAAGAAGGATAAAGGAGTTGGAGGCGCAAGTGGTGTTCTCGTCCATCCTCCCCGTGGAAGGAAAAGGCCTGGGTAGGGACCGTCGAATCGTGGAGGTCAACGAATGGCTACGCAGGTGGTGTCGGAGAGAAGGCTTTGGATTCTTTGACCATGGGATGGTGTTCCATGAAGGAGGAGTGCTGGGCAGAGACGGGCTCCATCTTACGAAGAGAGGGAAGAACATCTTTGCCAGCAGGCTGGCTAACCTAGTGAGGAGGGCTTTAAACTAGGTTCACCGGGGGAAGGAGACCAAAGCCCTGAGGTAAGTGGGAAAGCGGGATACCGGGAGGAAGCACAGGCAGGAATGTCTGTGAGGGGAGGGCTCCTGCCTCATACTGGGAATGAGGGGCGATCAACAGGTTATCTCAAGTGCTTATATACAAATGCACAAAGCCTTGGAAACAAGCAGGGAGAACTGGAGGTCCTGGTGATGTCAAGGAATTATGACGTGATTGGAATAACAGAGACTTGGTGGGATAACTCACATGACTGGAGTACAGTCATGGATGGTTATAAACTGTTCAGGAAGGACAGGCAGGGCAGAAAAGGTGGGGGAGTAGCACTGTATGTAAGGGAGCAGTATGACTGCTCAGAGCTCCGGTACGAAACTGTGGAAAAACCTGAGTGTCTCTGGATTAAGTTTAGAAGTGTGTGCAACAAGAGTGATGTCATGGTGGGAGTCTGCTATAGACCACCGGACCAGGGGGATGAGGTGGATGAGGCTTTCTTCTGGCAACTCACGGAAGCTACTAGATCGCATGCCCTGATTCTCATGGGTGACTTTAATTTTCCTGATATCTGCTGGGAGAGCAATACAGCGGTGCATAGACAATCCAGGAAGTTTTTGGAAAGCGTAGGGGACAATTTCCTGGTGCAAGTGCTAGGGGAGCCAACTAGGGGGAGCGCTTTTCTTGACCTGCTGCTCACAAACCGGGTAGAATTAGTGGGGGAAGCAAAAGTGGATGGGAATCTGGGAGGCAGTGACCATGAGTTGGTTGAGTTCAGGATCCTGACGCAGGGAAGAAAGGTAAGCAGCAGGATACGGACCCTGGACTTCAGGAAAGCAGACTTTGACTCCCTCAGGGAACAGATGGCCAGGATCCCCTGGGGGACTAACATGAAAGGGAAGGGAGTCCAGGAGAGCTGGCTGTATTTCAAGGAATCCCTGTTGAGGTTACAGGGACAAACCATCCCGATGAGTCGAAAGAATAGTAAATATGGCAGGCGACCAGCTTGGCTTAATGGTGAAATCCTAGCGGATCTTAAACATAAAAAAGAAGCTTACAAGAAGTGGAAGGTTGGACATATGACCAGGGAAGAGTATAAAAATATTGCTCGGGCATGTAGGAAAGATATCAGGAGGGCCAAATCGCACCTGGAGCTGCAGCTAGCAAGAGATGTCAAGAGTAACAAGAAGGGTTTCTTCAGGTATGTTGGCAACAAGAAGAAAGCCAAGGAAAGTGTGGGCCCCTTACTGAATGAGGGAGGCAAGCTAGTGACAGAGGATGTGGAAAAAGCTAATGTACTCAATGCTTTTTTTGCCTCTGTTTTCACTAACAAGGTCAGCTCCCAGACTGCTGTGCTGGGCATCACAAAATGGGGAAGAGATGGCCAGCCCTCTGTAGAGATAGAGGTGGTTAGGGACTATTTAGAAAAGCTGGACGTGCACAAGTCCATGGGGCCGGACGAATTGCATCCGAGAGTGCTGAGGGAATTGGCGGCTGTGATTGCAGAGCCCTTGGCCATTATCTTTGAAAACTCGTGGCGAACGGGGGAAGTCCCGGATGACTGGAAAAAGGCTAATGTAGTGCCCATCTTTAAAAAAGGGAAGAAGGAGGATCCTGGGAACTACAGGCCGGTCAGCCTCACCTCAGTCCCTGGAAAAATCATGGAGCAGGTCCTCAAAGAATCAATCCTGAAGCACTTAGAGGAGAGGAAAGTGATCAGGAACAGTCAGCATGGATTCACCAAGGGAAGGTCATGCCTGACTAATCTAATCGCCTTTTATGATGAGATTACTGGTTCTGTGGATGAAGGGAAAGCAGTGGATGTATTGTTTCTTGACTTTAGCAAAGCTTTTGACACGGTCTCCCACAGCATTCTTGTCAGCAAGTTAAGGAAGTATGGGCTGGATGAATGCACTATAAGGTGGGTAGAAAGCTGGCTAGATTGTCGGGCTCAACGGGTAGTGATCAATGGCTCCATGTCTAGTTGGCAGCCGGTGTCAAGTGGAGTGCCCCAGGGGTCGGTCCTGGGGCCCGTTTTGTTCAATATCTTCATAAATGATCTGGAGGATGGTGTGGATTGCACTCTCAGCAAATTTGCGGATGATACTAAACTGGGAGGAGTGGTAGATACGCTGGAGGGGAGGGATAGGATACAGAAGGACCTAGACAAATTGGAAGATTGGGCCAAAAGAAATCTAATGAGGTTCAATAAGGATAAGTGCAGGGTCCTGCACTTAGGATGGAAGAATCCAATGCACCGCTACAGACTAGGGACCGAATGGCTCGGCAGCAGTTCTGCGGAAAAGGACCTAGGGGTGACAGTGGACGAGAAGCTGGATATGAGTCAGCAGTGTGCCCTTGTTGCCAAGAAGGCCAATGGCATTTTGGGATGTATAAGTAGGGGCATAGCGAGCAGATCGAGGGACGTGATCGTTCCCCTCTATTCGACACTGGTGAGGCCTCATCTGGAGTACTGTGTCCAGTTTTGGGCCCCACACTACAAGAAGGATGTGGATAAATTGGAAAGAGTACAGCGAAGGGCAACAAAAATGATTAGGGGTCTAGAGCACATGACTTATGAGGAGAGGCTGAGGGAGCTGGGATTGTTTAGTCTGCAGAAGAGAAGAATGAGGGGGGATTTGATAGCTGCTTTCAACTACCTGAAAGGGGGTTTCAAAGAGGATGGCTCTAGACTGTTCTCAATGGTAGCAGATGACAGAACGAGGAGTAATGGTCTCAAGTTGCAATGGGGGAGGTTTAGATTGGATATTAGGAAAAACTTTTTCACTAAGAGGGTGGTGAAACACTGGAATGCGTTACCTAGGGAGGTGGTAGAATCTCCTTCCTTAGAGGTTTTCAAGGTCAGGCTTGACAAAGCCCTGGCTAGGATGATTTAACTGGGACTTGGTCCTGCTTTGAGCAGGGGGTTGGACTAGATGACCTTCTGGGGTCCCTTCCAACCCTGATATTCTATGATTCTATGATTTTATTTTAAATAAAATAATTAGTGAAATCAAACAGGCATTACAATACAGCCATACACTACATTTATATTTCCATTCCAGGATGAAATGGTGCATATGGGGGGATAAGTCCCTGGGTGAGAAAAATGGATATAGACTTCTTCCTCTAATGGTACCTTGATGGTGGATAAGCGCACTAATCTAAACGTAGCATACTAGCCTTTTATAATCAACTATAATAACCTAACTAACCTTAAATCCACCTTTTTACCATACCTATTCCTCTGCTACCATATCAAAACCAAGTATCTTGTACTTCTTTATTGGTTGTTAATATCAAACTTTATTCTAATTGTCATTTGCATCAATGCAAATGCTGCGGTTACCAATAGTTTAAAACATCCCCAAATCCCTGTACAACACCTGCTAAAACCAATTACAACAAAAGCTTGACTACATGACTCAAGGTTCTGCCTTGACTCACTTCTATGAATAATGCTCGCTCACTCATGCTAATGACTGAATTTTAGCTAGTATGAAGCCTTAACTTTAGGCCTAATGGCCTGCTCTCTACTTGTATTTCAACACATTCTAATCAGCATGAGCAAACACTATTCTCATGGGGCAGCGACCATAATTGGTCTGTGTTTGTACAGTGCCTATCACAATGGCATCCTGGTCTATGACTAGGGCTCCTAGATGATACAATGATACACCTACTACTATTACCAAAACTACTATAGTGGGATCAGAACATGTTCTCCTGACTGCACCAGAAGAATGACCCTCAGGTGAGAATTGGAATCTTGCATCAACCTCTCAGGTCTTTGATTGGATCCTGGATCCCAAAATTCCCTGGGACATTTTTTTCCTTGAGTTAAACTAAAATCTGATGGCTGAGGTTTGGTAAATTCAAATTTTGGTAAAGTCAAATTAATGTATGGCTTTTAAGTAGCCCTGAATGGTCGGTCATTCACACAGTTTTAGATGGTTATGTACACTTTGGAGGCACTGTGGTTTAGTGGAGCAAGCAGTAGCCTGAGCCTTATAAGTCCTGGGTTTTAGTCCCCTCTCTGCTACTAGCTTGTTGGGTGACCTTGACCCAGTCAGTTTGTAAAAGGAGACTAATGCTAGTGGCTTCCTTTGTGAAGTGCTTTGAGATCTATGGGGAAAAGTGCAATCTACACATGATTATTATTACCCTTGCTTTACAGTGCTGTCAGCATGACTCATCCCCCTACACCCGAGGAGAGATAGTCCTGATTTAGACCTTTGGAAGGAAGAGCAGAATCACGTCCCTTTAATCTTAATTTTCCTCTTGTACATGTGGCTTGACTGAGACACCAGCTGTTTCAATGGCAGAGCTGAGCATAAATCCCACTTTAGCTGACTACCAGCCATTCCTCCAGCCTAGAGTTGGAATAGGTACCTTCAAATGCTCCTGTCTAGCACCCTTCTGGTGGGACCCACTCCACTGATTTACATGGAAAGAGGCCCACTTCCTTGGAGATCAGTGGATGAAACCTGGGAGCTGGGATTTTCAAAGGAATACGGGTGGGTTTCCAAAGGTTATTGGGCACCTGAAGATACAGAGCAGTCAGTAGCGGAATTTTCAAAAGCACTTCAGGAGGTTAAGTGTCTTCCATTACAAATAAATAAGAGTTAGGAGTCAGATTTTTAAAGGAATTTCCATGCCTAATTCCCATTGTAATCCATGGGAGTCAGGCTCCTAAATGCCTTTAAAAATCTGGTTCTGAAATCTGAACTGGTTTAGCCAGTTTTGTAAATCCCACTTGGCACCTATCTGCATCTTTAGGTGCATAAATAGCTTTGAAAACCCAGCCCTTAGACTCCCCGCTCCCACTGACTTTCAATCCCCTAAACCCCTTGGAAAATCATGGCCTAGGGATATCTACTCAGGCAATGGAATGGCAGGTGACCAGCTTGGCTTAACAGTGAAATCCTTGCTGATCTTAAACACAAAAAAGAAGCTTACAAGAAGTAGAAGATTGGACAAATGACCAGGAAGGAGTATAAATATATTGCTCAGGCATGCAGGCATGAGTGAAATCAGGAAGGCCAAATCACACTTGGAGTTGCAGCTAGCAAGGGATGTTAAGAGTAACAAGAAGGGTTTCTTCAGGTATGTTAGCAACAAGAAGAAAGTCAAGGAAAGTGTGGGCCCCTTATTGAATGAGGGAGGCAACCTAGTGACAGAGGATGTGGAAAAAGCTAATGTACTTAATGCTTTTTTTGCCTCTGTCTTCACGAACAAGGTCAGCTCCCAGACTACTGCACTGGGCAGCACAGCATGGGGAGGAGGTGACCAGCCCTCTATGGAGAAAGAAGTGGTTTGGAACTATCTAGAAAAGCTGGATGAGCACAAGTCCATAGGGCTAGATGCACTGCATCTGAGAGTGCTAAAGGAGTTGGCGGATGTGATTGCAGAGCCATTGGCCATTATCTTTGAAAACTCATGGTGATCAGGGGAGGTCCCGGACGACTGGAAAAAGGCTAATGTAGTGCCCATCTTTAAAAAAGGGAAGAAGGAGGATTCTGGGAACTACAGGCCAGTCAACCTCACCTCAGTCCCTGGAAAAATCATGGAGTAGGTCCTCAAGGAATCAATTCTGAAGCACTTAGAGGAGAGGAAAGTGATCAGGAACAGTCAACATGGATTCACCAAGGGCAAGTCATGCCTGACTAATCTAATTGCCTTCTATGACGGTGGATAGAAATCTGGCTAGATCGTCAGGCTCAACAGGTAGTGATCAATGGTTCCATGTCTAGTTGGCAGCCGGTATCAAGCAGAGTGCCCCAAGGGTCGTTCCTGAGTTCGGTTGTGTTCAATATCTTCATTAATGATCTGGAGGATGGAGTGGACTGCACTCTCAGCAAGTTTGAAAATGATACTAAATTGGGAGGAGTGGTAGATAGGCTGGAGGGTAGGGATAGGATACAGAAGGACCTAGACAAATTGGAGGATTGGGCCAAAAGAAATATCAAGGTTGAAAGGGACCTCAGGAGCTCATCTAGTCCAACCCCCTGCTCAAAGCAGGACAAATCCCCAACTAAATCATCCCAGCCAGGGCTTTGTCAAGCCTGACCATAAAAACCTCTAAGGAAGGAGATTTCACCACCTCTCTAGGTAATGCATTCCAGTGCTTCACCACCCTCCTAGTGATGAAGTTTTTCCTAATATTCAACCTAAACCTCCCCCACTGCAGCTTGAGACCATTACTCCTTGTTCTGTCATCTGTTCCACTGAGAACAGTCTAGATCCATCTTCTTTGGAACCCCCTTTTAGGCAGTTGAAAGCAGCTATCAAATCCCCCCTCATTCTTCTCTTCTGCAGACTAAACAATCCCGTCCTAAGTGCAGGACTCTGCACTTGTCCTTGTTGAACCTCATCAGATTTCTTTTTGGCCAATCCTCCAATTAGTCTAGGTCCTTCTGTATCCTATCTCTACCCTCCAGCGTATCTACCTCTCCTCCCAGTTTAGTGTCATCTGCAAACTTGCTGAGGGTGCAATCCATGCCATCCTCCAGACCATTAATGAAGATATTGAACAAAACTGGCCCCAGGACCAACCTGGAGATTAGGAGATTGGATATTAGGAAAAACTTTTTCACTAGGAGGGTGGTGAAGCACTGGAAGGGGTTACCTAGGGAGGTGGTGGAATCTCCTTCCTTAGAGGTTTTTAAGGTCGGGCTTGACAAAGCCCTGGCTGGGATGATTTAGTTGGGGATTGGTCCTGCTTTGAGCAGGGGGTTGGACTAGATGACCTCCTGAGGTCCCTTCCAATCCTGATATTCTATGATTCTATTGTAATAATAAAGCCAAGAAGGATGGAGACTTGACTTGACAGCTTCTTACTGCGCTATAAATCAACTGATCTGAGTTTGGGAGGCAGTGACACAGGTACAGCAACACTAAACCAGTAGTGCTCCATTGTCTGGTGCATTGCATGGACATTTAAATTCCACGGAATTAGCTAGAGCTCTGGGAAAGATTCTCAGCTGGTGTAGATCAACAAGCCAATAGAGCTGTGCTAATTGACACCAGCCGAGGATCTGACCCTTTGCCTACAAGACGTCTGACATCAGTACGTAATTATATGTATTTTTATAGGTTAGTGACTCACCAATTTGCACACAACAATAGAGGTACTGGTGCTTTGGGAAGTAAGACTGATTTGTGAGACGCTATTGCTCATTTACTTATAAACTTGCACTAAGGATAAAAATGACAGAGAACCACTAGTCTAACAGTGACAGAGCCACTCATCTGGATGCTTACATCCAGATCCTCAGGTGGTGTAAAGTGCCATAGCTCCACTGACTTAATCTGACCTGTGTCAATTTACATCCCTCGAGGATCAGACTCCAATGATATGAACAGAGATATGCAAATTACACCCTGCTCAAAATCTGGCCCATTAATATCAGTGTAGCTAACCTGATTTACACCAGATGGGGACCTGAAACAGCGACTTTAGTGGAGTATTTCTGATTCACATCAGATGGAGATCTGGCTGTCTCTCTTTAGTGACACAGCAAACAGCTTTTAAGACCATAATACGTATATTTCAACCTGTCAATTCAAGTTAGGTTCAAAACATAGAGAATCCCTCTAGGCCAAAACCTTAAATTACAAAAAGACACAAAAACAGGAATCTATATTCCATCCAGCACAGATTATTTTACCAGCCATTAAACAAAAGGAAATCTAACGCATTTCTAGCAAGATTACTTACTATTTTAACAGGAGTTGTAAGGCTGCATTCCTGATCTGTTCTCTGCAAAAGCATCACATAGACAGACAAATCCTTTGTTCCCCCCCTCCAGATTTGAAAGTATCTTGTCCCCTCATTGGTCATTTTGGCTCAGGTGCTAGCAAGGTTATCTTAGCTTTTTAACCCTTTACAGGTGAAAGCGTTTTGCCTCTGGCCAGGAGGGATTTTACAGCACTGTATACAGAAAGGTGGTTACCCTTCCCTTTATATTTATGACACATCCCCCCACCCCAAATCACAGATAGGGTGAATCACTGGCTGTGATTTCTTTCTGGAGCTCTAGGAGAAAACAGAGTTAATAAGACACATGCACCTCTAAATATACTACTAACTGTATAAAGACTAACAATATTTTCCGCATCTCAGGGATGATTTTAACCAGTTGATTCATGGGCGAGTGCATCAGCCACTTTGTTAGAAGCTCCTGAAATGTGTTGCATGTCGAAATCAAAATCTTGGAGAGCTAAATTCCACCGAATAAGTTTTTTGTTATTTCCCTTGGCGGTATGAAGCCACTGTAGCACATCATGGTCGGTTTGCAGGTGGAAACACCGCCCGCAAATGTATGGGCATAGCTTTTCCAGAGCGTAGACAATGGCGTAATGTTCCTTTTCACTGACTGACAGTGGCTTTCCCTCTCAGACAGCTTTTTGCTGAGAAACATGACAGGATGGAACTCTTGATTCGATCCTTCCTGCATTAAGACTGCTTCCACACCACACTCGGACGCATTTGTGGTTACTAGGAATGGTTTGTCAAAGTCTGGGGCCCTTAGCACAGGATCAGACATGAGTGTCACTTTAAGCTGGTTAAAGGCCTTCTGACACTCTTCAGTCCACTGAGCTGAATTTGGCTTTTTCTTATTGGTTAGGTCTGTCAGTGGGGCAGCGATTTCACTGTATTGTGGTCCAAATCACCTGTAATATCCGGCCAAGCCTAAGAAGGATTGGACCTGTTTCTTTGACTTTGGGACAGGCCACTTTTGGATAGCATCCACTTTGGTCTGTAAGGGGTTGATAGTTCCTTGACCCACCTGGTGTCCAAGGTACGTCACTCTTTTTAGGCCTATTTGACCCTTCTTAGCCTTAATGGTTAGTCTGGCCTCCCTTATGCGCTCAAAGACTTTTTGTAGATGTTCTAGGTGTTCTGCTCAGGAATCCGAAAATATGGCCACATCGTCAAGGTAGGCAACTGCATATTCTTCCAATCCCACTAGGAGACCATCTACAAGTTTTTGGAAGGTGGCGGGTGCATTCCGCAGCCTGGAAGGGATCACATTAAATTCATACAGCCTGACATGTGTGGTGAAGGCTGACCTTTCCTTGGCAGATTTATTTAGTGGTACCTGCCAGTACCCCTTGGTTAAGTCCAAGGTAGACATGAACTGGGCCCATCCCAGTTTCTCCAATAGTTCATCTGTGCATGGCATTGGATAGTTGTCTGAGCGAGTTACAGCATTTAGCTTATAGTAGTCCATGCAAAAATGTATCTCCCCATCTGGTTTGGGAACTAGAACCACTGGAGATGCCCAGGCGTATACCCAAGGGTCATAGAGAAGTTCACCTCTTCCATGTCACCATCACTTTTCCCTTCATAGTAGACACCTTAAGGCCACTCAGTGTCATCTCCTCCCTGGGCTGTAAACTGCCATACCTTTAATTCTCTGGGCTTTTGGTTTGAGGTGGGGAATGCTATGAGATCATTAACAGCTCCTAGGCGCTATTGGACCATGATTGGCCCTTCCCCTGCTGCTTCCATTTTATGGGTCTGGAGCGCCTTTAAGACCATGACCTGGTCCCCTACTTTGAAGGAATGCTCTCTGTCATGTTTATCATACCAGACTTTTTGCTCTTTTTGAGAATTTTTTAGTTTTTTTTTTTAGCAAGGGCTAAAGAGGTTGGGAGGGTGTTTTGTAGGTTGGTTACAAAGTCCAGAAAGTTAGTTTCTGGAGAAGGTGTAAACCCCTCCCATTGCTGCTTTACCAACTGTAATGACCCCTTAACCTCACGGCCATATCAAGTTCAAATGGTGAAAACCCTAAACTGGGATGGGCTACAGCTCTGTAGGCAAAGAGCAACTGCTGCAACACTAGGTTCCAATCATTGGAGTGCACATTTATAAATTCATGTATCATGCCCCGCAAAGTTCCATTAAACTTCTCCACCAGACCATTTGATTGATGATGGTAAGGGGTGGCAATGAAGTGGTTCACCCCATGAGCTTCTCAAAGGCTTTCCATACTTCCTCCAGGAAATTAGTTCCTGCATCTGTGAGGATGTCAGAGGGCCAACCTACTCTGGCAAAAATGTTCGTAAGTGCCTGAAACACAGTTTTAGCCCTAGTTTTGCTTAGAGCTACTGCTTCTGGCCATTGGGTGGCAAAATCCATGAAAGTCAGTATGTACTGCTTTCCTCTGGGTGTCTTTTTCAGAAAAGGACCCAGAATATCCACAGCTACTCGCTGAAATGGAACCTCAATGATGGGGAGTGGCTCGAGAAGGGCTTTGACCTGGTCTTGGGGCTTTCCCACTCTTTGGCACACCTCACAAGACCAGACATAGGTAGAAACATCCTTGCCCATTCCCCCACAGTGGAACGACTTTTCCAAATGGTCTTTGGTCCTGTTCACCCCAGCATGGCTACTAGGATGATCGTGGGCTAAGCTCAAGAGCTTTACCTGGTACTTAGTTGGAACTACCAACTGTCTCTGAGGATGACAGTCTTCCTGGTGTCCACCAGAAAGAGTTTCCTTGTATAAGAGTCCTCTTTCTACAACAAACCTGGATCAATTAGAAGAGCTGAAAGGTGGTGGGTTGCTCCATGCTACCGTCCAAGCTCTTTGGAGGCTTTCATCTGCTTCCTGTTCGGTCTGGAACTGTTCCCTTGATGCTGGAGACATCAGTTCCTCATTGGATTGTGGATCTGGGCTTGGTCCCTCTGGAACTGATGCTGGTGATGGGGTTGTTTCCGTTGACTGTGAACTGCTGTCTGCTGGTGCACTATGTTGGGGTTCAGGCTCCAGCTGAGCCTCTTGTGTAGGGTTATCTGCTGCTGCCGGTGCAGGTTCAGTGGGGCCCTCTGGTGTTGGGGTTGCAAGTACTGGATTCAGTGCTGGCAATGGTTCTGGTGCTGGTTGTTCTGCCAGTTCTGGTTCTGGGGCTGGCTCTGTCTGGGTCTCTGGAACTGGATTCACTACTGCTGTTGCTGACGTTGGCATGGGGTCTGGTTTCATCACCTCTGACCAGGTCCTGGTAGAAGTTTCTGAAACAGAGCTAGGCGTGACGGCTTGCTTAGCCTGGCTGTAGGAGATCATTCCCACCCTCTAGACTAGCTTCACATGATTAGCCAAGTCTTCCCTGAACAGCATGGGGAAGGGATAATCATCATAGACTGCAAACATCCACGTTCCTGACCAGCCCTTTTACTAGATCATCAACTTGGCTCAAGGCAAGTCAAAAGAGCTTGATTTGAAGGGTTGAATCATCACTTGGACCTCTGGGTCGATTAAATGGGGGTCCACTAAGGAAGCATGGATAGCCGACACTTGTGCTCCGGTGTGCCTCCATGCAATGACCTTCTTCCCGCCCATACTCACAGTTTCCCTCCGCTCTGAGGGTATCTGGGAGGTATCTGGGCCTGAGGACCTCTGGTGTGATTCCGGTGCAATGAACTGTAATCTGTTGGGGTTCTTGGGGCAGTTGGCCTTTACATGCCCTGGCTCATTACATTTAAAACATTGTCCAGCTGACAGGTCATTGAGGCAAGGTGGGCTGCTGGAGAACAGTGTGGTGGGATAAGGTATCTGGAAAGTTCCTTGGGGTGTAGATGGGGCCTTGGGTTGCTCCCGGTTGTAGGGTGTGGTCTGAGGGTTCCCTTCTGGTATCCATTCCAACTGCGACCAGGGTTGTTCCTCTCTCCTCCCTCCACCCCTTTTGTTCTGGCTTGCCCTGACTCTCTGGTGGTCTGGGACTGCTCGTATTGATCAGCATAAGAAGCAAGATTTTCTGCTGAGCCCATTTTCTTATCCCATAAACACTGTTTTGGACATATTCAGGAATTGCTCCTGAATCATCAGTTCACACATTTTTTCAAAGCTAGTTACTTTCCTTGCTTTGACCCTTTTATATAACAGATCCTTCATCTGGTTTACATAAACCACATTACTTAGTCCAGATCCTCTCTTAAGGGCTCTAAATTTTACTCTGTAAGTTTCCAATGTAACTTGAAATTGTTTTAAAACCGAATTCTTGAATTTATTATAGTCAGAAGCCTCCTCAAGAGGCATCTTATTGAATGTGTCCATAGTTCTTCCAGTCAATTTTTCAAGGAATGTGGTCTTCTTGTGAGTTTCAGGAATTTGATGGAGTGTGCACAGTATCTCAAAGGTGAGAAAATATTCAGCAATATCACTGGATTCATCATACTGTGGACATAGTCGCTTCCATTTGTGGATTTTTGGGGAAGGATTGTTAGGGTTATTTGGTATATTCTGCTGAGCCTTTGCATTCTCCATCTCCAATGCATGCTTCCTCTCTTTTTCCTTTGCCTCCATTTCTCTCCTGTGGGCAGCCTCCCTTTCTTTTTCTTTGGCTGCCATTTCCATCTTTCTGAGTTCTATCCGTCTTTCATCTTCCTTTTATTTTTCCTCAGCTTCAAATCTGGCTAATTCCAGCTTCTGTTGAACAGTGCTGTCATCCTAACCCTTCTGTTTTTAACTAACTTTACACCTGAGAGTTAGAAGGAAAACAAAACAAAACAAAAACTGGCTTGTAAAATTTTGCTGTGCTGTAACCTGATACCCTTTTCTCGGATAGGTGTTCTCAGCCTACAGAAAAATCCGTTTATTATTCCTGCTGCTCTGTCCCCCAGGCAGAGAGACAGAATCTACAGCTGCAATCACTTTTTACAAAACCTTTTAAAATCCTGCTTTGCTTCTAGTTCAAAATGATCCCGCCTCTCTGCCGCCATGTCTAAGTTCCTTCCCCATTCTGAACTCTAGGGTACAGATGTGGGGACCTGCATAAAAGACCCCCTAAGCTTATTCTTACCAGCTTAGGTTAAAAACTTCCCCAATGTACAAACTTTGCCTTGTCCTTGAACCGTATGCTGCCACCACCAAGTGTTTAAACAAAGAACAGAGAAAGAGACCACTTGGAGACATCTTCCCTCAAAATATCCCCCCTAAGCCCTACACCCCCTTTCCTGGGGAAGGCTTGATAATAAGATCCTAACCAATTGGTACAGGTGAACACAGACCCAAACGCTTGGATCTTAAGAACAATGAAAAATCAATCAGGTTCTTAAAAGAAGATTTTTAATTAAAGAAAAGGTAAAAGAATCACCCCTGTAAAATCAGGATGTAAATACCTTACAGGGTAATCAGATTCAAAACATAGAGAATCCCTCTAGGCAAAAACCTTAATTTACAAAAGACACAAAAACAGGAATATAAATTCCATCCAGCACAGATTATTTTACTAGGCATTAAACAAAAGAAAATCTAACACCTGTTGTAGCTAAATTACTTACTAACTTTACAGGAGTTGGAAGGCGGCATTCCTGATCTGTTCCCGGCAAAATCATCACACAGATAGACGAACCCTTTGTCCCCACCCCACCAACCTCCAGATTTGAAAGTATCTTGTCCCCTCATTGGTCATTTTGGGTCAGCCAAGGTTATCTTAGCTTCTTAACCTTTACAGGTGAAAGGGTTTTGCCTCTGGCCAGGAGGGATTTTATAGCACTGTTTTCAGAAAGGTGTTTACCCTTCCCTTTATATTTATGACACAACCAAGTATATATATTTCAACTTTTGACCACCTCCCACTGCAAAAGTTTTAGAGCAGTGTCATAGGTAGGGGGTGATTAGCCAATTGCTTTTAACATTGGCTGGGTTTTACATCATGAAAAGGGATTGTCAAGTTGCTGTCCTATGCTATAATTGGTATGAGGAGGAAAGAGAGAGCTGATAGAGTTACCCAACCACTCTGCACTAATTTATCCCAAATGGAAATGACAACAGGAGGTGGGAGACCATGGAAAATCAGGGGCATCTATGCTGTTTGTAGGGACTACAGAGAAGCAGAGGCTAAGGGATGCAAATGGTGTTACTATATTATAATAAAACATGACTAGGGGCAGCAGAGGGTGGGGGCGGGGAAGGGGCAGCTATACTGTATAATGGGTACTAGGGGCAGCAGAGGGTGGGGGTGGGGAAGGGGCGGCTGTACTGTTGTAACCCTTCTGCCCATCAGAGTTGGCAGCAACAAGGGCCGGGTTCAGTATCTAGGGTTCCATTCCAATAACACAATGCAAAACCAGCTCAAGCCCCCACCCAGTAACCTGGGACAAATATATACCTCCCCGCTGGGCGTCTCTAAGAGGCAATACTTCCCCTCTTGCAAGCACAGAGTCTGAGTGTAGCAAAAGCCTTCTAATAACAGAGAGAAACAATGTGGCATTATGTTGGAGAAACACCCCCAAGAGGATTCATAACACAACTCATGAGCCAAAACCCAGCCCAAGCAAATTTGGCTGTGTTCTTTCCCTTTATTTCTTGAGTCCAGCAACCCAAAAGTCACCCAAAGTCCCAAAAGTCCAACAACCCAAAAGTCTCTGTCCCTGGTCAGTGCAGTACCAGAGTTTGAAAGTTTATCTGCAGAGTTCTACCTCCCAACCTGGGTGGAAATGGGGGGGGGGTAAGGGGCACTTTACGTGGTCCGAAGCCAACTGCCTAACCTCTCCGTCCGGCTCCGCTCCGCTCCACCAGCCGCCTCACAAATTGCTCTGCCAGCCACTCTGCCCACCATCCCATGAGCCACTCCCACCGTCCTGCAAACAGCTCCGCTCCGCCAGCAGTTTCAATCTGCCAGTCGTCCCATGAGCCAATCCCACCAACTGCTCCGCTCAGGCCACCCCCCAACTACTTAACACAACACTCAGTGATTTCAGCTTGTAGTAGGGGAGCCTCAGTGCTGGTACACCATTGGCTGAAAGTGAATTCAACTCAGCAACCTGTAACTAGACTCCTAGTAGAATCAAAACTAGCTCTGATATTCTACCACAGAGAGAGGGGAGAAGGTGCAATTAACATGTAGGACCCTCACTCATGCCATCAGATATTAATACCTATTCCCAGCCTCTCTCAATTCACTGGGTTTTGGAACCCATGACCCTTGCCTAGAGAATGCTGCTTAGTTGAAGGTAAGTCCCGCCATCATAACAAAAGGCCAAGTACAGTTCCACTGTCCTTGATTCACATAATAAGGATAATAACAGTTTATTCTTCCTGCCCCAATAACAGAGAAACTGGGGCTCCTACAGTAGCCAAAGTGACCATCTAGGCGGGGTGGGTGTACCTATGCAAATGAGATCAGACCCTGAACTTCTTTTCCATAACCCGCCATGACTCACCACTTTATGTAAGGATAGAGCTCATCCTGACTCTGCTTTTGAGGTTACAGAGAGTTTGCTTCAGTGTAGGATTGCTAATGAAATGTCAATTTTCAAAAAGCAACTCCAGAGTCAATCCTGGTAGTTACCGGCCAGTACATCTAACTTCAACACCAGGCAAATTGGTTGAAACAGTAAAGAACAGAATTATCAGACACAGAGTTGAACACGATTTATTGGGGAAGAGTCAACATGGCTTTTGTACATGGAAGTCATGCCTCACCAATCTGTTAGAATTCTTTAAGGGGGTCAGCAAACATGTGGACAAGGGGGATCCAGTGGATATCGTGTGCTTGTATTTTCAGAAACCCTTTGACAAATTCCCTCACCAAAACTCTTAAGCAAAGTAAGCTTCCACAGGATAAGAGAGAAGGTTCTCTCTATAGTAGAAAGAGAGCCTTAGATATAAGCCCTTGTATCAAAGACCTGGTAGAAGGCCTGAGCTAAAGTAGTGGGCAAAGCTTTGCTGATATAAATCAGTTAGCAAAAGTCAGGCTGTGAGCAAAAGTCAGGCTCTGCCTGCTTGCAAGTTTACAGAATTTGCAAGAACAGGGCTGATATTGCAGAAATACACATTCCTAAGAAGTGCTAGTTACAGAGTACTTATGCAAACACATGTACAAGGTGATGAGTGATAACTAGCCACATCAGGGGGAAGTAACTAACTATGTCAGAGGGGCAGTACTAACTTGTTTGTATCGGGTATAAAATTGTACCTCAGAGAAAGAATCGTTGTCTGGCCTAGGGAGGAATGGAAAGTCCCGCCGTTCGCTGAGCTGGTCCATTGTTATGGGCACACATGTGTTAGTGGTCCAGTAGAGTCTGCAGGATACTAGTACTGTGCTTCATTGACAATAAACCTGGCTTGGTGCCTTCATCCCTTAATGGATCTTGTGGTTATTGGGCAGTTAGCTCAAGGTCTGCTGTGCCAGCTGTCTGCACAGGGCTGGGGCAGCACACAGAGGGAACACAAATGCACAGCCAAACATCTATCAACATCTAACCACACTCTCATGGATCGGTAACTGGCTAAAAGACAGTAAACAAAGGGTAGGAGTAAGTGGTCAGTTTTCACAATGGAGAGAGGTAAGTAGCAGGTCCCCCAGGGGTCTGTACTGGGACCAGTGCTGTACAACACATTCATAAACAATTTGGTAAAGCTGATTGCAAAGAGTTACAAAGGGATCTCACTAAATTGGGTGACTGGGCAACAAAATGGCAGATGAAATTCAATGTTGATAAATGCAAAGTAATGCACACTGAAAAACATAATCCTAACTATACATATACAATGATGGGGTCTAAATTACTTGTTATCACTCAAGAAAAAGATCTTGGAGTCATTGTGGATAGTTCTTTGAAAACATCAACTCAATGCGCAGCACCAGTCAAAAAAGTGAACTGTACCATTACAGTTCTAGTTGCCCCATCTCCAGAAAGATCCATTAGAACTGGAAAAGGTGCAGAGTAGGGCAACAAAAATGACTAGGGGGATGGAACAGCTTCCATCTGAGGAGAGACCAAAAATACTGGAATTGTTGAGCTAGAAAAAGAGACGACTAAGAGGGCACATGACAGGGGTCTATAAAATCATGAGTGGTGCAGAGAAACTGAACAGGGACATGCTATTTTCCCCTTCACATAAAACAAGAACCAGGGGTCACCCAGTGAAATTAATAGGCAGCAGGTTTACAGTTAACAAAAGGAAGTATTTCTTCACACAACACACACTCAATCAGTGGTACTCATTGCCAGGGGACTATGTGAAGGCCAAAAGTATAACTGGGTTAAAAAAATTAGAGCAGTTCATGGAGGATAGGGCCATCAATGGCTATTAGCCAAGATGGCCAGGGATGCAACCCCTTGTTCAGGGTGTCCCTAAGCCTCTGATTTGCAGAAGCTGGGACTGGACAACAGATCATTCAATAATTGCCATGTTCTGTTCAATCCCCCCGATCCATCTGGCACCAGCCATTGTCAGAAGACAGGACACTGGGTTAGATGAACCCTTTGTCTGACCCAATATGGTCGTTCTTATGTAGGCTGGGGCTGCTGTGTGGGTATTTTTCACTGTCATGGACATTAAATTTAATTTAAAATATATCATGATTTTTGGTAACTAAAGGATATTCCTTTGATTCTGTGTGCCTCTAATTTCACGGGCAAAACAGGTGGGAATTGGAGCTGATAAGGGACTTGCAGTGTGACTATAACACTCTGCTAAGGGCAGCAGTGGCAAGGGGATAGACTGTAACAAGAGCTGTCTCAGTCACTGGTGGCTGACCAGAGAAGTGGCAATGAACAGTCTGTCCATAGGGTGTAAAGTGCTTGACCTTAAGTATGCAGATGTTTCTATAGGTCTGATAGCAGATCTGCAGTGACAGACCCCCCCAGCATGAAGGAACCCTCAGCAGTGTCATTTGAAACATGTTAATTTCATTGACTCTTGCTTAGGATAAAAATAATAATTAAATAAAAAAATCCTTGGTTCTTTATGTGCTCATTAAAATCATTCCGATTAGCAACACAGCTACTAAAGAGAAATCTCCGCAATTAGCCATGCATCACCTGTGGCTCTATAGGGATTTGCAGGAGGACACTGAGGTCATTATAACTCCTCATGTCTTAATCAGCACTCTGAGAAATGTTTTGCTCAGCTGAGACCTGGACACTGCCTGGAGATCTGACAAACCTCTCAAGGAATTAACGGCCAGAGGCAGAAACAAAGTTACTGGTCATTTTAATGGGTCCCAGGGAGGCCATTAGAATGGAAACACTTTTGGGAAATGCAGGTTGCGGCAGAAATCCCATTGGGGCTGATTAAAAAGGATTCAGAGCCATTGATTAATGTTAGACAAAGGAAGGGGAGGGTTTGTTCCTATGGCAAGGATCCCCCTGATGTGTAAAGTGGAAGGGGTCAAGCCAGTTTGACCAGCTCCTGTGAAAGGTGATCCCTTCATTCATAAATTCCAGCTAGGGGATGTAGTGTGTGTGTTGCGGGGGGAGGGGGGGGGAGAGGAGGGAGGGGGGAGGAAGGTGTGGATTGCAGTGAAACTGACATGTAAACAAACTGGAGATTCCCACTGGGTTAGCCCAGGCAGCAGGGCCCAGGTGCAATGAGTGAAAGGCAATTCCAGGATTCTAGGCCTCAGTGACAGATCAGCCAATGTTCCTGGATTGTGACAAGCTTTGCTGTCCTGCCCATGACACTCAGTGCTACCAGTGCCCCTCAGTCCTAACCCGCAGCCCCTACTCACAATGCTATTCCATCTCTGGGCCCACACGCATGCACACCTCAGTCCTGATCCTATAGTCCTCTGGCTCTCACAGCCCTGTGCTGTCCCCACCCCACAACTCTGCCAGTGCTCCTCAATCCTGACCTGCAGCCTTCTGCTGGGCTCCTCCATGTCCCCTAAAGCTCTGTCGATGCCCATTAATTCTGATTGCAGCCCTTGCCTTCTATCCCATTTCTGGGCTAACACACACAACACACACAGCTCTGCTGGTGCTGCACCTCAATCCCAACCCACAGACACCCTGCTGTCCCAGCCCTGCCCCCTCCCCCACCCCTCCAGCTCTGCCAGTGCTTGGGAATAAATTGTGCAGTCAGTTGCTTGATCACACTTTGGTTCAGTATGAAATAGATTCAAGAGACCAACTCAGCAACAAGCCAGGTTGATTGCTATAAACCAGTGGTGCTGCAATGGGGGAGGGAGGGCCAGGGACCCCAACCGCTTCTCCTCCTCTTCCCCCCGAGGCCCCACCCACCAGCTGGGCCAGCAGCTGGTGGAGCCTGATCAGGGAGCCCAGGCAGTTGTGGGAGCCGTGTGGACCCCCTGGGTCACCACACCCCAGTCTCCCCACTCAGCCCAGGCCAGGTGGAGGGTCTGTGACTCCACGCCAGCTCCCCACAGCTGCCCACGCAGCTCTGTCCCTGACCCGGCTCTCTCCGGCTGAGTGGGGGCCTCAGAGCTGTAACCCTGCCATGGTAAGAGTTGCGAGGGCAGTTGTGGGGAGATGGTGCAGACACTTCACCTGCCCTGGTCGGGGGGCCCAGAGACCAGGGATATGGGCTGGGGGGCTGCTTTAGCCCTCCCCCCACCCCGTTGGGGGGATGGACTCCGCAGTCCTGCTCTGGCTTCAGGCTTGGCCAGGGGCGGGGCCTTGGGGGAAGAGGAGGGGTGGGAGCTAAAGAGCTAAACTAAAAGAAGGTTGAGGGGAGAGATGATTGCTCTCTATAAATATATCAGAGGGATAAATGCAGGAGAGGGAGAGGAATTATTTAAACTCAGCACCAATGTGGACACAAGAACAAATGGGTATAAACTGGCCACCAGGAAGTTTAGACTTGAAATCAGACGAAGGTTTTTAACCATCAGAGGAGTGAAGTTTTGGAATAGCCTTCCAAGGGAAGCAGTGGGGGCAAAAGATCTATCTGGTTTTAAGATTCTACTCGATAAGTTTATGGAGGAGATGGTATGATGGGATAATGGGATTTTGGTAAGTAATTGATCTTTAAATATTCAGGGTAAATAGGCCAAATCCCCTGAGATGGGATATTAGATGGATGGGATCTGAGTTAACCAAGAAAGAATTTTCTGTAGTATCTGCCTGGTGAATCTTGCCCATATGCTCAGGGTTTAGCTGATTGCCATATTTGGGGTCGGGAAGGAATTTTCCTCCAGGGCAGATTGGAGAGGCCCTGGAGGTTTTTCGCCTTCCTCTGTAACATGGGGCATGGTTGACTTGAGGGAGGCTTCTCTGCTCCTTGAAGTCTTTAAACCACAATTTGAGGACTTCAATAGCTCAGACATAGGTGAGGTTTTTCATAGGAGTGGGTGGGTGAGATTCTGTGGCCTGCGCTGTGCAGGAGGTCGGACTAGATGATCAGAATGGTCCCTTCTCACCTTAGTATCTATGAATCTATGGAGCAGAGCTGGGGAGCTCCTGACTCCCCCCACTTTGGGGAAGTCTCTGACACCCTTGCTATAAACTAATAATCATATAGTACAGGGCAAAGGTTCAATATGATACCAGTCTCCGGGAAACCATCTCGTGAAGCATCGTTACATTCACCTTCGGCAGAGGCTGTGCTCTCAAAGTTATACCCCTAAAACCATCTTTCTATACCCAACCTGTTTGCAAGTATAAGGTACTGTGTATGTCATCTGAAGCTATGTTTAACTAATCAGCTTTCCATCTTGTTCTTCTGGTACTGCAGTGTATCCCTGTCTCTTTCTTCTGACATCAAGTATTTCAGGTACCAAAGGGCACAAAGGTTTGTACTAGGCCTAGAACAACCTTGTGTCTTGTCCTCTTCCTTTGGGACATTTCAGGCCAGGGCTGTGAGAGCAACTCCCTGTCTGCTGCTGTGATAAAGCACTCATCCGTCTGGCTCTTGACAGCCTGACAGTCAAAACATACTTCAGCAAATGCAAGGAGTTATTAGCATAAGTGAGCAGGGTTATATAAAAAAACAAAGGCCATTTTAGGCTCTATAACTGCTGTAATACTTGTGCTTAATGCATACTAAGATATATATGGTGCAGATAATACATATTATTGGTACAATGTGCATATATGCTCACCAGCACGTATTAGTCAACAATGCTGACCTGCAGTCCGCTGCTCTTTCATGTCTGGGCTCTCACTCATACAGCTCCTATGCTCCCCACAATTTTGATCCACAGTCCCCTTTTACCCATCATTGTGCCATCCTCCTACTCCTGCTCTGCAAACGCCCATTAATATTGGCCCACCACCCCTGTTCTAGTTCCCGCGATCTCGTTGCTCTGTCAATGCCTATTAATCTTGACTGCAGCCCCCGGCTAGGTCATCTCCGTCTCACACACAGCTCTGCCAATGGCCATTAATTCCAGCCAGTAGCCCCCTGCTACTCCAGCCCTGGCTCCCTTCACAGCTCAGCTGATGTACTTCAGTCCTGACCCACAATATCGCTACTATTCCTTGCCCCAAACTACTTACTTGCTCCGCCAATACAACCCCCTCTGACCTGCCTGTCCTGCCCCAAACACACAACGCTGACAATTCCCCTGCCCCCAACCCTAGGCTAGTCAAATTCACCCCCTCACATACACAGGTCTCTCAATGTATCACTGGTGTGACCAACAGGTCCCCCTAGTATTCCAGTTCTGGGACTGCACATAGTCTTAGGGTATGTCTACACTGCAATTAGACACCAGCGACTGGCCTGTGAAGCCAACTCGGGCTGTGTGGAGCTGTCCAGTTGCAGTGTAGATGTTCTGGTTTGGGCTGCAGCCCAAGCTCTGGGACCCTCTCATCTCATAGGGTCCTAGAGCCCAGGCATCAGCCCTAGGTCTGACGTCTATGCTGCAATTAAACATCCCCATAGCCTTAGCCTCACGAGCCAGAGTCAGCTGTCACGGCTGGCTGTAGATTTTTAATTGCCGTGTAGATATACTCAGCAAGCCCTTGCTGGCCCAGGCCTGGCATCATAGAATTATAGAATATCAGAGTTGGAAGAGACCTCAGGAGGACATCTAGTCCAACCCCCTGCTCAAAGCAGGGCCAATCCCCAATTTTTGCCCCAGATCCCTAAATGGCCCCCTTGAGGATTGAATTAACAACCCTGGGTTTAGCAGGCCAATGCTCAAAGGACTGAGCTATCCCTCCTCCTCAGACCTCGGGTATTTCTGCTTAATTCTGATATGCCACATTGCCTGCCAGCCCCATACTGGGCCAAAACTGAGCTGTTTCAATACATAAGCAACAGCTTGAACCCCCTAAGCCCCTCCCCCCCCACACACAAATGAGGTTTCATTCCTTCCATAAGGGGACAGCACCCACCCCCACAAACACACACATTAGGATTCCTTCCTTCCATAAAGGGAGGCCAGGCATGCATGCACGCACACACACACAAACACACTGAATAAGCACTGAATATGCCATTCTCTTCATAAGGCGGCACCAGTGATAAAAACACACACACACACACTCACACACAAAGTTTCACTCCTTCCAGAAGGGGGTAGCAGGGATATATGCATACACACATACACACAAAAAAGCAAGTCTCATTTTCTTTATAAGGGGGTAGCAATTAAACACACACAGTCTTTCTCTCTCCTGAAGGAGGGACACACACACACACATATATACATATATATATATATATATATATATATATATATATACACACATACACAAACACACATACACACTGAACAGGGTTCCTGTTTTTCTCCTAGCAGCAGCAATCACACACAGACATGTGTTTTGCCTACACACACATGCAATTAATATGGCTAAATGTAAATGCATGCATCTAGGCACACAAAAGTAGCACATGCTGTGACAAAGCTCTGTCCTTGCCTCCATGGATCCCACATTTCCTGGCGGATTTCGCTAGCCTCAGAGGCTCACTGTGACCCTGCACGTAACCCTTCTCTCTCTAGAGGCAAGGGTCACAGTCTACTGAGCCATTTTCATCATAAGCCAGTGAGGGAGGTGAGGAGAAGTTATCCTTCCTTGAACAGTCTCTGTTGTCTCCCAGTCTCAGTGATTAATCAGGGGGCAAAGGTGTGTGTGTGTGTGGGCGGGAGCCCGGGCACACCCTCTACTCTGGGCTCCAGCCCAGGGACTCTAATAGTATCAGCTATGGTAGCTGACCTTTTAGAAACATGACATGTACAATTTCCTGAGCTACTTCCCCCACAGCAGTCCTCACTTCATCTAGCTCCACTTCACCCTTAACTCAGGGCCTCCTTCCTTGTGCCTGATATGGTGTGTACTGCTCAGCCTCTCCAACAGCACAACTTCCTCCCACAGCTCCAGACATGCACACCCACCTGACTATCTGAGAGACTTTTAACTAGTTTCAGCAGCCCCTGATTGGCTTCAGGTGTCCCAATCAACCTATCCTTTTCCCTGCCTTCTGGAAAGTTCTTAATTGATCTGGAGCAGCTGCTATTTCACTTAGCCTGGTCCCAGGGATTTGTTTAGCCTGGAGCGAATCTCTCTCTCTTTCTCTCCCATTGCTCTCCCATAGCCTTCTAGCTTGGAGGGAGGTGGGAAGCTGCTACTCCTGCTGCTGCTAGGCCCTGAGCTCTCTCTGCTGCTCTAGCTGCTCCCCTAGCTGGGCCAGACACCCCCCATTCTCTGCTGCTTGGCTGCTGGACCCCCCACACTTGGGTGCTGCTACTGCTGCAACTGCAGCCCCGGGGGGGGGGCTGCTAGCCCACTCCCCAGAGAGGAGGAGTGAGGGACCCCAGCCACTGCTGTTGTGGATACCACCACCAGCACCACCACCTGAGAGGGGTCCATTCTGCCTGCCTGGACTACAACCTGGAGTTCCTGGAGCTGCTGCTGCTGCAGAGGCCGCTGCCTGGAGCTGCTGAAGCCCAAGGAGGAGAAGAAAAGGATCATCTGCCAGTGGGGCAGCACCTAGAGACTTTGCAGACCACCGTGGAGGGGCCCTAAGACTGAGTAATTTTCAAACTGTGCTCTTGTGGTGGGGGTTTTGACTGTGTTTGTAGGGACACCGGGGGTGTGGCGTGGAGCTGCCCCCCCCGATCCATCTGTGTGTCCCCCCCAAACCCCACCACTATTACTACCACCGCTGCCCCCTCCACCACCCCCACTGGCTGTATACCATCTGCCTCAGCTCCTGCCTCTGGACTCAGCTGCTTGCTTGGCTTGCCGCGCCTATTTCCACCCTTTGGGCCAGAAGCAGCAGCAAGCTAAAAAAAGACTTGTGCAAGTGCACATGGGCACATGTGCCCCCCCCTGGACTGCCTACCCCCCAGCTTTGCCCTTTACTACCTGCCCCATTTGCCACTTGCTTTGCCTCCTCTTTTGCTCCAGCCCCCCTTACTAGCTTCAGTTTGTTTGCCTGCCCCGCCCATTTCGTTCTGCAGCCTTTGTTTGTTTGCCCCGCCCCAGTCTCTGAAGCTAGCCCCTTGGTTTCCCTGTTCTACCCCCAGACCGCTTAGCCCCTCGCTCCGTGGGCCCGTGCCCTCTCCCATGCGCTTGTGCAACTCCCCATTTCAGTTGCAACCCTCTTCACTGCACCTTCAATGTTGTTGAATCCCCGCCCCCCACAGTGCACCAAGAGGAGCCGGAATTTCCACCTTGTGTCGGTGACTGACCCTTAGCCCCTGATTGCCCCCCCGTCCAGCCCACCCCTTTTGGCGCCCTCCTCCCCTGCCTGCAGCCTAGCGGGGAGGAGTGGTCGACCTGCTTCCCCTCTCCCCTCCTCCTTTTGGTGTCCCCCTTTCCTCCTTGTTCATGATGGCGGGGGATGAGACGGGTGAGACCCCTCCAGCAGCCCAAGCTCCCCCTCCCCCGCCTACCCCTCAGTCACCCACCCAAGCTTCTACCTCCGCTGCCAAACCATCTGCCATCGCCCCCGCTGGGGCACCAGCAGCGACGGGCACCGGGGTGACCTCCACTGCTACCACATCTCTCCCCCCCTCAGATTTGGGGGGAGTCCCCCCAGCCGGCGGGAAGGGCCAGGGGAAGAAGAAGGGGAAGGGCCCCGCTAAAAAGACCAGGCCCTCCATGGCAGGGGCTGTCCCCGATGCCCGGGCCCCATCTCCAGCTGAGGCGCCCCTCCCCGCTGTTCCCTCCACCAGCTCTGCAGGTGTCCCTCCCCCGGCCCCGAGAGCATACGCCCAGGTGGCGGCAGCCCCCCCGCCTGCCGCTACATCATTTCTCCAGCCCACCGCCTCCGCTACCATCTATAGCGGCCGGGGCCCCTTTCCCACCATGACCAGGAAGCACGGCGTCCGTTGCCTCCTGGTGCCCGCCTCACCCCACGTGGAAACCTATGTGCGGGCGTTGGCGAGGGTGGTGGGGCCCACGGCCATTGTGGCGGCCTCCAAAATGTATGGCAAGGTCGTCTTCTTCTTAGCATCGGAGGCCGCCGCCCAGGAGGCGGTAGAGAAGGGCCTGGCGGTGGGGGGTGTGTTCGTCCCCTTAGAGCCGCTAGAAGACCTGGGCGTCCGCCTGGTCCTGACCTCCGTCCCTCCCTTTCTCCCCAATGCCGCCCTGTTACCCGCCCTTTCTACCTTGGGGAAGCCCATCTCTGTCATCAGCCCTCTCCCGTTGGGCTGCAAAGACCCCGCCCTCCGTCACGTCCTCTCCTTCCGCCGGCAAGTGCAGCTTCAACTGCCGCCGGCGGCGCGCGACGGAGAGGCGCTGGAGGGGTCCTTCCTAGTCCCCTACCAGGGGACCCCTTATAGGGTGCATTATTCCACGGGGGAGGCCCGGTGCTACCTCTGCCGGGCGATGGGGCACGTCCGGAGGGACTGCCCCCTCGCCAGGGAAGGAGGGGCATCCAGGACACCCGAGCCCCGGCAGGACACCGGCCCCGTCATCGCCGACGCCCCTGGCTGCCCGGCACCCGAAACCGCCCCTCCTCCTTCCCAGTCCACCATTGCTCCCGCTCGGGCCCAAGGGGCACCTCCCCCACTATGCCCAGACGAGCGGGAGAACCCCGCCACCGCTGCTTGCAATCTGGCGGGGCCTGTGGAGGAGGGTGCGGCAGGGACAGCGCCAAGCATGGGAGAGGGCCCGCCCCAAGGGGAATCTTCCCTCCCTTGTGCTGCCCCACCGTTACCCCCTCGAGTCCCTGAGCCATCGCCTCTGCCCCCTGACACAACCCCTGCTAGCCAGCCCCCGGATGATGCCATGGAGGGCTGGGCCCTAGTCCAAGGGAAGCGGGGCAAGCGGAAGGCTCGAGCTCCGCTCCTCCCATGTGACGCGGAGGCCCCCCGGAAGACCAGGAAGGGGGGCACCGATGCCGATCCTTCCGCTCTACCCACGGGTGTGTTCCACCCACTAGAGCCGGCTGGGGAAGACGTGGCAGCACTGGAAGGGGGTATCTCCCCTCCACGGGAGTCCCTCCCCTCCAAGACCCCCGAGGCACCATCTGAAACCCCAGTGTGCCCCGAAGTAACCGTCGCGTCAGGTGCCGGCGGGGAGAATCCCGGGGTAGCGGAAAACAATTTCCCCTCTATATATGAGGAGATCGAGGCCCTGGGTCTGACCCCATTCACCCAAGGGGAGGACGATCCTATGCCAGCGGGCCTCGATCTGGGCGACTTCTTTCCAGCCCCCCTTTCCCCATACTCCCTCCCCATAACCGTTGCTTCTGCTCCCACCTCCGAGGAGCCCCTGGACTCCTCCATCAACCCGGCTGCAGAAGGCACCCTGCTGAGAGCCACCGAGCCAGTTGAGGCGACGGCCAGTGCCACGCGGCTGGAACCTGAGCCACCAGGGGCATCCCTCGCTGGTGAGGAGCATTCGACCTCCTTTCCGGGAGAGGACCCTACAGAAGAAAGTCCACCCCCTGATGCCGTGGCTGCCAAATCCACCAGAGAGCTTGCGCCCGGCATCGGTGAGAGCCCTCTCCCGACCCAGACTCTTACCTCTACCCCTGCCCCTGCCCTTCTCCCGCCCACCTCCCGAGATATTATTGCCACCCCTTGGACAGTCTCCTTCCCCTTTCCAACAGATGACTCCCAGGGAATGGCCTTTGTGTTTGCCCGTCCCGACCCACCAGGGGCTGCTATCCTCCCTCCGCCGCCCCCTATCGCCCCAGCATTCAGGTCAACCCATCAAGAGCCCCGTCGGGGGTCCGCACCCTGTCTGCCCGTCCCGCTGGGCCAGGGGGCTGTACCAAGGGCCCCATCGGGAAGCAACCAGACCATAACCCCAGCCCCCCATGCGCTGCGAGAGGAGTTGCGGGAGTTCCTAGAAGACGTCCGTGGCTCCCGCAACAAAGTCCAGCTTGCCCTCCAGCGATGGGGGGACTTTAATCAAATCCTCCGGGCCGCAAGGGCCCTCATGGGGGAGGGGAAAAGGACCGGGAGACAGGGCGCCGCGGCCTACCAGCGGGTCCGCCACTTCCGTGACTCCTTACTCACCTACGGGGTGGGTCACGGACTGCTACGCGGCCCGCCGGGAGCCACGAGCATCCCTGCCGGCGAGGATCCCCCCCAGCCCTCCTCATGGCACCCTTTACCATCGCAACATTGAACACCCGTGGCTGTAGGATGGGTCTCCGCAGGTCCCAGGTGCTCTCCTTCCTTCGAGAGGGGAGGTACTCTGTGGTTTTCCTGCAGGAGACCCATACGGATCCGACCGCCGAAGACAGCTGGCGGCTGGATTGGGGGGACAAGGTCTACTTTAGCCACCTCACAGTTCATACGGGTGGAGTGGCGACCCTGTTCTCCCCCGACCTACGGCCCGAGGTGCTGGGGGTCGCCGAGGCTGTGCCGGGTCGCCTGCTGCACCTCCGGGTCCACATGGAGGGGCTCGTAATCAACCTCGTCAACATCTATGCCCCAGCAGCGAGCCCAGAGCGGCTGCAATTCTATCAGCAGGCATCCGCCTTCCTCGGCACCTTGGATCCTCAGGAGTGCCTGGTCCTGGGAGGGGACTTTAACATCACCCTTGAGGAACGGGACCGCTCGGGGACCGAGAAGAGCCCGGCCGCCGTCGCCGTCCTCCAGGAGATAGTCGAACACCACTCCCTGGTAGACGTCTGGCGCGACCACCACCCGGATGACACTTCCACGTTCACCTTTGTCCGGGTGGAGGCCCATCGGTCGCGCCACTCCCGGTTGGACCGCATTTATTTATCACGTTTTCATCTTACACGAGCCCACTCCTCCAGCATCCGGCCGGCCCCATTTTCGGACCATCACATAGCCACCGTGACAGCCTCCCTCTGCGCGGAGAGGCCGGGGCCGGCCTATTGGCATTTTAACAACAGCTTGCTGGAGGATGCGGGCTTCGTGGCGTCCTTCCGGGAGTTCTGGCTGGCCTGGCGAGGGCAGCGGTGTGCCTTTCCCTCGGCACGGCGGTGGTGGGACGTAGGGAAGGTGCGCGCCCGGCTCTTCTGCCGTGACTACACCCGGGGCACCAGCCGACGGAGGGATGCAGCGATAGAGCAGTTGGAACGGGAGGTCTTAGAGCTGGAGAGGCGTCTGGCCGCCAGCCCCGAGGATCCACCCCTCTGCGGAGCGTGCCGGGAGAAGCGGGAGGAGCTCCGGAGCCTCGAGGACCATCGGGCCCGGGGTGCCTTTGTTCGATCCCGCATCCGTCTCCTTCGGGAGATGGATTGCGGCTCCCGCTTCTTCTACGCCCTGGAAAAAAAGAGGGGGGCTAAGAAACATATCATATGCCTACTGACTGAGGATGGCACCCCCCTCACGGATCCGGTGGAGATGTGCGAGAGGGCGAGAGCCTTCTACGCAAGCCTTTTCTCCCCGGAGCTGACCGATCCTAACGCTTGCAGAGTGCTGTGGGAGGAGCTCCCGACGGTCAGCGTGGGCGACCGAGACCGGCTAGAGCTGCCTCTCACTCTGGCCGAGTTCTCGGAAGCCCTCCGTCGCATGCCCACCAATAAATCTCCGGGCATGGACGGGCTGACCGTGGAGTTCTACCGCGTGTTCTGGGACGTCCTGGGCCCAGACCTAGTCACCGTCTGGGCCGAGTCTTTGCAGAGCGGGGTCCTCCCTCTTTCGTGCAGGCGAGCCGTGCTCGCCTTATTGCCGAAGAAGGGGGACCTCCGCGATTTACGAAAGTGGCGTCCCGTCTCGCTCCTCAGCACGGACTACAAAATCGTGGCAAAAGCCATCTCCCTGCGGCTAGGGTCCGTGCTGGCGGACGTGGTCCACCCAGACCAGACCTACACCGTCCCGGGCCGCAGTATCTTCGACAACCTCTATCTGGTCCGGGACTTATTGGAACTTGGGTGTAGGGATGGTCTGTCGTTCGCCCTCCTGTCCTTAGATCAAGAGAAGGCGTTCGACAGGATGGATCACGGGTATCTCCTGAGCACTCTGCAGGCATTTGGCTTCGGACCCAGGTTTGTGAACTTTCTCCGGGTGCTGTACGCTTCCGCAGAGTGTCTGGTAAGACTCAACTGGACCCTGACCGAACCGGTCAACTTCGGGCGAGGAGTACGGCAGGGGTGCCCCCTCTCAGGCCAGCTGTATGCTCTGGCGATCGAGCCCTTCCTCTGTCTCCTCCGAAGGAGGTTGACAGGGTTGGTGCTGAGGGAGCCGGAGCTGCGGCTGGTCCTGTCGGCGTACGCTGATGACGTGCTCCTCATGGTCCAGGACCCGGGCGACTTGGTGCGAGTGGAGGCTTGCCAGGCCATCTATTCAGCAGCCTCCTCTGCGCGGGTCAACTGGGTCAAGAGCTCTGGCTTGGTGGTAGGGGACTGGCGGCAGGCGAGCCCCCGCCCACCCGCGCTTCAAGCCATCCGGTGGAGCACGGGTCCGCTGCTCTATCTGGGCGTTTACCTTTCTGCCACGCATCCCTCTCCGCCGGAGAACTGGCAGAATTTAGAGGGCGGGGTGATAGAGCAGCTCCGGAAATGGACAGGACTGCTCCGGTGCCTCTCCCTTCGAGGGAGAGCGTTAGTGCTTAATCAACTAGTCCTGTCCATGCTTTGGTACCGGCTCAACACCCTGGTCCCAGCCCCGGCTTTCCTGACCAACCTGCGGACATCGATTCTGGAGTTCTTTTGGTCAGGACTGCACTGGGTCCCTGCAGGGGTTCTCCATCTACCTGTGGAGGAGGGAGGGCAGGGCCTCAAATGTCTGCTTACTCAGGTCCATGTCTTCCGCCTCCAGACCCTGCAGAGGCTCCTTTATGGTGCAGGTAGTCCGGCGTGGAGCATACTGGCGCACGCCTTCCTGCGCCGCTTCCGAGGGCTCCGATACGACCGACAGCTCCTTTATCTCCATCCGAGAGGTCTTCCGCGAGACCTCTCCGGGCTGCCGGTCTTCTACCAGGACCTCCTCCGGACCTGGAAACTCTTTACAACGAGCAGGTCTGTGGCGGCCACCGAGGGGGCAGATCTCCTCGCGGAGCCCCTGCTACACAACCCCCAGCTCCGTTTGCAGGTGGTGGAGTCCCGCTCGGTGCGCCAGAGGTTGGTCCTGGCAGAGGTCACAAGAGTCGGAGACCTCCTGGACTATGACCGGGGAGACTGGCTGGATCCCCTAACCTTCGCTCAGCGCATGGGGCTTTCCAGACCTTGTACTCCCCGATGCATACTTCAGGAGGTGAAGGCCGCTTTGCCGCCCGCTGCTCGGGTTTATCTCGACCGGGTCCTGCACGAGGGCACGCCCCGCCCACCCACTACCCCAGGCCCGCCGGACCTTTTAATTGGACCCCTCCCCCGTGGACCCAACCGATCCCTTCACCCCTTCACTAGAAGCCGGCTGCACGAGATGCAGCCGGTCTGTTTTCAAACCGCGCCAAGAAAACATCTCTACACGCTCGTGTTCCACACCCTTCACACCCGCACCCTCGTGTCCCGCCCCGATACAAAATGGCGGGACCTCCTGCCACCTTTGGAGGGTGAGGAGCCCCGGTGGGCCAGCCTATATTCCATCTTAGTCCCAAAGCCCGCCGGGGATGTCAGTTGGCGGCTCCTTCACGGAGCCGTGAGCACGGGCGTGTACTTGGCGCGGTTCACCACAATCCCAGACACCTGCCCCTTTTGCGGCGTGAGGGATACCCTGGCACATGTCTACCTGGAGTGTGCCAGGCTGCAGCCCCTATTCCGGCTCCTCACCAATATCTTATTACGTTTTTGGTTGCACTTCTCCCCTCACCTTCTCATTTATGCACTCCCTATCCGTGGCCCCACAAAGTCCCGGGATCTCCTGGTCAACCTCCTCCTGGCCCTAGCTAAAATGGCCATCTACAAAACCAGAGTGAGGAGGTTGGCCGATGGAGTCTCCTGTGACTGTGGGGCCTATTTCCGATCCTCGGTCCGTTCACGTATCCGGGCAGAGTTCCTCTGGGCGGCGTCCTCTGACTCCCTTGACGCCTTTGAGGAGCAGTGGGCTCTGTCCGGGGTTCTCTGCTCGGTGTCCCCGTCCGGTTCCCTTCTTTTGACCCTTTGACCGCACTCCTGTCCCTGTTATTTTATTAGTTGTCCCCCGGAATTTTTTGGGTATCTAGGTCGTGTGGATCCCCCTTTTAGGCTGGGGGGGACCCTTTAGCAGTGGACGGGCTTCGCCCGCCCACTTCCCGGATCCCAATAAGATTGCTCTCCCATAGCCTTCTAGCTTGGAGGGAGGTGGGAAGCTGCTACTCCTGCTGCTGCTAGGCCCTGAGCTCTCTCTGCTGCTCTAGCTGCTCCCCTGGCTGGGCCAGACACCCCCCATTCTCTGCTGCTTGGCTGCTGGACCCCCCACACTTGGGTGCTGCTACTGCTGCAACTGCAGCCCCGGGGTGGGGGGCTACTAGCCCACGCCCCAGAGAGGAGGAGTGAGAAACCCCAGCCACTGCTGTTGTGGATACCACCAGCACCACCACCACCACCACCTGAGAGGGGTCCTTTCGGCCTGCCTGGATCACCACCTGTAGTTTCCTGGAGCTGCTGCTGCTGCAGAGGCCGCTGCCTGGAGTTGCTGAAGCCCGAGGAGGAGAAGAAGAGGATCATCTGCCAGTGGGGCAGCACCTAGAGACTTTGCAGACCACCGTGGAGGGGGCCCTAAGACTGAGTAATTTTCAAACTGTGTTCTTGTGGTGGGGGTTTTGACTGTGTTTGTAGGGACACGGGGTGTGGCGTGGAGCTGCCCCCCATCCATCTATGTGTCCCCCCAACCCCCACCACTACTACCACCACCACTGCCCCCTCCACCACCCCCACTGGCTCTATACCATCTGCCTCAGCTCCTGCCTCAGGACTCAGCTACTTGCTTGGCTTACCACGCCCTATTTTCCACCCTTTGGGCCAGAAGTAGCAGCCAGCTAAAAAAAGACTTGTGCATGGGCACATGTGCCCCCCCCCGGACTGTCTACCCCCCAGCTTTGCCCTTTACTACCTGCCCCATTTGCCACTTGCTTTGCCTCCTCTTTTGCTCCAGCCCCCCTTACTAGCTTCAGTTTGTTTGCCTGCCCCGCCCATTTCCCTCTGCAGCCTTTGTTTGTTTGCCCCGCCCCAGCCTCTGAAGCTAGCCCCTTGGTTTCCCTGTTCTACCTCCAGACCGCTTAGCCCCTCGCTCCGTGTGCCCATGCCCCCTCCCATGCGCTTGTGCAATTGCCCATTTTAGTTGCAACCCTCTTCACTGCACCCTCAATGTTGTTATATCCCCCCCTCCACTAGTGCACCAAGAGGAGCCGGAATTTCCACCTTGTGTCGGTGACTGACCCCTAACCCCTGATTGCCCCCCGTCCAGCCCACCCCTTTTGGCGCCCTCCTCCCCTGCCTGCAGCCTAGCGGGGAGGAGTGGCCGACCTGCTTCCCCTCTCCCCTCCTCCTTTTGGTGTCCCCCCTTTCCTCCTTGCTCATGATGGCGGGGGATGAGACGGGGGAGACCCCTCCAGCAGCCCGAACTCCCCCTCCCCCGCCTACCCCTCTGTCACCCCCCCAAGCTTCTACCTCCGCTGCCAAACCATCTGCCACCGCCCCCGCTGGGGCTCCAGCAGCGACGGGCACCGGGGTGACCTCCACTGCTGCCACGTCTATCACCCCCTCAGATTTGGGGGGAGTCCCCCCAGCCGGCAGGAAGGGCCAGGGGAAGAAGAAGGGGAAGGGCCCCACTAAAAAGACCAGGCCCTCCATGGCAGGGGCTGCCCCCAATGCCCCGGCCCCATCTCCAGCTGGGGCGCCCCTCCCCGCTGTTCCCTCCACCAGCTCTGCAGGTGTCCCTCCCCCGGCCCCCAGAGCATATGCCCAGGTGGCGGCAGCCCCCCCACCTGCCGCTACGTCTTTTCTCCAGCCCACCGCCTCCGCTACCATCTATAGCGGCCGGGGCCCCTTTCCCACCATGACCAGGAAGCACGGCGTCCGTTGCCTCCTGGTGCCCACCTCGCCCCACGTGGAGACCTATGTGCGGGCGTTGGCGATGGTGGTGGGGCCCACGGCCATTGTGGCGGCCTCCAAAATGTATGGCAAGGTCGTCTTCTTCTTAGCATCGGAGGCCGCCGCCCAGGAGGCGGTGGAGAAGGGCCTAGCGGTGTGGGGGCGTGTTCGTCCCCTTAGAGCCACTAGAGGACCTGGGCGTCCACCTGGTCCTGACCTCCGTCCCTCCCTTTCTCCCCAATGCCGCCCTGTTACCCGCCCTTTCTACCTTGGGGAAGCCCATCTCTGTCATCAGCCCTCTCCCGTTGGGCTGCAAAGACCCCGCCCTCCGTCACGTCCTCTCTTCCGCCGGCAAGTGCAACTTCAACTGCCGCCGGGGGCGCGTGACGGAGAGGCACTCGAGGGGTCCTTCCTAGTCCCCTACCAGGGGACCCCTTACAGGGTGCATTATTCCACGGGGGAGGCCCGGTGCTACCTCTGCCGGGCGATGGGGCACGTCCGGAGGGACTGCCCCCTGGCCCGGGAAGGAGGGGCATCCAGGACCCCCGAGCCCCGGCAGGGCACCGGCCCCATCATCGCCAACGCCCCTGGCTGCCCGGCGCCCGAAACCGCCCCTCCTCCTTCCCAGTCCACCATTGCTCCCGCTCAGGCCCAAGGGGCACCCCCCCCCACTATGCCCAGACGAGCGGGAGAACCCCGCCCCCGCTGTATGCAATCTGGCGGGGCCTGTGGAGGAGGGTGCGGCAGGGACACCGCCAAGCATGGGAGAGGGCCCACCCCAAGGGGAATCTTCCCTCCCTTGTGCTGCCCCACCGTTACCCGCTCGAGTCCCTGAGCCATCGCCTCTGCCCCCTGACACAACCCCTGCTAGCCAGCCCCCGGATGATGCCATGGAGGGCTGGGCCCTAGTCCAGGGGAAGCGGGGCAAGCGGAAGGCTCGAGCTCCGCTCCTCCCATGTGACGCGGAGGCCCCCCGGAAGACCAGGAAGGGGGGCACCGATGCCGAGCCTTCCGCTCTACCCACGGGTGTCTTCCATCCACCGGTGCCGGCTGGGGAAGACATGGCAACACTGGAAGGCAGCATCTCCCCTCCACGGGAGTCCCTCCCTTCCAAGACCCCCGAGGCACCATCTGAAACGCCAGTGTGCCCCGAAGTAACCGTCGCCTCAGGGATAGCGGAAAACAATTTCCCCTCTATATCTGAGGAGATCGAGACCCTGGGTCTGACCCCGGTCACCCAGGGGGAGGACGATCCTATGCCAGCGGGCCTCGATCTGGGCGACTTCATTCCAGCCCCCCTTTCCCCATATTCCCTCCCCGTAACCGTTGCTTCTGCTCCCACCTCCGAGGAGCCCCTGGACTCCTCCATCAACCCGGCTGCAGAGGGCACCCCGCTGAGAGCCGCCGAGCCAGTTGAGGCGACGGCCACGCGGCTGGAACCTGAGCCACCAGGGGCATCCCTCGCTGGTGAGGAGCATTCGACCTCCTTTCCGGGAGAGGACCCTACAGAAGAAAGTCCACCTCCTGATGCCGTGGCTGCCAAATCCACCAGAGAGCTTGCGCCCGGCATCAGTGAGAGCCCTCTCCCGACCCAGACTCTCACCTCTACCCCTGCCCCTGCCCTTATCCCGCCCACCTCCTGAGATATCATTGCCACCCCTGGGATTGTCTCCTTCCGCTTTCCAACAGATGACTCCCAGGGAGCGGCCTTTGTGTTTACCCGTCCCGACCCACCAGGGGCTACTATCCTCCCTCCGCCGCCCCCTATCGCCCCAGCATTCAGGTCAACCCATCAGGAGCCCCGTCGGGGGTCCGCACCCTGTCTGCCCATCTCGCTGGGCCAGGGGGCTGTACCAAGGGCCCCATCGGGGACTAACCAGACCGTAACCCCAGCCCCCCATGCGCTGCGAGAGGAGTTGCGGGAGTTCCTAGAAGACGTCCGTGGCTCCCGCAACAAAGTCCAGCTTGCCCTCCAGCGATGGGGGGACTTTAATCAAATCCTCCGGGCCACAAGGGCCCTCATGGCGGAGGGGAAAAGGACCGGGAGGCAGGGCGCCGCGGCCTACCAGCGGATCCGCCACTTCCGTGACTCCTTACTCACCTACGGGGTGGGTCATGGACTGCTGCGCAGCCCGCCGGGAGCCACGAGCATCCCTGCCGGCGAGGATCCCCCCCAGCCCTCCTCATGGCACCCTTTACCATCGCAACATTGAACACCCGTGGCTGTAGGATGGGTCTCCGCAGGTCCCAGGTGCTCTCCTTCCTTCGAGAGGAGAGGTACTCTGTGGTTTTCCTGCAGGAGACCCATACGGATCCGACCGCCGAAGACAGCTGGCGGCTGGATTGGGGGGACAGGGTCTACTTTAGTCACCTCACAGTTCATACGGGTGGAGTGGCGACCCTTTTCTCCCCCGACCTACGACCCGAGGTGCTGGGGGTCGCCGAGGCTCTGCCGGGTCGCCTGCTGCACCTCCGGGTCCGCATGGAGGGGCTCGTAGTCAACCTCGTCAACATCTATGCCCCAGCAGCGAGCCCGGAGTGGCTGCAATTCTATCAGCAGGCATCCGCCTTCCTCGGCACCTTGGATCCTCAGGAGTGCCTGGTCCTGGGAGGGGACTTTAACATCACCCTTGAGGAGCGGGACCGCTCGGGGACCGAGCAGAGCCCGGCCGCCGTCGCCGTCCTCCAGGAGATAGTCGAACAGCACTCCCTGGTGGACGTCTGGCGCGACCACCACCCGGATGACACTTCCACGTTCACCTTTGTCCGGGTGGAGGCCCATCGGTCGCACCACTCCCGGTTGGACCGCATTTATTTATCACGCTTTCATCTTTCACGAGCCCACTCCTCCAGCATCCGGCCGGCCCCATTTTCTGACCATCACATAGCCACCGTGACAGCCTCCCTCTGCGCGGAGAGGCCGGGGCCGGCCTATTGGCATTTTAACAACAGCTTGCTGGAGGATGCGGGTCCATCTGCCTACTGGCAGAAGATGGCATCACCCTCACGGATCCGGTGGAGATGTGCGGGAGGGCGAGAGCCTTCTATGCAAGGCTTTTCTCCCTGGATCCGACCGATCTTAACACTTGCAGAGTGCTTTGGGAGGAACTCCCGACAGTCAGCGCGGGCGACCGAGACCGGCTAGAGCTGCCTCTCACTCTGGCCGAGTTCTCGGAAGCCCTCCGTCGCATGCCCACCAATAAATCTCCGGGCATGGACGGGCTGACCGTGGAGTTCTACCGCGTATTCTGGGACGTCCCGGGCCCAGACCTAGTCACCGTCTGGGTCGAGTATTTGCAGAGCGGGGTCCTCCCTCTTTCGTGCAGGTGAGCCGTGCTGGCCTTATTGCCGAAGAAGGGGGACCTCCGCGATTGACGAAATTGGCGTCCCGTCTCGCTCCTCAGCACAGACTACAAAGTTGTGGCAAAAGCCATCTCGCTGCGGCTAGGGTCCGTGCTGGCGGACGTCATCCACCCAGACCAGACCTACACCGTCCCGGGCCGTAGCATCTTCGACAACCTATATCTGGTCCGGGACCTATTGGAACTTGGGTGTAGGGATGGTCTGTCGTTCGCCCTCCTGTCCTTAGATCAGGAGAAGGCATTCGACAGGGTGGATCACGGGTATCTCCTGAGCACTCTGCAAGCGTTTGGCTTCGGACCCAGGTTTGTGAATTTTGTCCGGGTGCTGTACGCCTCTGCAGAATGTTTGGTCAGGCTCAACTGGACCCTGACCGAACCGGTCAGCTTCGGGGGAGGGGTACGGCAGGGGTGCCCCCTCTCAGGCCAGCTGTATGCTCTGGCGATCGAGCCCTTCCTCTGTCTCCTCTGAAGGAGGTTGACAGGGATGGTGCTGTGGGAGCCGGAGCTGCGGCTGGTCCTGTCGGCGTACGCTGATGACGTGCTCCTTGTGGTCCAGGACCCAGGCGACTTGGCACGGGTGGAGGCTTGCCAGGCCATCTATTCGGCAGCCTCCTCCGCGCTGGTCAACTGGGTCAAGAGCTCTGGCTTGGTGGTAGGGGAGTGGCAGCAGGCGAGCTCCCTCCCACCGCTCTTCAGGCCATCCGGTGGAGCACGGGTCCGATGCTCTATCTGGGCGTTTACCTTTCCGCCACGCATCCCTCTCCGCCGGAGAACTGGCAGAATTTAGAGGGCAGGGTGATAGAGCGGCTCCGGAAATGGACAGGACTCCCTTCGAGGGAAAGTGCTAGTGCTTAATCAACTAGTCCTGTCTATGCTCTGGTACCGGCTCAACACCCTGGTCCCGTCCCCGGCTTTCCTGGCCAACCTCCGGACATCGATTCTGGAGTTCTTTTGGTCAGGACTGCACTGGGTCCCTGCAGGGGTTCTCCATCTACCTCTGGAGGAGGGAGGGCAGGGCCTAAAATGTCTGCTCACTCAGGTCCATGTCTTCCGCCTCCATACCCTACAGAGGTTCCTTTATGGTGCAGGTAGTCCGGTGTGGAGCATACTGGCACACGCCTTCCTGCTCCGCTTCCGAGGGCTCCGATATGACCGGCAGCTCCTTTATCTCCATCCGAGAGGTCTTCCGCGAGACCTCTCTGGGCTTCTGGTCTTCTACCAGGACCTCCTCCGGACCTGGAAACTCTTTACAATGACCAGGTCCGTGGCGGCCACCGAGGGGGCATATCTCCTCGCGGAGCCCCTGCTACACAACCCCCAACTCCGTGTGCAGGTGGTGGAGTCCCGCTCGTTGCACCAGAGGTTGATCCTGGCAGAGGTCACAAGAGTCGGATTCCTCCTGGACTATGACCGGGGAGACTGGCTAGATCCCCTGATGCTCGCTCAGCGCATGGGTCTTTCCAGACCTTGTACTCCCCGACGCATACTTCAGGAGGTGAAGGCCGCCTTGCCGCCCGCTGCTCTGGTTCATCTCGACCGGGTCCTGCACGAGGGCACGCCCCGCCCACCCACTACCCCAGGCCCGCCGGACCTTTTAATTGGACCCCTGCCCCGTGGACCCAACCGACCCCTTCACCTGTTTACTAGAAGCCAGCTGCACGAGATGCAGCCGGTCTGCTTCCAAACCGCGCCAAGAAAACATCTCTACACGCTCGTGCTCCACACCCTTCATGCCCGCACCCTCGTGTCCCGCCCCGATACAAAATGGCGGGACCTCCTGCCACCTTTGGAGGGTGAGGAGTCCCGGTGGGCCAGCCTATATTCCACCTTAGTCCCAAGGCCCACCGGGGATTTCAGTTGGCGGCTCCTTCACGGAGTCGTGAGGACGGGTGTGTACTTGGTGCGGTTCACTTCAATCCCAGACACCTGCCCCTTTTGCGGCGTGAGGGATACCCTGGCACATGTCTACCTGGAGTGTGCCAGGCTGCAGCCCCTATTCCGGCTCCTCACCAATATTTTATTACGTTTTTGGTTGCACTTCTCCCCTCACCTTCTCATTTATGCACTCCCTATCCGTGGCCCCACAAAGTCACGGGACCTCCTTGTCAGCCTCCTCCTGGCCCTAGCTAAAATGGCCATCTACAAAACCAGAGTGAGGAGGTTGGCCGAAGGAGTCTCCTGTGAGTTTGGGGCCTATTTCCGATCCTCGGTCAGTTCACGTATCCGGGCAGAGTTCCTCTGGGCGGCGTCCTCTGACTCCCTTGACGCCTTTGAGGAGCAGTGGGCACTGTCTGGCATTCTCTGCTCGGTGTCCCTGTCCGGTTCCCTTCTTTTGACCCTTTGACCGCACTCCTGTCTCTGTTATTTTATTAGTTGTGCCCCGGAATTTTTTGGGTATCTAGGTCCTGTGGATCTCCCTTTTAGGCTGGGGGGGATCCTTTAGCGGTGGACGGGCTTTCGCCCGCCCACTTCCCAGATCCCAATAAGACTGCTCTCCCATAGCCTTCTAGCTTGGAGGGAGGTGGGAAGCTGCTACTCCTGCTGCTAGGTCCTAAGCTCTCCCTGCTGCTGCAGCTGCTCCCCGTGGCTGGGCCAGACACTCCCCCCCCCCGTTCTCTGCTACCTGGTTGCTGGACCCCCCACTCTCGGGTGCTGTTACTGCTGCAACTGCAGCCCCGGCGGAGGAGGGGGCTGCTAGCCCACTCCCCAGAGAAGAGGAGTGAGGGACGCCAGCCACTGCTGTTAAGGACACCACCACCACCTGAGAGGGTCCTTTCTGCCTGCCTGGACCACCACCTGGAGTTCCTGGAGCTGCTGCTGCTGCTGCTGCTGCAGAGGCCGCTGCCTGGAGCTGCTGAAGCCCGAGGAGGAGAAGAAGAGGACCATCTGCCAGTGGGGCAGCACCTAGAGACTTTGCAGACCACCGTGGAGGGGGCCTAAGACTGAGTAATTTTCAAACTGTGCTCTTGGGGTGGGGTTCTTGACTGTGTTTCCAGGGACACAGGGGGTGTGGAGTGGAGCTGCCCCCCGATCAATCTGTGTGTCCCCCCCAACCCCCACGACTACTACCACCACCGCTGCACCCTTCACCACCCCCACTGGCTGTATACCATCTGCCTCAGCTCCTGCTTCTGGACTCAGCTGCTTGCTTGGCTTGCCATGCCCTATTTCCACCCTTTGGGCCAGAAGCAGCAGCTAGCTTAAAAAGACTTGTGCAAGGGTATGTGGGTGCACGTGCCCCCCCCCGGACTGTCTACCCCCCAGCTTGCCCTTTACTACCTGCCCCATTTGCCACTTGTAGCTTTGCCCCCCCTTTTTGTCCCAGCCCCCCGTACTAGCTTCAGTTTGTTTGCCTGCCCCGTTCATTTCCCTCTGCAGCCTTTGTTTGTTTGCCCCTCCCCAGCCTCTGAAGGAAGCCCCTTGGTTTCCTGTTCTACCTCCAGACCGCTTAGCCCCTTGCTCCGTGTGCCCATGCCCCGTCCCATGCGCTTTTGCAATTCTTCATTTTAGTATGAACCCTCTTCACTGAACCTCTCATGTTGTTGTATCCCCCCTCCCCTAGTGTACCAAGAGGAGCCGGAATTCCACCTTTTGTCGGTGACTGACCCCTAACCCCTGATTGCCCCCCGTCCAGCCCACCCCTTTTGGCGCCCTCCTCCCCTGCCTGCAGCCTAGCGGGGAGGAGTGGTTGACCTGCTTCCCCTCTCCCCTCCTCCTTCTGGTGTCCCCCCTTCCCTCCTTGCTCATGATGGCGGGGGATGAGATGGGTGGGACCCCTCCAGCAGCCCGAGCTCCCCCTCCCACGCCTACCCCTCCGTCACCCCCCCCCAAGCTTCTACCTCCGCTGCCGAACCATCTGCCACCGCCCCCGCTGGGGCACCAGCAGCGACGGGAACCGGGGTGACCTCCACTGCTGCCATGTCTCTCACCCCCTCAGTTTCGGGCTCAGGCAGATTGTTAACTTAAATATGTCAAACCAGAATGTGTTAACTTGGGCCCATTCACCTATTTTTCTTGTCTGTTATTACTTGTGATGCAGACATGTATTTCCGTACACTATAAGTGAGATTAATTCTGTCTAAAATTGTATTAAATAAAGGCAAAACTGATTAAGCCTAAATTGGGTGGATGTGTGACTTGGTTTCCCACTCTACGCTCCCAACAATTTACACAATTTGATTAAAAAGATAAATCCCACATAAATGCTCTCATCTCTGCTTTGTTAATTAATTCAGCAAAGGCGTGACCCTCATACAATAATAATCAGAGCAAGAAGCCATGGCATGTCAGCGAACATATATGTGTTAAATTAGTATACACCCCTTTATGTGAATACCTGCGAGTTCTACAAGCTGAATTAGCGTATGTTCTTCCTAGTGTTCTGTGCACTCATGCTAATCTACACTCCACACTATCAAGCAACAGTATAACTTAGTATATAACATAAGCAGATGGGAAACTTGTCAAGTCAAGATACATTAGTTCAATAGCTTAGTACAAATTGTGGGGAAACTTCACGGACCAGGATGTGGAATGCTGTTTCCAAAAGCAAGATATGGATGATCAAGGATCAGAATAACAAGTTAAGGAACAGGGATGAACAGACAGGCTGGATTTCTGTGACATGTAAAGAGTTTTGTAACTAGAGTTACTCCTAGTTGTTATGTACAAATTTGGAAGCCCACCTTCTGTGTTCAGCGAATTTAACACGAGACAGCTTCCCGGAGACTGGTATCATATTGAACCTTTTCCCAGTACTATACTATGATTGACTTTTAGCAATAAACCTGACAGTCAAGCAATTGAGTGTACAATTTATCAAAAATAGGCAGCAGAGTGCAGCAGATGATGGATGACAGGGAACTATCTGTTATACTGTATAACAGCAGTGAGAAAGGAGTGACTAAACCCTGGTCTACACTACAGGGTTAAGTCAACTTTAGCTGCTTTAGGTAGATTTTAAAATGAATGTGTCTACACAACCAACACTGTTCCATCAACCGAAAGGGATCTTAAAATTGACTTCTGAAATCCTCCCTGGCGAGGCGAGTAGAGCTAAAATTGACCTTGCTGGGTCGAATCTGGGGTAGTGCAGATGCAAATTGACGGTATTGGCATCGAAGAGCTATCCCAGAGTGCTTCAATGTGACCACTCTGGGCAGCACTTTCAACTCTGATGCAATAGCCAGGTACACAGGAAAAGCCCTGGGAAATTTTGAATTTAATTTCCTGTTTGGTCAGCGTGGCAAGCTCAGCAGCACAGGTGACCATGCAGTCCCCCCAGAATCGCAAATGAGCTCCAGCATGGACTGAACGCAAGACACTGGATCTGATTGCTGTATGTGAAGAAGAATCTGTGCAGGCCGAACTCCGATCAAAAAGAAGAAATGCTAATATATATGCCAAAATCGCATAGGGCATGTTGGACAGAGGCTACAACAGGGATACACAGCAGTGCCGTGTGAAAGTTAAGGAGCTCAGGCAAGCCTATCCAAAGACAAAGGAGGCAAATGGTCGCTCTGGGTCAGAGCCCCAGACATGCTGCTTCTATGATCAGCTGCATAGCATTCTAGGGGAGGACCCTACCACTAGCCCGCCACTGTCCGTGGACACCTGCAATGGGGGAGTCTCACGCAACAGGAAGGAGGATTTTGTGGATGAGGAGGAGGAGAAGGAGGAGGAGGAGAATGTGCAGCTGGCAAGTGGTGAATCCATTTTCCCAGGCAGCCAGGACATTTTCATCACCTGGAGCCAATACCCTCCCAAGACGGGATCCCCGACCCTGAAGCTGGAGAAGGCACCTCTGGTGAGTGCACATTTTTAACTACAGTATGGGGTTTAAAAGCAGTAGTGTTTAATGTTTGATTTGTCCTGAAGAATTGGGATGCATTCCCGGCCAGTACAGCTATCCTCCAAGGACATCTACAGGAAGCTCTCCTGGAGGTACTCTGAAAGCCTTTGCAGAAGGTTTCTGGGGAGGGTTGCCTATTTCTTCCTCCGTGGTAGGACACTTTATCATGCCAATCCAGTAGCAAATAGTCTGAAATCATTGCAGCACAAAGCATGGCAGCGAATGGTCTTGGGTTTTGGTCGCATTCAAGCAACATTCAGTCTATATCTTTCTGTGTTAGCCTCAGGAGAGTGATATCATTCATGGTCACCTGGTTGAAATAGGAGAATTTTTGTAAGGGAACAGTTAAAGGACCCCATTCATGCTGGGCTATTTGCTCTTGGCTAAAAGGGATCATCCCTGAAAATAGCCACTCAAAGGGGGGAGGGGTGAAGGGATCATCCCAGAGAATAGCCATGGGGTGGAGTTGGGGGAGGTGTCTGCTTCAGATTCACCCGAAAACTGCAGTCCCTTCTTTTAAATGTGAAACCCAACTGGCATTGCTTGCTATGGGAAAGGAGGGCGCTGCTTTGAAACCATTCCCACATGTTTTGAAGGCGTAAGAAGCCAACCCCCACATATCAAAAGCTTACCATGGCTGCCTGGAAATTAAATTCTGTTGCCCAACCATTTGTGATGTGTCACCATACCGGCAGGCACTCAGTATAAAAGGCAAAATGTGACCTTGTACCTAAAGCACATGTGCCGTCTGCTGTGAATTGCTTGATTCACTGTGAAAGAATCTCCCTTTTGTTCTCAGAAATTTATCAGCTTACATTTTACTTTCCCTTTTTATCTCCTCACAGGTGCAAATGTTTCTGTGCTCCCTCTATCATCTCCGTCCCTGAGGTTATCACAGATTAGAAGACGAAAAAATGCACTCACGATGACATGTTGTCATAAATATAAAGGGAAGGGGTTAAGAAGCTTTGATACAGTACTATAAAATCCTGTTACCTGTAAAAGGTTAAGAAGCTCAAGTAACCTGTCTGGCACCTGACCAAAATGACCAATAAGGGGACAAGATACTTACAAATCTGGATGGGTCGGGGGGAAGGCTTTGTCTGTCTGTCTGCGTGATGCCTCCGCCGGGCACAGATCAAGAAAGCAAGCAATCCAATTCCTATAGAGTTAGTAAGTAATCTAGCTAGAAAATGCATTAGATTTTCTTTTGTTTTTGGCTAGTGAAATTCGCTGTTCTGGAGGGAATGTGTATTCCGGTTTTTGTGTCTTTTTGTAACTTAAGGTTTTGCCTAGAGGGATTCTCTATGTTTTGAATCTGACTGCCTGTGAGATTATTTTCCATTCTAATCTTACAGAGTGTTTCTTTCTTTCTTCTTCTTTTTTTTGTTCTTCAAATAAAGTTCTGTTTTTTAAGAATCTGATTAGGTATTTAGGGTCCTAAAAACCCAAGGCTGGTCTGTGCTCATCTTGTTTATTCTCAGGTCTCCCCAGGAAAGGGTGTGTAAGGCTTGAGGGGATATTTTGGGGGAAGACATCTCCAAGTGGTCTCTTGTCTGGTTCTTTGTTAAAATCGCTTGGTGGTGGCAGCATACTGAATCCCAGATACGAGGAATTTTGTGTCTTGGGGAAGTTTTAACCTAAGCTGGTAGAAATAAGCTTAGGGGGTCTTTCATACAGGCCCCCACATCTGTACCCCAGAGTTCAGAGTGGGGAAGGAACCCTGACATGGTGGCAAAGGTGGGATCATTTTGAAGCAGAGATCATTTTGAAGCAGAGATCATTTTTGAAAAAGCACAGACTGAAGAGGTTTTGTTAGCTGAGAGAGGCTGTATAACAAAAGGATTTTTCTGTTAGCTGGGAACAGCTATAGGCAAAGGTATCAAAGGCAAAGGTATCAGATTACAGCACAGCGAATTGGGAATTCACATGCAGGGGTTTTTTTCTTTCTTTCTAACTCTCGGGTAAGCTAGCTAAGCAGAAGCTAGGATGGTGAAACGCAATATCCAACAGCAACTAGAATTAGCTAAATTTGAAGCTGAAGAGAGACAAAAAGAGCATGACAGACAGATAGCCTTAAAATGCTTGGAGTTGGAAGCAGAGGAGAGGAAAGAGGTGAAATGCTTGGAGGCGGAGGCGGAGAAGCAACGCTTGTAGATGGAGTTAGCGCTGAAGTGCTTAGATCCGGAAAAGGCTAAGCTGAATCTACCGGATAACCCTAATAAGAGGACCCAGAATATCCACAGCTACTTGCTGAAATGGAACCTCAATTATGGGGAGTGGCTGGAGAGGGGCTTTGACCTGGTCTTGAGGTTTTCCCACTCTTTGGCATACCTCACAAGATCAGATATAGGAAGAAACATCCTTACCCATTCCCTCCCAGTGGAATGACTTCCCCAAATGGTCTTTAGTCCTGTTCACCCCAGCATGGCCAGTAGGATGATCGTGGGCTAAGCTCAAGAGCTTGACCCAGTACTTAGTTGGAACTACCAACTGTCTCTGAGGATGCCAGTCTTCCTGGTGTCCACCCGAAAGAGTTTCCTTGTATAAAAGTCCTCTTTCTACAATAAACCTGGATCGAATAGAAGAGCTGAGAGGTGGTGGGTTGCTCCGTGCTGCCGTCCAAGCTCTCTAGAGGCTTTCATTTGCTTTCTGTTCAGTATGGAACCATTCCCTTGATGCTGGAGATATCAGTTCCTCATTGGATTGTGGACCTGGACTTGGTCCCTCTGGAAGTGATGCAGGTGATGGGGCTGTTTCCATTGACTGTGAACCGCTCTCCGCTGGTGCACTATGTTGGGGTTCAGGCTCTGGCTGAGCCTCTTGTTTAGGGTTATCAGCTGCTGCCAGCTCAGGTTTGGTGGGGCCCTCTGGAGTCGGGGTTGCAAGCACTGGATTCAGTGCTGGCAATGGGTCTTGTGCTGGTTGTTCTGCTGGTTCCGGTTCTGGAACTGGTTCTGTCTGGGTCTCTGGGACTGGATCCACTACTGCTGTTGCAGATGTTGGCATGGGGTCCAGATCTATCACCTCTGACTGGGTCCTGGTAGAAGTCTTTGGAACAGAGCTAGGTGTGACAGCTTGCTTAGCCTGGCTGTGGGTGACCATTCCCACCCTCTTGACTAGCTTCACATGATTGGCCAAGTTTTCCCCCAACAGCTTGGGGATGGGATAATCATCATAGGCTGCAAAAGTCCATGTTCCTGACTAGCCCTTGTACTGGACAGGCAACTTGGCTGTAGGCAAGTCTAAAGAGTTTGACTTGAAGTGTTGAATCATCACTTGGATCTCTGGGTCGATTAAATTGGGGTCCACTAAGGACGCGGGTATAGCCGATACTTGTCCCTCCATGTTATACAGACAAAACTACATAGGATCATTTCAGGGGACAAGACAAGATGTCACGTTTATTATAATAACACAGTTTGATTTAAGACCAATAACTAAAATCTAATACCTATGTATGTACACACACATACACACACAAACACACAGCAAATGTTCTGCAGCTGCTGTATTGTTACCAGTCCTGAATTTAGCTTGAATTCGTGGCTTGGGTTCATAGCTTGTGGTGGCTAACTGGCCAGGAAAGCCAGGCACAAGGAAGAACTGGGTCTCTGTTGGGCATGCACCAATGCCCTTTCATGTTGGCAGCAGAATGTTACCCTTCAAAGTCTTCCATCTCACTTATCCTTTTTGTAGGCTTTAGATTGAATACAGAGTCTATAGGTCTTGCTGTGTCACGCTGCCTCTGGGTTCGGTGTGATTGATCACCCATCAATTTCAGACATGACTTTCAGCCTAGGACCTGGCTTTGATGTTTCTTCAATTGTACTTTTTAGGGTGGACTCTTCTTGCTTTGTTAAGGCTGTTGTCTGCATCTTCAGCTGCTGGTGTTTACTCTTTATTTCATCAGGACAGGCTGGGGCTGGAGGTTAATTCCATCATTCATACATACCTCATTCACACATCTAAACTAAACCAATAAGATTACAGCAGGGTTTAGCAAAAATGAAGTGAGAATTTTTAAATGGGTTACAACATGGACAAGTTTCAGAGTAGCAGCCGTGTTAGTCTGTATTCGCAAAAAGAAAAGGAGTACTTGTGGCACCTTAGAGACTAACAAATTTATTAGAGCATAAGCTTTCGTGAGCTACAGCACGGACAAGTGTCAGGAATGGCAAACAGTGAACAGAAGTTACAATGTTGAAGTAGTGCAAGTTTCAATGATTTAAGCAGCAATTGGATTGAAAGTGAAACTCAATTAGCCAGTTATTGGGGTACCTGGTTTTATGAATGAATGTAGTTTCATTCATAATACTTTACTTATGAAGTTTATATTAATAAAGTGAACAATTAAAAACAATTTCATTGATCAGTTCTACATCCACGCTGTAACCTTCTTCCCACCCACACTCATAGTTTCAATCCGCTTTGAGGGTATATGGGAGGCATCTGGGCCTGAGGACCTTTGGTGGGACCCCGGTGCAATGAACTGTAATCTGTTGGAGTTCTTGGGGCAGTTGGCCTTTACATGCCCTGGCTCGTTACATTTAAAACATCACCCAGCTGACGGGTCACTGGGGTGAGGTGGATTGCTGGACAACGGTGTGGAGGGACGATAAGGTGTCCGGAGTGTTCCTTGGGGTGTAGTTGGGGCCTTGGACTGCCTCCAGTAGTAGAGTGTTGTCTAAGGTTGTCCCTTCAGTATCCGCTCAAACTGCGACCAGGGTTGTTTCTCTCTTCTCCCTCCACCCATTTTGTTCCAGTTTGCCCCGCCTCTCTTGCGGTCTGGGACTGCTCGTATTGATCAGCATAAGAAGCAAGACTTCCTGCTGAGTCCATATTCTTATCCCATATACACTGTTTTATATCATCCTTGGACATATTCAAGAAGTGCTTCTGTATCATCAAATCCTGCATTCTTCCAAAGCTATTTACATCCCATCCTTTGAGCCATTTAGCTAACAGATCCTTTATCTGGTTTACATAAGCCACATTACTTAGTCCAGATCCTATCTTAAGGGTTCGAAATTTTACTCTGTAAGTTTCAGGTGTAACTTGAAATTGTTTTAAAACCAAATCCTTGAATTTATTATAGTCAGAAGCCCCATCAATAGGCATCTTATTAAACATGTCCAGAATTCTTCCAGTCATTTTTCCAACCAATGCGGTCATCTTATGAGAGTCAGGAATTTGGATGGAGTGTGCACAGTCTCTCAAAGGTGAGCAAATATTCTGCAATATCACTGGATTCATCATACTGTGGACATAGTTGCTTCCATTTGTGGATTGTTGGGTAAGGATTGTTAGGATTATCCGGTATATTCTGCTGAGCCTTTGCTTTCTCCATCTCCAGTGTATGCTTCCTCTCTTTTTCCCTCTCCTCCATTTCTTTTTCCTTTGCCTCCATTTCTCTCCTATGGGCAGCCTCTTTGGCTTTTTCTGCCTTGGGTTCTGTCATCTTAGCCTCTCTGTTTTTAACTAACTTTACACCCGAGAGTTAAAAAAAAAACAGAGTCGCTCCCATTTGTGAATTGTTGGGGAAGGATTGTTAGGGTTATTTGGTATATTCTGCTGAGCCTTGCCTTCTCTATCTCCAGTGCATGCTTCCTCTCTTTTTCCTTTCCTCCATTTCTTTTTCTTTTGCCTCCATAGCTTTCTGTTGGGCAGCCTTCTGGGATTTCTCTGCCTCTTTCGCTGCCTCCATAGCTCTCTGGTGGGCAGCCTCCTCTGCCTCCTTTTCAAGTCATTTTAATTCAACCAGTCTCTGGTGTTCCTTTTCTTTCTCTTCTTCTTCCAGTCTGGCTAACTCCAGTTTCCGTTGGACTTTGCTTTCTGTCATCCTAGCCTCTCTGTTTTTAACCTAGCTATACCTGAGAGTTAGAAAGAAAAAAAAACCTGGCTTGTAAAATTTGCTGTGCTGTAACCTGATACTTTTGTCTCTGATAGCTGTTCCGAGCCTACAGAAAAATCCACTTGTTAAAACCACTAACACCTCTGCCTCCAGGCAAAGGGACAGAAAAAACTCTAACTGCTTTCAGTTAAAAAAAAAATCTTCAGGTGTGTGCTTTTGGTTAAAAATGAGCCCACTCCTCTGCCAGCATGTCAAGGTTCCTTCCCCACTCTGAATTCTGGGGTACAGATGTGGGGACCCACATGAAAGACCCCCTACGCTTATTTCTATCAGCTTAGGTTAAAAACTTCCTCAAGGCACAAAATCTTTGTCCTTGGGCTCGGGTATGCTGCCACCACCAAGTGCTTTAACAAAGAACCAGGGAAAAGGACCTCTTGGAGTTCCTATTTCCTCAAAATATCCCCCCCAAGCCCTTATACCCCCTTTCCTGGGGAGGCTTGAGAATAAACAAGTTGAGCACACACCAGCCTTGTGTTTCTTAGGACCCTAAAAACCCAATCAGATTCTTAAAAAAAACAAAACTTTATTAGAAGAACAAAACAAAGATAAAAGAAACACTCTGTAAGATTAGAAGGGAAAATAATCTCACAGGCAGTCATATTCAAAACATAGAGAATCCCTCTAGGCAAAACCTTAAGTTACAAAAAGACACAAAAACAGGAATACACATTCCCTCCAGCACAGCCAATTTACAAGCCAAAACAAAGAAAACCTAAAGCATTTTCTAGCTAGATTACTTACTAAATTTACTGGAGTTGGAGGGCTTGCATCCTTGATCTGTTCCTGGCAAAGGTATCACAGAGACAGACAAAAGCCCCCCCCCCCCAAGATTTGAAAGTATCTTGTCCTCTCATTGGTCATTTTGGGTCAGGTGCCAGCGAGGTTACCTTATCTTCTTAACCCTTTACAGGTGAAAGGATTTTGCCTCTGGCAGGAGGGATTTTATAGCACTGTATAATGAAAGGTGGTTACCCTTCCCTTTATATTTATGACAGCCCCCTATAGCCATGCTGGAGTAATGGGTCAGAACTGTCTAAGAAATGAGAGATTTCAGAGTAGCAGCTCTTTTAGTCTGTATTCGCAAAAAGAAAAGGAGTACTTGTGGCACCTTAGAGACTAACAAATTTATTTGAGCATAAGCTTTCGTGAGCTACAGCTCACTTCATTGGATGCATCTGATGAAGTGAGCTGTAGCTCACGAAAGCTTATGCTCAAATAAATTTGTTAGTCTCTAAGGTGCCACAAGTACTCATTTTCTTTTTAAGAAATGAGAGTGCTCCCAGATGAGCCCATCATCCCACTCCCTGCAGCACACTACCCCCTAGCACTGCTCAGCTTCCACATAGTTTATTCTAATGTTCCTGGGAGCTCGTCCAGATTCTGGTCCTGCTGCAAACTTGGGAATAGCCCCATTGACTTCTATGGGCTTTGGATCTGGTTCTCTAGGAGGGAAATGGGCCCTTTCATTAGGGCAGTAGAGTCTCAGAGTGAGGACTTCTGGGTTCTGTTCCCATCTCTAGGAGGAGAGTGGGATGTAATGTTCCTTAATGAGTCCTCCACCCTATTCCCTCCAGTACAGCGACCCCTATTGCTGAACTGGGACATTGGGATCCAACAACCTGAGAACAGCCTACAGAGGCCTCCAGACCTGTCCCTGTATTTTAGCACCCCCTAGTACTACATTGGGGTATTGTTAGCCACACAGACTAATGGGGAAGAGTGCCCCAAACTGAGCACCCCACCCCACTCACAGTAGCACAGCCTCAGCCCCCTATGGCCATGCTGGACTAATGGGGTCAGAACTGTCTAAGAAATGAGAGTGCTCCCAGATGAGTCCATCACCCCACTTCCTGAAGCGCACTACCGCCTAGCACCTCTCAGCTTCCACATATATAGAGTTTATTCTAATGTTCCTGGGAACTAGTCCTCATTCTGGTTCCACTGCAAACTTACTGTATGAAAGGGAATAGTCCCACTGACTTCTAAGGGCTTTGTATCTAAGGAGGGAAGGAGGGAAATGGGCCCTTTGGTAAGAGCAGTAGAATCTGAGAGTTAGGACTCCTGGGTTCTGTTCCCAGCTCTGGGACAGGAGTGGGGTGTAATGTTTAGAGTAGTGAGGATTGGGAATCAGATCTCCTGGATTTTAATCATGGCTCTGAGATGGGAGTGGGGAGCACATACTGAACATCAGGGAACTGGAGTCTTAAGCCTTGGGTGTTGTTACTGACTCTGCCCCTGATTCTTTGTGTTGTGTTGCCTTGGACAAATCATTCCTCTTTCCAGACAAAATAGTGTCACACAATTTACCACACTTAGTAAATCCTATTACAATTTTCATCTAGAAAACACACATGATGATGATGACACCACCTCCTCTGAAATGATTGTGCTAATGTATTTTGTTTTGTTGCAGTTTGATGCAGAATTGTTCTTCCTCTGAGGAATATTATAGGAAATTTCCTTCAGGGACTATGGTGCTAATAAGCGATGGTCACATAAACACCACCCTATATCGGAAACCTACTGACCGCTATTCCTACCTACATGCCTCTAGCTTTCATCCAGATCATACCACACGATCCATTGTCGACAGCCAAGCTCTACAATATAACCGCATTTGCTCCAACCCCTCAGACAGAGACAAACACCTACAAGATCTCTATCATGCATTCTTACAACTACAATACCCACCTGCTGAAGTGAAGAAACAGATTGACAGAGCCAGGAGAGTACCCAGAAGTCACCTACTACAGGACAGGCCCAACAAAGAAAATAACAGAACGCCACTAGCAATCACCTTCAGCCCCCAACTAAAACCTCTCCAACGCATCATCAAGGATCTACAACCTATCCTGAAGGACGACCCGTCACTCTCACAGATCTTGGGAGACAGGCCAGTCCTTGCTTACAGACAGTCCCCCAATCTGAAGTAAATACTCACCAGCAACCACACACCACACAACAGAACCACTAACCCAGGAACCTATCCTTGCAACAAAGCCCGTTGCCAACTCTGTCCACATATCTATTCAGGGGACGCCATCATAGGGCCTAATCACATCAGCCACACTATCAGAGGCTCGTTCACCTGCGCATCTACCAATGGAATATATGCCATCATGTGCCAGCAATGCCCCTCTGCCATGTACATTGGTCAAACTGGACAGTCTCTACGTAAAAGAATAAATGGACACAAATCAGACATCAAGAATTATAACATTCAAAAACCAGTTGGAGAACACTTCAATCTCTCTGGTCACTCGATTACAGACCTGAGGGTGGCTATCCTTCAACAAAAAAACTTCAAAAACAGACTCCAACAAGAGACTGCTGAATTGGAATTAATTTGCAAACTGGATACAATTAACTTTGGCTTGAATAGAGACTGGGAATGGATGAGTCATTACACAAAGTAAAACTATTTCCCCATGGTATTTCTCCCCCCCACCCCACCCCCCACTGTTCCTCAGATGTTCTTGTTAACTGCTGGAAATAGCCTACTTTGCTTGTCACCATGAAAGGTTTTCCTCCTTTCCCTTCCCCCCCACTGCTGGTGATGGCTCATCTTAAGTGATCACTCTCCTTACAGTGTGTATGATAAAACCCATTGTTTCATGTTCTCTGTGTGTGTATATAAATCTCCCCTCTGTATTTTCCACCAAATGTATCCGATGAAGTGAGCTGTAGCTCACGAAAGCTTATGCTCAAATAAATTTGTTAGTCTGTAAGGTGCCACAAGTACTCCTTTTCTTTTTGCGAATACAGACTAACACGGCTGCTACTCTGAAACCTTCAGGGACTGGGTCCCAGAAGCCAATGAATGAAATAAAAGCACCTGTGTTTCCTTCAACAATTGCACTTGTAGCTAGGAGACAGAACTGCTCTTCTTAAACAAGGTAGGTTATAAATGAGTGACTTAAGCCCCTAACCATTCTCCCACTGAAATCCATGGATGTTGTGCCGCAGTCTGCAATGGGAGCAAGATCATGTCATTGGTTTCTTCATCTGAATTTTACATACATGGGCAGAGAATCTTAATGTGTGTCTGAGCACATGAGTTGTGTCTGTGTTCATATCTAATCATCATCTATCATCTATCTATCTATCTATCTATGTATCTATCTATCCAATCTAGTCAAATCCATCTGGCAATCTATCTATTCATCTCTGAATCTATTATTCTGTATTCAACCTGTTTAATAATCATGGGTCAGGTCATGAGTTTGACTTCAGTGGTGTTATGCTAATTTACACCAGGTGAAGTTCTGGTCCCATAATTCCATAGTGCCCACCATGGTGATAGATAAGCACCAAACATGCTCATCATCATGCCATGATTGTATTTATTATTTTTGTTATTGTTGGTGTTTCTTGCTTCTCCCTCATCTCGTCCTTACTCCCCTTGTTCCTCAACTGTCATTATCATCGACTAGTCTGAGTGGAAATGTTTTTTCTTGAAGTGGGTCTTGTATTTAGATCTGAATACAGTCGCCTGGGAAGATTCAGTCTGATCTCTTCTAATAAGAGAGTCCACTCCCAGAATACGACCATAGCGCATGCTCTGCACCTGCTGCTCAAGAGTTAAATGGTGGTCTCTTTTAGCTGAATTTTTCTCAAACCTTCCTCCACATAATGTATGCTTTTTTAATTGCTTTCATGTTCTCCTGTATACTAATGGAGTGTCCAGATGCCTTGAAGAACACAGAAAATATCACTCAGCTGCCAGCAACAAGCATCTATACAGACCTTATTCCTAATGGTGAGTAATATTAATTTATTTAGAGCCACTCCAAATGTCAGCCAACAAATAAAGAAATAAATCCAAATCCCTTCTGAAAAAATAGTTTAATCAATATTGATGTTTTCCATGAGAGAATGTTGATGTTGATGTCAGTTTTTAATTTTCCATTCGATTTCATGTGGACTCTTCTGAATCAAATTTAAGGTTTTCGCTATTTCAACTTTTCATATCAATTCAGGGTGAAAACAATTATTGGAATATTGGGATTTCCCATGAGATGGAAATTCCATTTTCCATTCAGTTCTGCATGTACCGCAAGGGTCATGCTGAGGAAAGTACTCACAAACATCAATAGAGGTTCCCCAAAGTAGGTCTTAAGAGAGGCTGAAAAATTCCTCCTCTTCTCCAGGTCTCCCTATTTAGAGAACATCATTCTCTTTTGTTTTAAATTGTTCTAGGTAGTGCACTGTGCATAGTGCACCACTACAGTATGCTTTGGTTGTTGGATTTAATTTTCTCTATTTCATTGAATGTGTGTGAGTGTATACAATTTCCAGGAGAATGGTTCTGTGGTTATGCTAGAGTTTCATGTATCAAGAATGCTGACTCAATGTGTAAACCCAGTCTCTTCACCCCTATCATGCCACCTGTCATTCCCAGTTTCCCCCTTAGTAGCTCACTATTATTTGACGCATTGCTTTGAGAGCCACATATTGAAGTTTCTAAGGATATGCAAAATACAATAATTGTTATTGCTCATTTTTATTTCAACTCTGTCATTTCATTGTCATGCCTTTTATTAGGAAGTTCCTTGTCAACAAATAACCTAGAAGTAAAACATCTCTGGAAATCGTCTCTTCGTACATTGTAGGATCTTCCTTCTTGTAAAATTCTTTGTAGCAAGGTGATTAGACAAAGATCCTCCACTGCTGTAAAGCAGTATAGCTCTTTTTATATCCACGGAGCTGTTAAGATTTACACCAGCAAAGGGATTTGCCCTAGCTCTTATTTTGAATATTGAGAGAAACCAATGTTGCGATGATAATGGCAGGAATGATTTAAGTTGTTCTCTAATATTTAAGGAAAAATAACTTTTAATAGTACAGAAAAGGCCAAAGTCCCCCATTGTTTTCACCATTTATTGCACTTCTCATTCTTTAAAGTGCTTCAATCATGTTGGGCTCAGCAGCATCAGTTTACTCATGTGAGTAGTCCTCACGTATGTGAATTGTAACTGCAGTGGGAATACTTGCATTCGTATCACAATTTTCGTGATTAAAATCTGAATGAGATCAGAATTTGCCCTCATTTGAGAAATCTTATTTGATAAACGTGGCTGTAGAAAGAAAGAAAGAAAGAAAGAAAGAAAGAAAGAAAGAAAGAAATTACTTTTTGAATTTTCATGTAGACAGAAGAGAAATGTGATCGAAGAGGAAGATCAGAACCCCTGTGTAATAAATATAAATGGAAGGGTAAACACCTTTAAAATCCCTCCTTGCCAGAGGAAAAATTCTTTCATTTGAAAAGGTTAAGAAGCTAGGATAACCTCGCTGGTGGCTGACCACAATGACCAATGAGGAGACAAGATAATTTCAAAAGCTGAGGGGAGGGAGAAACAAAGCCTTTCTCTCTGTCTGTGGGATGCTTTTGCTGGGGACAGAACAGGAATGGAGTCTTAGAACTTAGTAAGTAATCAAGCTAGATATGCATTAGATTCTGATTTCTTTAAATGACTGACAAAATAAGCTGTGCTGGAGGGAATGGATACTCCTGTTTTTGTATCTTTTTGTAACTTAAGGTTTTGCCTAGAGGGATTCTCTATGTTTTGAATCTAATTACCCTATAAGGTATTTACCATCCTGATTTTAGACAGGTGATTCTTTTTACTTTTTCTTCTATTAAAATTCTTCTTTTAAGAAACTGAATGCTTTTTCATTGTTTTTAAGATCCAAAGGTTTGTGTCTGTGTTCACCTATGCAAATTGGTGAGGATTTTTATCAAACCTTCCCCAGAAAGGGGGGGATAACATTTGGGAGGATTTTTTGGGGGAAAGACATTTCCAAATGAACTCTTTCCTAATAATAATAATACCGGTTAGACGTTTGGAGGTGGCAGTGAAAGTCCAAGGGCAAAAGGTAAAATAGTTTGTACCTTGGGGAAGTTTTAACCTAAGCTGGTAAAAGTAAGCTTAGGAGGTTTTCATGCAGGTCCCCACATCTGTACCCTAGAGTTCAGAGTGGGGAAGGAGCCTTGACACCCTGATATTGGAAACTGGTATACTTCCATTGCTGGTATAAACTGATGTAGCTTCTTTAGAGTAAATTTATCAGATCCCTATGTGTTGTAAATCAGTTGTATTTCCACTGGTGTCAAAGTGGTCATTGTGATGGGTTGCCCCCCGCCCCCGAGGTGCCACCTGATGTACTGGGGTAACACTCAGCCCACCTGTTCCACGAGCCCTGGCTCCCTTACACTGTCCTGCTGAACCAGGTCCTCAAGCCTCCTGCAGCACGCATGAAGGTAGGGACACATCCAGCTGTGGAAAGAAACAGACACTGAAATCAGAATTGCATGGGAAGGTTTCAGCTAGGGAATTGCTGAGCACTCAAGAGACAGTTGGTGGAATCTCCATCCTTAGAGGTTTTTAAGGCCTGGCTTGACAAAGTCCTGGCTGTGATGATTTAGTTGGTGTTGGTCCTGCTTTGAGCAGGGGGTTGGACTCGATGACCTCAGGCACCTTCTCAACCTGGGCTCAGCCCTTTTCCCCCCCTTTATCTTTGTTCCTTAGATGTTTCCAGAAGTCATCCTGGGTGCGGATTCAGTGAAGAACGAACCCCGACTATCTCACTCCCCTGCCTTAAATAAGATTTACATATGGCAGGAATCTTTTGTCTTTCGTGTGATTCCCATACCCCTCAGTGGAAAAATACTGGTGTTTTATCATGGAAACCAGTACCTTGTGACTTGAACACATGATCCTGCAGTGTCAAAGCAGCCATAGGTCAAAGGCAGTTTGTAGCTTCCCTGGAAAGCTTCTCAGGAAGGTGGGAGATTAGCATCTTCAAAGACCTATTGTTCTTCCTAATGGTCCATTGACTTGTTCCCAGCTAGCCTGCCAGAATGATTGCATTCTGTCTGGTGGGCATTCCCCAGGTACAAACACTTTTGTAGTACAGATGTAAAGTCAATATTGCTAACTTTAGATACAGCAATGATACTTGCATACAAATAAGCTAATCATATTCATATCATAACCTCTCCAATGATACCTCACATAACCTATTTTGCATAAAATACATTAGGATTATGACACAATCATATCATATTATTACTATGAAAAATATGGGAAGCAGTATCACAGTCATATCTCCAGCTGATCTAGAAAGTCATAGCTTGATTGAAATCAATACAGCTATACCAGTTTACACTCAATGATGATTGGGCCCAGTTATATCTTTATATACAGAACTGCAGCAGGTTTTTGTCTGAAGCATCCCAACATGTGGGAAACCAGTATGAATTTTATGATTCATATGCACATATATGGTATTCTTCAGATTCAACTCCAGTGTCTCTCTCTTTGTCACCCCTGCAGATGACATATTCTGAGAGAGAGCCTGATGAGAACCAGACCATTTCTGATGTGTTCATCCTGGTGGGGTTTTCGTACCTTACCAGACTCCAAATCCTTCTGTTTCTGGTGTTTCTGGTCACCTACCTGGTCACCCTGGTGGGGAACCTGCTCATTATCCTCCTTATAAAGCTAAATCCCTCACTCCACACACCCATGTATTTCTTCCTGCTGAACCTGTCCTTCTTGGAAATCTGCTACACCAGCAGTGTGGTTCCTCAGCTGCTGGCTCACCTCCTGGTGGAGCAAAAGACCCTCTCCATTGCGGGCTGCGCTTCCCAGATGTACATCTTCACCATCATGGGCCTCACAGAATGCTGCCTTCTAGCAGCCATGGCGTATGATCGCTACATAGCTATATGCAACCCCTTGCACTACAGAACCATCATGAGTGGCCGGGTGTGCGCACAGCTCGCGGGTGCTTCATGGACCATCGGCATCTTGGTGGAAGTAGCTCAGACCACGTGGATCTTCAGCCTTCCCTTCTGTGGCTCCAACCGCATCCACCACTTCTTCTGCGATATCCCACCAGTGGTAAAGTTGGCATGCACAGACACATCCAAAAACAAAATCGTGGTCTTGGCTGTGTCCGTGCTGTTCATCATGAGCCCTTTCCTGGTGATAATCCTGTCCTACATCTGCATTATCTCCACCATCCTCAAATTGCCATCGGCAGAGGGAAGGCGTAAAGCCTTCTCCACCTGCTCCTCCCACCTCATGGTGGTGACTTTGTTCTATGGAACAGCCCTTTCCACCTACCTGAGGCCCAAGTCTATCTCCACCCTGGAGGGTGATCAAATGATTTCCCTCATGTACACAGTTGTCACCCCAGTGTTGAACCCCATAATATACACACTGAGGAACAAAGAGGTGAAGGGAGCCTTTAGGAAAACAGTAGGGAAGAGCATCTCTTCACACAATCAGAGAAATTAGAGAATGAAAAGTAGAGTCAATCAAAATGGGGGAAATAAGGGAAATTCATAAACATTTTGTTGAATTTCTCCCAATGACCCTCACTTTTTTAATTGGAATTTTTTGGTTTGAAAAGCTTTGACCTGTTCTAAACCTGTTGGGAAAATAGGAAGAGAACCATTTTTTAAATGAAATAAATAAGTAAAGAAATAAATAAATAAACTTTCATCAAACTTTTGATAGTCAGAACCTTTTGACCAGATCTAAAGATCATTGAAAAATCAAATGATAATCTTTAGTCAAAGTAGTGTCCTGATTTTACATCTTCAAAATTTGAAATGTCAAAGCAAAAAAAAAAACACCTTAACATAAGAAACATTTAATAAAATGTTCATCTTGGTTAGTTGGAATTTAACAATTTTCACCAAAATTTTAATAGTTGAATAATTCCAACCAGCTTTATAGAAAAGTCCATATAGGCTTCCCCTTTTCCTGCTCTGGCAGTCCAGTGCAGCATTTTAGGTTTTGGGTTGGGTTGTGGTTTTTCGGCTGTCGAATGCATTTCCCCAGTGTTCCCTCTGGCTTAATTTTAAATAACATTCCTCTGCACTTATGCATGGCTTCCTATATAAGACACTGATAGATTTTTCAATGCCCAACCTGATCAGGTCACACAACAACTCTGGAAGATGGCTCTTGACTTCCATGGCATTTTTTACTAGCAGATCAGATTATAAGATTATGGTGTATATCATAGACGCATCGATTTTAAGGTAATAAGGGACCATTTTGATTATCTAATCTGATATCAGCAAGTTCAAGGGAAGTCCAACATTGCCTATTTTGCCTGATGCTGGAGCACACACTCTGGGGGTGGGTATGCACTGTCCAGTCATGGATAGGAGCTCTAAGCCCGGAACTCTAAGAAGCATCTATTGAGCATGTGGAAACTGAGATTTTTTCAAAAGCTCATAATTTAGCCAAGTCTGGATGTTGTTTCCTGTAACCAACAAAAGGTGCATCCCTGACACCAGGGTGAGCCCCCTCATATTTAATTTTTCTGCTTCAATGCCTACCAGTGCTAGAGTGTCCGAAAAGAGAATTCTTCCTCTTTGTTAACACAGGGGAACCAATGTATTTTCCCATAATCTCTTTCTTGGAAATGACTGAACCTTTTTTGGGGGGAACCCTTAAGAAAATTTTCTACTGAGGCAGACACCCAACATGAAAAATTTCAGCCCAAATGGTTAAAGTTTTAGGAAGTTATAAGGAATTAAAAATGGGGTCTTGTAATGCAAATGATGCAAAACATCATTTATAGGCAATCTCCCATTGCCACCTATAATATATCTTGTCTGGAGTCTATCTAGATTCATAGATTCTAAGGCCAGAAAGAACCACAGTGATAATCTAGTCTGACCTCCGGTATAACATAGGCCATAGAACTTCCTCAAAATAATTCCTAGAGCATAACTTTTGGCAAAAACATCCAGTCTTGACTGGATCCACCACGTACCTCAATAATTTTTTCCAATAGTTAATTGACCTCACCATTAAAAATGTACAATTTATTTCCAGTCTGAATTTGACTAGATTCAACTTCCAGCTATTTGGTAGACAAGCTCCAAGTATCTTCAAGTAACATCATCTTCCCCATGTCTTCCATATTTATTTATTTTTCGTTCTGTGTTTAATTGAGCAATAGATCATAAACTGCTCAGAGAACTATTTTGTTCCCTTATATTTGCTATAAATTTCCACGTATGGACATCCTCATATGTCATGTAACATATCTCTGTAAAGATTATGAACTACTGAATCTATTCCTCCTATTGTATGCATGTATCATTTTTGTGTTCTAAGTTGTGAATATTGGCTGTGTACTTGCTTGATTTCTAAGCAGCCTTAATAAAGCATTTGGTCAGCTTCTTGAGAAAGGAATCACAGGTTTCAGAGTAGCAGCCGTGTTAGTCTGTATTCGCAAAAAGAAAAGGAGTACTTGTGGCACCTTAGAGACTAACAAATTTATTAGAGCATAAGCTTTCGTGAGCTACAGCTCACTTCATCGGATGCATTTGGTGGAAAAAACACAGGAGAGATTTATATACACACACACAGAGAACATGAAACAATGGGTTTATCATACACACTGTAAGGAGAGTGATCACTTAAGATAAGCCATCACCAACAGCAGGGGGGGGAAGGAGGAAAACCTTTCATGGTGACAAGCAGGTAGGCTAATTCCAGCAGTTAACAAGAATATCAGAGGAACAGTGGGGGGTGGGGTGGGAGGGAGAAATACCATGGGGAAATAGTTTTACTTTGTGTAATGACTCATCCATTCCCAGTCTCTATTCAAGCCTAAGTTAATTGTATCCAGTTTGCAAATTAATTCCAATTCAGCAGTCTCTCGTTGGAGTCTGTTTTTGAAGCTTTTTTGTTGAAGTATAGCCACTCTTAGGTCTGTGATCGAGTGACCAGAGAGATTGAAGTGTTCTCCAACTGGTTTTTGAATGTTATAATTCTTGACGTCTGATTTGTGTCCATTCATTCTTTTACGTAGAGACTGTCCAGTTTGGCCAATGTACATGGCAGAGGGGCATTGCTGGCACATGATGGCATATATCACATTGGTAGATGCGCAGGTGAACGAGCCTCTGATAGTGTGGCTGATGTGATTAGGCCCTATGATGGTATCCCCTGAATAGATATGTGGACAGAGTTGGCAACGGGCTTTGTTGCAAGGATAGGTTCCTGGGTTAGTGGTTCTGTTGTGTGGTGTGTGGTTGCTGGTGAGTATTTGCTTCAGATTGGGGGGCTGTCTGTAAGCAAGGACTGGTCTGTCTCCCAAGATCTGAGAGAGCGATGGCTCGTCCTTCAGGATAGGTTGTAGATCCTTGATGATGCGTTGGAGGGGTTTTTGTTGGGGGCTGAAGGTGATGGCTAGTGGCGTTCTGTTGTTTTCTTTGTTGGGCCTGTCCTGTAGTAGGTGACTTCTGGGTACTCTTCTGGCTCTGTCAATCTGTTTCTTCACTTCAGCAGGTGGGTACTGTAGTTGTAGGAATGCATGATAGAGATCTTGTAGGTGTTTGTCTCTGTCTGAGGGGTTGGAGCAAATGCGGTTATATCGTAGCGCTTGGCTGTAGACAATGGATCGAGTGGTATGATCTGGATGAAAGCTAGAGGCATGTAGGTAGGAATAGCGGTCAGTAGGTTTCCGATATAGGGTGGTGTTTATGTGACCATCGCTTATTAGCACCGTAGTGTCCAGGAAGTGGATCTCTTGTGTGGACTGGTCCAGGCTGAGGTTGATGGTGGGATGGAAATTGTTGAAATCATGGTGGAATTCCTCAAGAGCTTCTTTTCCATGGGTCCAGATGATGAAGATGTCATCAATGTAGCGCAAGTAGAGTAGGGGCATTAGGGAACGAGAGCTGAGGAAGCGTTGTTCTAAGTCAGCCATAAAATGTTGGCATACTGTGGGGCCATGCGGGTACCCATCGCAGTACCGCTGATTTGAAGGTATACATTGTCACCAAATGTGAAATAGTTATGGGTCAGGACAAAGTCACAAAGTTCTGCCACCAGGTTAGCCGTGACAGTATCGGGGATACTGTTCCTGACGGCTTGTAGTCCATCTTTGTGTGGAATGTTGGTGTAGAGGGCTTCTACATCCATAGTGGCTAGGATGGTGTTTTTAGGAAGATCACCAATGGACTGTAGTTTCCTCAGGAAATCGGTGGTGTCTCGAAGATAGCTGGGAGTGCTGGTAACGAAGGGCCTGAGGAGGGAGTCTACATAGCCAGACAATCCTGCTGTCAGGGTGCCAATGCCTGAGATGATGGGGCGTCCAGGATTTCCAGGTTTATGGATCTTGGGTAGCAGATAGAATACCCCAGGTCCTGGCTCCAGGGGTGTGTCTGTGCGGATTTGTTCTTGTGCTTTTTCAGGGAGTTTCTTGAGCAAATGCTGTAGTTTCTTTTGGTAACTCTCAGTGGGATCAGAGGGTAATGGCTTGTAGAAAGTGGTGTTGGAGAGCTGCCTAGTAGCCTCTTGTTCATACTCTGACCTATTCATGATGACGACAGCACCTCCTTTGTCAGCCTTTTTGATTATGATGTCAGAGTTGTTTCTGAGGCTGAGAAAGGAATGTACAAGTTAAGTGCCCAATCAAGAAACATTTAATGAACAATGGATCTTGGGAGGCTCCAATCCACATAAGAAGTCTACCTGAGGATGTTCAAGGTAGCATGTGAACAATAGCTGCTACCTGTAAGTTCTGAATCATGCATGGCCATGTGACTTGCCCATGTGACTCCAAATCTCCATTTTATAGCTGGATTCTACAAAGGGGGAGGAAGGGGTGTCCACCCACAAGAGAAAGTATATTTAAACCCCTGGAAGACCGCTCCATTTTGTCTAGCTCTCCTGTTCATCACTCTCTCATAGTGCAGTGGTTGGCAGATGGCAACATATCTATCATACGCCATGACAGTCAGGATGCCAATATCAGCTGAACCAAGGAACATGAAGAGAAAGGCTTGGGTGACACATCCAGGGTAAGAAATCACCCTGGTGTTCATGAGGGAATTGGCCATGGATTTGGGGATGGTGATGGGGATGAATCCAAGGTCCAGGAAGCCAGATTCACCAGGAAGAAGTACATGGGGGTGTAAAGATGGTGGTTGAGGGCTATAGCTGTGATGATGAGAAGATTCCCCATCAGGCCTGGATTAGAGTGTCAGAGGGAATTACCCTTATTGCCTTCTGAGTAATACCTCATGATCTACTGTTAAATGTGCACAGTACTCCTCTCATCCTTCCATTGATTAGGAGCAGTGTGTGTTCCTCACTGCTGACAATCAGACAACTAGAGAGACAAGTTGAGTGAAGTAATATCCGTTATTGGACCAACTTCTGTTCGTGAGAGAGACAAGCTTTTGTACCACACAGACTACCTCTCCCATCTTGTGTCTTTAATATTCTGGGATCAACACGGCTACAACTACTGCATGCAATCAGATCACTACTCAGACCACTAGTGTCAATTGACATAACTGTCTAACGGTCCATGGGGCAGCATCAGTTTACACAAGGGTGACCAGATGTCCTGATTTTATAGGGACAGTCCCAATACTCGGGGTTTTGTATTATATAGGCTCCTATTACCCCCACCATCTGTCCCAATTTTTCACACTTGCTATCTGGTCACCCTAGTTTACACCACCTGACTATCCGGCCCAAGATGTCACTTGAACAAATGCATTAAAGACTGGAAAAAATTACAACCCAAGCCCACAGATGGTCCCTCAGCTCTGTGAAACAACAGAGGAAAAAATTGGGCATGAAACTAAAGTACTAGAATTCCAAGACCACCCGATTCCCACTAGGGAGATATGACAGACTTTCTGAGCATCCAAAGTGTAAGCTTGTCTGTAATGATTCCTTCTCAAGCTCTGTATATAGATGACCTGATACCTGGTTACAAATTGATTGACGGCACCAATCCCAGCTCCACTTCCATCTCTGGGTGTTGATGAGCTAGTAGCATCGTTCAGTGTTTTTATGTCTGGTCTGAGCATGGCAGCGACCGTCAAGAGACTTGGGTTCTGTTCTTGTCTCTGCCAGTGGCTTGCTGTGTGACCTTGGGCTGGTCACATCTCCTCCCCGAGCCTCTGTTTCCCTCCTTCCCTTTGTCTTCCTGGTCTTTTATGAGCTCTGTGGGGGATGGGCTGTGTCTTATCATGTGTCTGCTCAGTGCACCCATTTACAGCTGGCAGCAGTGTTGCACATGGGATATGGTGATTGACCGGGAGGTCTGGATTCCTCTCCCATTGACCTCCTGGGGGTTCATCTATGCTGCAGCGGGGAACATCTTCCCAGCTCCAGTAAACAGACAGGGGGTAGCTCTGCCGAAGTTACTGCAAAAAAAAAAAAAACCCAAGTAGCCAGAGGTAGCCTGGGCACCAGCTCAGGCTCTATCCGACTATGTACCCACGGAGTTCAGCTGGGTTTGTACTGAGGTTCAAAAAGAACTAGATACATTTATGGAGGACAGATCCATCAATGGCTATTAGCCAAGATGGACAGGGATGGTGTCCGTAGCCTCTGTTGCCAGAAGTGGGAATGGGATGGATCACTTGATGACTACCTTGTTTGTTCATTCTCTCTGGGGCACCCGGCACTGGTCACTGTCGGAAGACAGGATACTGGGCTAGATGGATCTTTGGTCTGACACAGTAAGGCCATTCTTATGTTCTTATGAGGTGGCTAGACTGAGCCGCTCCCTGTGCTGCCGGCATTTACTGTGTTATTTTTACAGCATAGCTAGTGAAATCTGCCTACCTGAATTGGGAAGCACATTCCTAGCTGCAGTATAGATGTGCCCTTAATGTCCTTGGGCAGGGTCCAGACAGATAGGCTGCAATCCCAACTCTGAGTTTCAAGGTGCTAGTATGCCTGTTAGGTACAGCCCATATTCCCTGGGCTGTCAGCTCTGCTGTTTACTCAGTTCTGCCATCCTGCTGCTATATCTCTGAAACAGAAATAAAAATGGATAGGACAGGATGATGGCATTTGAAATTATGGTATCATTGGACAATATTAATGCTTTCTACCCTGCCTGAAAGACAATTTCCAAATATGGCTGGTGAAAAATGTACTTGTTAAACTGTTTGAAAAGAAAAATTTGGTTTTCAGTTAAACCTATCTATCTATCTATTTATCCATCCATCCAAAGGCCATTTTTTCCCTTTTTTTGGGGGGGGAGGGGATTTTGGTTGGACTTTTCCAGTTTTCAGCAGAAAATGTTTGGTTCTCTGTTGCCAAAGCCCCAAAATTGGTGATTTGGGGAGCTGGTATGAAAAGACAATATTTATTAATAAAAAGGAAAGAAAAAATTGGACTGTCCCTACTTGTTTGATTGAATAGATAGCAAAAGTCATAAAGAGTTAAAATTGGAAGTCAGATTTAGGTTCTTAAATTTGCCCTGTACATTAATACTCTAACATTTTTAGTTGAAATAGCAAACTTACTGTGTTGGTCTTTGGATAATTTTTCCCAATTTGTAATACATTTGATCCTCCAGTGGTAGAAAACATTGGCCACTATCTATCCATATATGTCCATTCACAACAGTCTATCACCTTATCTCTCTCACGTAAACATCACTGCATTATCCAGCAGCAGTTTCCATGTCCCTTGGATAGATTTCCTGAATCGCTGGGTCTCTCCGCAGTTCCTAGCAGACAGGGAGCCACTCCACAAATGGGCGCTCCCTGCTCCCCTCCTCAGGCAGGCTTGGCCAAGAGGTGATGCACTAAATGGGATGAGGGACTGAAAACCCCTGAAAATCTAGAACTGCTCCTGGGTTGTGCAGGCATCAAACACCATCACAGACTTGCTCTAGGGCTAAATAGCTGAATCCAGTCTCCAGGGCTGTGAGCCCAGCTCTGATGTGACCTCAGGAACAAACCATGCGGACAACCTGTCCCAGCCAACCCTAACCCCACAGAGGGGGAACACATGGATCTCACATGCCCTGGATCTCACATGACGGCAACATCCCTGAAAGGACCCTTGGCTAAAAACAAGGCAGATTTGGCTAAGTTATTTGACAAGTCAAATGTATATTTATAGCACAGGCATGTGACATACAAGAGCTAAGAGACTAGCAGCACCAGAAGCTCAGCTGGCCTGGAATAACCTGTTCCTTCATTAACTCCACATGATTACTACTGGGGCAGCAGAGATTTTTTTCTCCTGCGTTGCATCAGCAGCTCTTGGGAGGCAACCACCAGAGGAGGTCAGGCTGCCTGGGGTGTTCAAAGCTGGCCACTAAGAGGTACCCAGAAGCAAGCATTACAAATGAAAGGTCATGTTCTGAGCTGGTGTAAATTGATGCAGTTCCATTGATTTCAAAGTAGCTAGGGCTATTTACACCAACTGATGACCTGGCCCTTTGATTTCAATCAAGGTGTGGCCAATTTACACCAGCTGAAGGCCTAGTCTGTCAGAGTTTGCTTTGTTTATTTGGGATTGGGGATATCTCTTGAAAGCCCTTTATGTGTGTGGATGGGGATAGGGAGTTACTGTAGACTGAAGATCCAACAGTTTCCCCTGAATACCACAGCCCTCTCCTCTAAGCTCTGTCTAGGGCTCATCACCCTGTCTTCCAAGGTGGCCTGTTGGAGAATCCAACTCAAGCATTTGTGAAGCAGTTTCTCCAAAATGGCTTCTTCACTAAGGCTGCAGGGTTTGCTCAGCAAAAATCCCTCTGGTGACTTGGGGGGGGGGATATGATAGAATTTTATAAAATCAGGACTGGTGTGGAGAAAGTAAATAAGGAAATGTTATTTACTCTATCCCATAACACAAGAACTAGGAGTCACAAAATGAAATTAATAGGCAGTAGATTTAAAACAAACAAAAGGAACTATTTTTTCACACAATGCACAGTGAACCTGTGGAACTCCTTGCCAGAGGATGTTGCAAAGGCCAAGATTATAACAGGGTTCAAAAAAGTACTAGATAAGTTCAAGAAGGATAGGTCCCTCAATGGTTATTAGCCGAATGGGCAGGGATGGTGTCCCTAGCTTCTGTTTGCCAGAAACTGGGAATGGGCGATGGGATGGATCACTTGATGATAACCTGTCTGTTCATTCCCTCTGGGGCACCTGGCATTGGCCACTGTCGGAAGACAGGATACTGGGCTAGATGGACCTTTGGTCTGACCCAGTATGGCCATTCTTATGTTCTTATATTCTTATGTTCAGTGCACAGAACTCTGCCTAACAAGGCATTTGTTCTGTCTGCTGGCAAAGACTATGTGATCTGGGACACACTGTCCTGCACTGAGGAGCCAGAGAACTTTCTCTGCAGACTTCAGGGATCTGGAAACATTTTTCAGCCCCTGCTATTGTTCTACATTGGAGAAGGTGTGCTTGTTTGGGGCTGAATTTGGGATGTCAGGGCCAGATCCTGCAGCCCTCACTCAGCATTCTGGCAGCAGTCAGTGACAGTGCAATCTGAGCAATGGCTGCAGAGATGGGCCACATCCTACTGGATGATCTCTTACATAGATATAGCCTTGTGGCCTGAGCCATAGAATCAAGTGACTGAAATATTTGTATTACTTATCCATTTTGTATTACTTATCCATTTTGAATGAAAAGAGAGCCCAAACTGTAGGTCTGTGCCCAGGACGGTACGAACACATGTAAAATACATTGACATTGTCCACCAAATACTCAGCAATTTATCCAGCATAACATTCTCCTTCCCTCAGCAAACAATTTTCCCATTAATTAACTTTTGACTAACTTTTAATTAACTGTAATTTTTCCTCTTTAAGCAAATGGCAATTTTTTATCCACCAATGAGCTATAACATTCTCCTTCTTCAACCAGCCATAGTTTTGTCTGCCCTTCACTACTTCATACTTCTCCATCTTCCAAAAATCACAGACTTTCCCTCTTCCACCTATCTTCCCCTACCCATTTACAATTTATGCAATTCCCCCAACCAACACTAGCCTTCTTCCCTTTTCAATGATAATGAGAACATGCCCCACTCACCAACCATAACATTCTCCCTCCTCAACCAACAAAATCTCCATATAATTCTTCCCAGTCGTATCATGTCCTGTATTCATGTCTTCAAGAAAAGCTTTGGAGAATGGGTAGGCCATAGGGCACATCCTGAAGTTTAACAGACTTGGGCTCTGGGTTCAGAAAGCATTCCACTACCAATAGACCAGCACTGGTTTGCTCAGTTGTCTCAGCAGATTATGGTTCTCCTGGTGTCTAAATGAAGATAGGAGAGAAGAGGAGAGATGCTGCACTTTCATGTTTCTAATGATCGCAGCTTCTGGAAATGTTAACAGTGTGTGGCCAGAAAGTTGCTCTGACAGGTGGTGAATGAACATGAGTATTTACTGAAATATATAGCACAACATTACAACAAACAAAGCTTGTAAGTAGAGCTGGTCAAAAGGCAGGATTTCTGCTTCATGTGAAATATTGCTATTTCAAAATTTCCCTCTAACCAGAAACTCTGAACAAAAAAATATATATATATATTTTAGAAATATCAACACATGGTGTTTCGGAAACAAAATTTGCTTCCCAGGGCTCAGGCATCTGCTGAGTGAAACTGACAATCTTGTCAGTTTCAGAGCTGCAATTAGCCTATCAGCAGCTGTGAGTGACAAAATTGTCAGTTTCACTCAGCAGCTGCATGGGTCTTATGGACTGCTGCTCAGGGACAGGCCAACCATGGAACTGTTCCAGACTTGGGAGTCTGGAAGCCCTCAGGTTCCTGGCCCAGGAGAGTCTGCCTGGCAAGGTTACTCCAGAGTCTGTCTGTCTACTTCTAGACAGACATGAAGAGAAAATGAGTTACAATAATTGGCTTTCTCTATCCATTGATCGATCTATCAATCTATCTCTTGAATCACATACTATATTTTTGTCCCTCATATATGAATTGTATATATCCATGCACAAAGATGGGTATTCTAATACCAATAATAGGCCTACTTTGTGAAATCCTTTTTTAGCTTGGATGTGACTAGATTTAGAGGTTTCAGAGTAGCAGCCGTGTTAGTCTGTATTCGCAAAAAGAAAAGGAGTACTTGTGGCACCTTAGAGACTAACAAATTTATTAGAGCATAAGCTTTCGTGAGCTACAGCTCACTTCATCGGATGCATTTGGTGGAAAAAACAGAGGAGAGATTTATATACACACACACAGAGAACATGAAACAATGGGTTTATCATACACACTGTAAGGAGAGTGATCACTTAAGATAAGCCATCACCAACAGCAGGGGGGGGAAGGAGGAAAACCTTTCATGGTGACAAGCAGGTAGGCTAATTCCTTTGTGACTTTGTCCTGACCCATAACTATTTCACATTTGGTGACAATGTATACCTTCAAATCAGCGGCACTGCGATGGGTACCCGCATGGCCCCACAGTATGCCAACATTTTTATGGCTGACTTAGAACAACGCTTCATCAGCTCTCGTTCCCTAATGCCCCTACTCCACTTGCGCTACATTGATGACATCTTCATCATCTGGACCCATGGAAAAGAAGCTCTTGAGGAATTCCACCATGATTTCAACAATTTCCATCCCACCATCAACCTCAGCCTGGACCAGTCCACACAAGAGATCCACTTCCTGGACACTACGGTGCTAATAAGCGATGGTCACATAAACACCACCCTATATCGGAAACCTACTGACCGCTATTCCTACCTACATGCCTCTAGCTTTCATCCAGATCATACCACTCGATCCATTGTCTACAGCCAAGCGCTACGATATAACCGCATTTGCTCCAACCCCTCAGACAGAGACAAACACCTACAAGATCTCTATCATGCATTCCTACAACTACAGTACCCACCTGCTGAAGTGAAGAAACAGATTGACAGAGCCAGAAGAGTACCCAGAAGTCACCTACTACAGGACAGGCCCAACAAAGAAAACAACAGAACGCCACTAGCCATCACCTTCAGCCCCCAACTAAAACCCCTCCAACGCATCATCAAGGATCTACAACCTATCCTGAAGGACGAGCCATCGCTCTCTCAGATCTTGGGAGACAGACCAGTCCTTGCTTACAGACAGCCCCCCAATCTGAAGCAAATACTCACCAGCAACCACACACCACACAACAGAACCACTAACCCAGGAACCTATCCTTGCAACAAAGCCCGTTGCCAACTCTGTCCACATATCTATTCAGGGGATACCATCATAGGGCCTAATCACATCAGCCACACCATCAGAGGCTCGTTCACCTGTGCATCTACCAATGTGATATATGCCATCATGTGCCAGCAATGCCCCTCTGCCATGTACATTGGCCAAACTGGACAGTCTCTACGTAAAAGAATGAATGGACACAAATCAGACGTCAAGAATTATAACATTCAAAAACCAGTTGGAGAACACTTCAATCTCTCTGGTCACTCGATCACAGACCTAAGAGTGGCTATACTTCAACAAAAAAGCTTCAAAAACAGACTCCAACGAGAGACTGCTGAATTGGAATTAATTTGCAAACTGGATACAATTAACTTAGGCTTGAATAGAGACTGGGAATGGATGAGTCATTACACAAAGTAAAACTATTTCCCCATGGTATTTCTCCCTCCCACCCCACCCCCCACTGTTCCTCTGATATTCTTGTTAACTGCTGGAATTAGCCTACCTGCTTGTCACCATGAAAGGTTTTCCTCCTTCCCCCCCCTGCTGTTGGTGATGGCTTATCTTAAGTGATCACTCTCCTTACAGTGTGTATGATAAACCCATTGTTTCATGTTCTCTGTGTGTGTGTATATAAATCTCTACTCTGTTTTTTCCACCAAATGCATCCGATGAAGTGAGCTGTAGCTCACGAAAGCTTATGTTCTAATAAATTTGTTAGTCTCTAAGGTGCCACTAGTACTCCTTTTCTTTTTACTAGATTTAGAATGGATGATGCATGAAATGCCAGGTCAGTACATGTGATGGTACTTTTCCACTTACACCAATATTATAATGATATGACACCAGGCAAAGGATCCTGATTGTTTTTGCTGATACAGACTAACACAGCTACCCCTCTGAAACCTGAGATGGGGAATTTACCCATGCATTTCTGATGCACTCACTTTCTCCTGGCCACCATTGCCCATTCTTGGATCTTTGTGTGTATTGGCCATTGGCCAAATCCTGATCCATTTGAAGTAAGTGGTTAAATCCCAGTGATTTAAAAGGGATCAAAATTGGCCTCATTATCCTGTCTGACTGTCTTTAAGAAATACACCACAGCTTTCTCTTTAACAGACAGAAAAACAAACAAACAAACAAACAAACAACCCTTTCCCACCATAGCACAAATTGATTTATTTATTTGCGGTTACAATAATGAAAAGATGTCTACCTAAGGCTCTTGGTTCCCTAACACATCATTGAAAGCACAATGCTATCCCAGCCCTATTCATAAAATTATTTCAACAGAAACTCAACCATGCAGACACTTCTTGTGCACACCTTTATCATTGTGGACAGAAAACTTTCAGCTCACTCAGAAAACAATAAGGGGCACCCCCGATAGATAACAAAACAGCAACAATGATGTCTAAGTGAACACTTACTATCTGCCCAGTCATTCCCACCTCAAAAACACTTTGAACAAAGAAAGAAACCAACCCATCAAAAATAAACTAAAAAAACAGAGACAGAGGCAAAAAACAAACAGCTACTGCACTGATACTGCAATCCGATTTTTACTCCAAAAAAGAAAAGACAGACACTCCCTGACGTTCCCTAAGGACTTTGATATGGCTAATGATTTTATGTAGAAGGTGCTAACATAGCATGGTGATGGGTGGCAGTATACAATCCTGTGATAGATAGATATACAAGCAAACAGATAGATGATGGTATTGTTTACACTGGTATGCATTTACATTAGGTCCATTGACTTCAGTGGTGTTTTCAGTTATGTGATCATTTGTTTATATTTATAAGGAAGCAAAGAAAGAAATTAAAATCAAAAGAGAAAGATAGACTTTTTATTTGTTGTAAATAACCTCCTTCTAATCAGTTTCCTCAGGGAAGCTTTGATCTCCTTATTCCTCATGCTGTAGATGATCAGATTCAGCATGGGCGGTACCATGGGATAGAAAACATCCACCATGAGATCCAGACGTGATATGAACTGGAGCTGGGTTTCAGGTAGGCAATGATGCCAGTGAAAACAAACAAAGAGACAACAGTGAGGTGAGGCAGGCAGGTGGAGAAGGCTTTATGCCGGCCCTGCAGAGAGGAGATTCTTAGAACTGATCTGAAGATCTGAATATATGACACAATTATTAAAACAAAACAGCTTACAGGCTAAGCATGCACTGAAGACAATCATCCAACTTTCACTGAGGTCTGAGTCAGGCAAGCTTGAGTAGCTGGGGAATGTCACAGAAGAACTGATCCACCACATTTCCTCCACATAAGGATAATTCAAATGTGTTTCCAGGATGCAGGGCAGAGTAAAAAATACCACTGATCCAGGCACTCTTGTAGTGCAGTGGTTGGCAGATGGCGACATATTGATCATATGCCATGACAGTCAGGATGCCAATATCAGCTGAACCAAGGAACATGAAGAGAAAGACTTGGGTGACACATCCAGGGTAAGAAATCACCCTGGTGTTCATGAGGGAATTGGCCATGGATTTGGGGATGCTGACGGAGATGAATCCAAGGTCCAGGATGGCCAGATTAACCAGGAAGAAGTACATGGGGGTGTGAAGATGGTGGTTGAGGGCTATAGCTGTGATGATGAGAAGATTCCCCATCAGGCCTGCCAGGTAAATCTTTAGAAACACCACAAAGTGCAAAATCTGCAGCTCCCGAATGTCAGAGAATGCCAGGAGAAGGAGCTTGGTCATGGAGGTTCGGCTGTACATTTTCTTCCTCAGCACATTGTGTGATGGCTGTGGAGGGAAGAAGAAGGTCCATACTCAGGATTCAAGTGTCAGGGGGAATGACCTTGATTCCTTCTGAGTAATGTCCCATGATCTACTGTTAAATGTGCACAGTACTCCTCCGATCCTTCCATTGACTAGGAGCAGCGAGTTCTCCTCACTGCTGACAATCAGAGCACTAGAGAGATAAGGTGTCATAAATATAAAGGGAAAGGTAACCACCTTTTTGTATACAGAACTATAAAATCTCTCCTGGCCAGAGGCAAAACCCTTTCACCTGTAAAGGGTTAAGAAGCTAAGATAACCTCTCTGGCACCTGACCAAAATGACCAATGAGGAGACAAGCTGGACAAGATTCAAAGCTGGAGGGGAGGAGGGAACAAAGAGTGTCTGTCTGTGTGAAGCTTTTGCTGGGAAGAGAACAAGAATGGAGTATTAGAACACGTTAATAAGTAATCTTGCTAGAAATGCATTAGATTTCCTTTTGTTTAAATGGCTGGTAAATAAGCTGTGCTGAATGGAATGTATATTCCTGTTTTTGTGTCTTTTTGTAACTTAAGGTTTTGCCTAGAGGGATTCACTATGTTTTGAATCTGATTACCCTGTAAGATATTTACCATCCTGATTTTACAGAGGTGATTCTTTTACTTTTTCTTTAATTAAAATTCTTCTTTTAAGATCCTGATTGCTTTTTCATTGTTCTTAAGATCCAAGGGTTTGGGTCTGTGTTCACCTATGAAAATTGGTGAGGATTTTTATCAAGCCTTCCCCAGGAAATGGGGTGTAGGTCTTGGGGGATATTACAGGGGGAAGACGTCTCCAAGTGGGCTCTTTCCCTATTCTTGGTTTAAAAAGCTTGATGGTGGCAGCATACTGTTCAAGGACAAGGCAAAGTTTGTACCTTGAGGAAGTTTTTAACCTAAACTGGTAGGAATAAGTTTAGGGGGTCTTTCATGGAAGTCCCCACATCTGTACCCTAGAGTTCAGAGTGGGGAAAGAACCTTGACAAGGTGGCAGAGCGGTGGGATCATTTTGAGATTTTTTTGGGAACATTCTGAGATTTTTTTTTAGATCATTTTGAAGCAGAAGCACAGTAGGATTTAAAAAGGACATTTTTTTCCTTTGGGCTGCTTGGAATCAGGTTTTAAACTGAAAGCAATTAGAATTTTTCTGTCCCTGCCTGGGGGCCAGAGTAGCAAGCATAACAAAGGGATTTGTCTTTTTGAGCTGGAGTTTTCTCCACCTCAAGGCAGGGTAGTTAAGCTCCTGCAGGAAAATTCACAAGTTTTTCACAGACCTGAAGAGGTTGGTTTTTTTTAGCTAAGAGCAACTAGAGGGTTTTTCTGTCTATTTACCTGGAGACAAATGATTTTTCTGCAGGCTGAGAATAGCTATCAGAGAACATAGGAATCACATTACAGCACAAAAATTTTACAAGCCATTTTTTTTTAACTCTCGGGTGTAAAGTTAGTTAAAAACAGAGAGGCTAAGATGACAGAACCCAAGGCAGAAAAAGCCAAATAGGCTGCACACAGGAGAGAAATGGAGGTAAAGGGAAAAGAATGGAAGCATGCTGAGGAGGAAAAAGAGGCTGCCCACAGGAGAGAAATGGAGGCAAAGGAAAAAAAAATGGAGGAGAGGGAAAAAGAGAGGAAGCATGCACTGGAGATGGAGAAAGCAAAGGCTCAGCAGAATATACCGGATAATGCTAACAATCCTTACCCAACAATCCACAAATGGAAGCGACTATGTCCACAGTATGATGAATCCAGTGATATTGCAGAATATTTGCTCACCTTTGAGAGACTATGCACACTCCATCCAAATTCCTGACTCTCATAAGATGACCACATTGGTTGCAAAATTGTCTGGAAGAGCTCTGGACATATTTAATAAGATGCCTATTGATGGGGCTTCTGACTATAATAAATTCAAGGATTTGGTTTTAAAACAATTTCAAGTTACACCTGAAACTTACAGAGTAAAATTTCGAACCCTTAAGATAGGACCTGGACTAAGTAATGTGGCTTATGTAAACCAGATAAAGGATCTGTTAGCTAAATGGCTCAAAGGATGGGATGTAAATAGCTTTGGAGGAATGCAGGATTAAATGATACAGAAGCACTTCCTGAATATGTCCAAGGATGATATAAAACTATGTTTATGGGATAAGAATATGGACTCAGCAGGAAGTCTTGCTTCTTATGCTGATCAATGCGAGCAGTCCCAGACCGCAAGAGAGGCGGGGCAAACTGGAACAAAATGGGTGGAGGGAGGAGAGAGAAACAACCCTGGTTGCAGTTTGGCAGATACTGAAGGGACAACCTTAGACAACACTCTACTACTGGAGGCAGCCCAAGGCCCCAACTACACCCAAGGAACACTCCGGACACCTTATCGTCCCTCCACACTGTTTTCCAGCAATCCACCTCACCCCAGTGACCCGTCAGCTGGATGATGTTTTAAATGTAATGAGCCGGGGAATGTAAAGGCCAGCTGCCCCAAGATCCCCAACAGATTACAGTTCACTGCATCGGAATCACACCAGAGGCCCTCAGGTGCAGATACCTCTCAGATACCCTCAGAGCAGAGGGAAGCTCTGAGTATGGGTGGGAAGAAGGTCACCGTGTGGAGGAAACTGGGGCACAGGTGTTGGCTATCCATGCTTCCTTAGTGGACCCCAATTTAATCAACCCAGAGATCCAAGTGACAATTCAACCCTTCAAGTCAAACTCTTTCAATTTGCCTACAGTCAATTTGCCTGTCCAGTACAAGGGCTGGTCAGGAATGTGGACTTTTGCAGTCTATGATGATTATCCCATTCCCATGCTGTTGGGGGAAGACTTGGCAAATCATGTGAAGCTAGCCAAGAGGGTAGGAATGGTCACCCGCAGCCAGGCTAAGCAAGCTGTCATGCCTAACTCTGTTCCAGAAACTTCTACCAGGACCCGGTCAGAGGTGATGGACCTGGACCACAGGCCAATGTCTACAACAGCACTAGTGGATCCTGTCCCAGAGACCCAGACTGAGCCATTCTCAAATCCCGAACTGGCGGAACAACCACCACCAGAACCATTGCCAGCACTGAATCCAGTACTTGCAACCCCAACACCAGCGGGCCCCACCAAACCTGCACTGGCAGCAGAAGATAACCCTACAGAAGAGGCTCAGCTGGAGCCTCAATCCCAATGTAGTGCACCAGCGGAGAGCGGTTCACAGTCAATGGAAACAGCCGCATCCCCTGCATTGCTTCCAGAGGGACAAAGCCCAGATCCACAATCCAATGAGAAAAGGAGTACTTGTGGCACCTTAGAGACTAACAAATTTATTAGAGCATAAGCTTTCGTGAGCTACAGCTCACTTCATCGGATGCATTTGGTGGAAAAAACAGAGGAGAGATTTATATACACACACACAGAGAACATGAAACAATGGGTTTATCATACACACTCTAAGGAGAGTGATCACTTAAGATAAACCATCACCAGCAGCAGGGTTGGGAAAGGAGGAAAACCTTTCATGGTGATACCATCATAGGGCCTAATCACATCAGCCACACTATCAGAGGCTCGTTCACCTGCGCATCTACCAATGTGATACATGCCATCATGTGCCAGCAATGCCCCTCTGCCATGTACATTGGCCAAACTGGACAGTCTCTATGTAAAAGAATGAATGGACACAAATCAGACGTCAAGAATTATAACATTCAAAAACCAGTTGGAGAACACTTCAATCTCTCTGGTCACTCGATCACAGACCTAAGAGTGGCTATACTTCAACAAAAAAGCTTCAAAAACAGACTCCAATGAGAGACTGCTGAATTGGAATTAATTTGCAAACTGGATACAATTAACTTAGGCTTGAATAGAGACTGGGAATGGATGAGTCATTACACAAAGTAAAACTATTTCCCCATGGTATTTCTCCCTCCCACCCCACCCCCCACTGTTCCTCTGATATTCTTGTTAACTGCTGGAATTAGCCTACCTTGCTTGTCACCATGAAAGGTTTTCCTCCTTCCCCCCGCCCTGCTGCTGGTGATGGCTTATCTTAAGTGATCACTCTCCTTACAGTGTGTATGATAAACCCATTGTTTCATGTTTTCTGTGTGTGTGTATATAAATCTCTCCTCTGTTTTTTCCACCAAATGCATCTGATGAAGTGAGCTGTAGCTCACGAAAGCTTATGCTCTAATAAATTTGTTAGTCTCTAAGGTGCCACAAGTACTCCTTTTCTTTTTGCGAATACAGACTAACACGGCTGCTACTCTGAAACAATCCAATGACAAACTGATGTCTCCAGCATCAAGGGAACAGTTCCAGACCAAACAGGAAGCAGATGAAAACCTCCAAAGAGCTTGGGCGGTGGCATAGAGCAACCCACCACCTCTCAGCTCTTCTAATCGATCCAGGTTTGTTATAGAAAAAGGACTTTTATACAAGAAAACTCTTTCTGGTGGACACCAGGCAGACTGGCATTCTCAGAGAGAGTTGGTAGTTCCAACTAAGTACCAGGTAAAGCTCTTGAGCTTAGCCCATTATCATCTTAGTGGCCATTCTGGAGTGAACAGGACCAAAGACCATTTGGGAAAGTCGTTCCACTGGGAGGGAATGGGCAAGGATGTTCTACCTAAGTCCGGTCTTGTGAGGTATGCCAAAGACTGGGAAAACCCCAAGACCAGATCAAAGCCTCTCTCCAGCCACTCCCCATCATTGAGGTGCCATTTCAGGAAGTAGCTGTGGATATTCTGGGTCCTTTTCCAAAAAAGATACCCAGAGGAAAGCAGTACATACTGACTTTCATGGATTTTGCCTCCCGATGGCTGGAAGCAGTATCTCTAAGCCACACTAGGGCTAAAAGTGTGTGCCAGGCACTAACAGATATTTTTGCCAGGGTAGGTTGGCCCTTTGACATCCTTACGGATTTGAGAACTAATTTCCTGGCAGGGACCATGAAAAGCCTGTGGGAAGCTCATGGGGTGAACCACTTGGTTGCCACTCCTTACCACCATCAAACAAATGGCCTGGTGAAGAAGTTTAATGGAACTTTGGAGTCCATGACACGTAGATTCATAAATGAGCACTCCAAAGATTGGAACCTAGTGCTACAGCAGTTGCTCTTTGCCTACAGAGCTGTACCACATCCCAGTCTAGGGTTTTCACCATTTGAACATGTGTATGGCCGTGAGGTTAAGGGGCTATTACAGTTGGTGAAGCAGCAATCAGAGGGGTTTACACCTTCTCCAGGAACTAACATTCTGGACTTTGTAAACAACTTACAAATCACCCTCCAAACCTCGTTAGCCCTTGCTAGAGAAAACCTAAAAGATGCTCAGGAAGAGCAAAAAGCCTGGTATGATAAACATGCCAGAGAGCGTTCCTTCAAAGTAGGGGACCAGGTCATGGTCTTGAAGGTGCTCCAGGCCCATAAAATGGAAGCGTCGTGGGATGGGACATTTACAGTCCAAGAGCACATGGGAGCTCTTAACTATCTCACAGCATCTCCCACCTCAAACCTAAGATGTACCATGTTAATTCTCTAAAGCCCTTTTATTCCAGAGAGTTAAAGGTTTGTCAGTTTACAACCCAGGGAGGAGATGACACTGAGTGTCCTGAAGGTGTCCACTATGAAGGGAAAAGTGATGGTGGCATGGAAGAGGTGAACTTCTCCATGACCCTTAGGCGTATGCAGCGAAAGCAGATCAAGAAGCTGTGCCTTAGCTGTGCGCCAACATTCTCAGCCACCCCAGGATGGACCGAACGGGCATACCACTCCATTGACACAGGTAATGCTCACTCAATTGGACCCAACCGTATGGGTGTCTCCTCAAGCCAAAACTGCTATAGAATGGAAGATCCAGGATATGCTACAGATGGGTGTAATCCACCCCTCTGGCAGTGCATGGGCCTCTCCAGTGTTTCTAGTTCCCAAACCAGAAGGGGAGATATGTTTTTGCATGGACTACTGTAAGCTAAATGCTGTAACTCACCCAGTCAACTATCCAATGCCATGCAAAGATGAACTATTGGAGAAACTGGGACGTGCCCAGTTCATCTCTACCTTAGACTTAACCAAGGGGTACTGGCAAGTATCACTGGATGAATCTGCCAAGGAAAGGTCAGCATTCATCACCCATGTATGGCTGTATGAATTTAATGTGCTCCCTTTCGGGATGCGAACTACACCCACCACTTTCCAAAAACTTGTAGATAGTCTCTTTGCAGGATTTGGAGAATCTGCAGTCACCTACGTTGATGATGTGGCCATCTTTTCTGATTCATGGGCAGCACACCTGGAGCATCTGCAAAAAGTCTTCAAGAGCATAAGGGAGTCAGGCTGACTGTTAAGGCTAAAAAGTGTCAAATAGGCCTAAACAGAGTGACTTACCTTGGACACCAGGTGGGTCAAGGAACTGTCAACTCCATACAAGCCAAAGTGACTGCTATCCAAAAGTAGCCTGTCCCAAAGTCAAAGAAACAGGCCCAATCTTTCTTAGGCTTGGCCGGATATTACAGGCGATTTGTACCGCAACACAGCCAAATCGCCGCCTCAATGACAGACCTAACCGAAAAGAAACAGCCAAATGCAGTTCAGTGGACTGAACAGAGTTAGAATGCCTTTAACCAGCTTAAAGCAACACTCATGTCTGACCCTGTGCTAAGGGCTCCAGACTTTCACAAACCATTCCTAGTAACCACAGATGTGTCGAGCATGGTGTGAGAGCAGTCTTAATGCAGGAAGGACCATATCAAGAATTCCATCCTGTCATGTTTCTGAGCAAGAAACTGGGGGGGGGGGGAAGTCACTGGTAAATCAGCGAAAAGGAATGCTACGCCATTGTGTACGCTCTGGAAAAGCTACACCCATACGTTTGGCGACGGCGTTTCCACCTGCAAACAGACCATGCTGCTCTGAAGTGGCTTCATACCGTCAAGGACAATAACAAAAAAATTCTTCAGTGGAGTTTAGCTCTCCAAGATTTTGATTTTGAAATACGACACATTTCAGGAGCTTCTAACAAAGTGGCTGATGCACTCTCTTGTGAAAGTTTCCCAGAATCAACTGGTTAAAATTGTTGTTGAAATGTGGAACATATTGTTAGTTTTTATATAATCAATAGTATCTCTAGAGGTGCATATGTCTTATTAATTCTGTTTTCTCCTTGAGCTCCAGGAAGAAATCACAGCCAGTGTGGTACAGGTTGTCCTACACATCTGTGATTTGGGGGCATGTCATAACCATAGGGATAGCCTAAATTCCTCCTTACCTGTAAGGGGTTAAGAAGCTCAAGTAACCTGATTGGCACCTGACCGAAGGAACCAATGGGGACAACAGATACTTTCAAATCTAGTGGGATGAAGAGGTTTTGTTTTGGGTTCTTTGTGTCTGTGGCCATTTGCTCTTGGGTCTAAGAGGGACCGGATATCAATCCATGTTCTCCAAATCTTTCTAAACATGTCTCTCATATTTCACACTTGTAAGTAATAGCCAGGCAAGGCATATTAGTTTATCTTTGTTTTCTCAACTTGTGAATTTTCCCTTTGCTCTAGGGAGGTTTATCCCTGTTTTGTTGTAACTTTTAAACTAAGGCTAGAGGGGGTTCCTCTGTGCTCTTTGAATTTTCTGCTACTCTGTAAGGTTAACTAGCAGCCTAAGTTTACAGAGGTGATTCTTTTACCTTTTTCTCTTTAAATAAATCCTTCTTTTTAAGAACCTGACTGATTTTTCCATTGTTCTAAGACCCAGTGGTTTGGGTCTGTAGTCCCTTTGTAACCTATTGGTGAGGGTATATGCTCAAGCCTTCCCCAGGAAAGGGGGTGTAGGCTTGGGGGAATATTTTGGGGGAATAGGACTCCAAGTGATCCTTTCCCTGATTGTTTGTTAAATAACTTGGTGGTGGCAGCGATCCCATGGCAAGAAAGGAATCTGTGCCTTGGGGAAGTTTTAATCTAAGCTGGTAAGAATAAGCTTAGGGGGTCTTTCATACGGGTCCCCACATCTTTGTACCCCAAAGTTCAGAGTGGGGAAGGAACCCTGACACAGCTAGTGAAGTCTGCCTATCTGAGTTTGGAAGCATGCTCCCAGCTGTGGTATAGATATTCTCTTAATGTCCTTGGGCAAGGTCCACATAAACAAGCTGCCACTGCTTGATTGAACCCAGACTCTGAGTTTCGAGGTTCTAGCATGTCTATTAAGTATAGCCCATATTCCATGGACATCAACTCTGCTCTTCACTCTGTACTGCCATCCTGCAGCTTTGTCTTTGAAACAGAAATAAAAATGGATGTAACAGAATTATTTGAAATTATGGTATCATTGGACAATATTAGTGCTTCCCACCCTGCTCAATAATGTTCTGCTTTAACTCTTTTTAAAGAAAATTTGTGTTTTCAGTTAAACAAATTTTCATGGAAAGCATCTAATCTATCTATCTGACTGTCTGTCTAAAAGCTGGGTATTTTTTCCTTTGGGGAGGGGGATTTTTTTGGTTGGAATTTTTCAGTTTTCATCAGGGAATGATTGGATCTCTGTTGCAAAAATCCCAACGTTTGGAAATCTGGGGGACTTCTATGAAAAGATAACATTTTCCAATAAAGAAAAAAAGACAATAGCAAACTTACTGTGTTTGCCTTTGGATAGTTCTTCCCAACTTGCAAAGCACTTGATCCTGCAGTGCTCAAAATTATTGGCCACTATCTATCAATATATTTCCATGCACAACAATCTCTTTATCTCTGTCATGAACCCAACATTGCATTATCCAGCACCGATTTTCATGTTTAATCATTGGATTTCTGAGTTGCTGGGTCTCTCTGCAGTTCCAAGCAGACAGGGATACGTTCCACAGATGGGCACTTTCTGCTCCACTCCTGGGGCAGGCTTGGCTGAGAGGTGAAGGATTAAATGTGATCAGGGACTGGAAGCCCCTCCCAGCTCTACAGCTTGACATGACTACAGCCCAGTAAGCACCTCTTTTGGGGCTAAATAGTTGAATCAGGTCTCCAGCATTGTGAGCCCAGCAATGATGTCACCTGTGAACAAACCATCCTGACAATATACTCTAACTGACCCCACAGAGGGAGAACACAACCCAGCCTGGATCTTACAAAATGGGAACATCTCTGGAAGGGCCTTTGGCTAAAAAGAAGGCAGGGCTGAGGCCCAAAAAGAGTCCCAAGATATTTGCCAAATCAAATATATATTTATAACACAGACATGTGACTATAATAGGTATGAGCCCAGTGTCACCAGAAACTCAGCTGGCCTGGTATAGCCTGTTCTTTCACTCACACCACATAATTACTTCTGGGGGAACAGAGTTTTTTTCTCCATGTTTCAGCAGCAGCTCTTGGGATGTAGCTACCAGAGGAACCCACAGCTCAGGCTGCCTTGGGTGTTTGATGAAGGTCACTTAGAGGTACCGAGAGGCAAACACTAAAAAAGAAGGGTCATGTCCTGAGCTGGTGTAAATTAATACAGTTCCATTGATTTCAGAGTAGCTAGGGCTAGTTATGCTGACTGATGGCCTGGCCCTTTGATTTCAATTGGGCTATGGCCAATTTACATCAGCTGAGGGTTTGGCCTGTTGGAATTTAGTTTGCTTAGGTGGGATTAGGGGTGTCTTTTGAAAGACCATTTTGTGTGTCGAGAGGGATACAGCGGGGTTGGAGACTGAAGTTCCAACAATTTCTTCTGAGGACCACCACCCTCTCCTTTCCTTCTATGGCCTGTCTAGGGCTCATCATCTTTCCTGGAGGTGGACACTGGATGGGAGCTGTTGGATGGTGCTCAGTGTGCCATGTTCTCATGATGGAGCTACGTCACAGAGATGGCCAACAGCAGATGCACCACACATGGCCAGGAATGGGCTAAACAGCCTATAGGCCTGGGTAAAGAGGAGTCTGATTGCAACTCTGTTTTGGCTCTAAGTCCTGTGTTTGGACCATGCTCCAGTTAAACCTTCCATAAATTACAGCCAAAGCTGAACAACAACCAGCCACAACTGCCACCTCCTGGCATGGGGCAGGAAACTGAGGATCTCACTGGAGGTTCCTCAGGTCAGTGTTCACCAAGGCTGGTGTCCTGTCGGAGAGTCCAACTCAAGCATTTGGGAAGCAGCTTCTTAGAAATTGCTGCTACACCTAAGGGCGGGTTGGGGGGGGAGTAGGAGCGGGTGGGGTGTTGCTCAGCAAACTTGCCTGCAGGGCACAGAGCTCTGTCTAACAAGGCTTGTGTTGTGCCCCTAGAGTCCTGTTGACAAAGACCATGTGATCTGTGACACAGTGTCCTGCACTGAGGATCCAGAGCCTGTTCTTTGCACATTGCAGGGATACGAAATAGTTTTTCCCTACTGTTGCTCCATCTTGGAGAAGCTGGACTTGTTCGGGCTGAATTTTGGATGCCAGGGCCAGATCCTGCAGCTATTGCTCAGTATTCTGGCAGCATTCATTGGCAGTGCAGTCTGATCAATGGCTGAAGGAATGGTCCTAGGGAATGGGCTTAGGCACTGCTGCTCAGGGTCTGGCCAGCCATGCAACTGTCCCAGACTGGGTACCCCAGGGATTCCAATCTTTTGGGACCACTGGCTCCCCAGGCTTCCCGTCTCAGTGTTGGTTCCAAGGAGCCAGTTGGCCTGGGAATCTGGAAGCCCTAGGTTCCTGGCCCAGGACAGTCTGCATGACAAGGTTACCTCAGAGCCATGGATCCTGGGATTCCAGGCTCCCAGCTCCATGGCATGGAATCTGAAAGCCCTCAGAGCCTTGTCTTGAGCCAGGGTTCTTGGGGCTTCCAGACTGCAGAGCAGAGAGTTGAGCTCCCATTCAAGTCAGGGACCACCAGCTGTGATCCCTGACCCAGAGATAAAGAGTAGAAGAATTTCAGGGAGTAGGGAGCCTCCTGCTGGCTATGTATAGAGGGGAAGAGGCTCTCCAGAGCAGCCAGAGGGGAGTCCTTGCTGGAGCGATCTGCACTGTAGAGCAGGAACAGAGCCAGTCAGAAGGAGTTAGGAGTGGAGGAGGGGCATAACAGCTTGGTGAGCCTGGGCCAAGGCAACCTGGAGATTCTAGCTTTGAGAAAACTTTTATTCTGTGTTAATAAACCAAAAGATGAGATTAACTGCAAACCATCAGTGGAACTGCTTGTGTGTTTAAAGATAACCACTTTCTAAAGGCGTTTGCTGGATCAGGGCCTTAGTGCTAAATATGCAAAGGAAGTGAGCTATGGATTAATAATCATGAGCATTCAAAGCAGATTCTCAGCTGGTTCTCAAGCTCAACTGATATCAGTGGAGCAATGGCAATTTAAACCAGTTGAGTCCTGGCACCTTAACTTTTAAGGAACCCTGGTGTGATAGCTCAAGTTATCCACTCAGGGAAGAGAAACAGGGCATGTTAAAAAGGTTGCCAGTGAAAACGGCTCAAAACAAGGTACTTATGATGAGCTGTTTGTAAATGATCTACGGAGTAAGATAGTCATAGATATTCTTTGGTAAATAATGTTTAACAATGAATACTAATGGACAGTCATGAAGAGGAAATGAGTCACAATAATTGACATTATCTATTTATCTGTTGATCGATCTATTGATTTTTCTCTTGAATCACATATTGTGCTTTTGTCCCTCATATATAAATTGTATGTATCCATGCACAAAGATGGGATCCTAATACTAATAATAGGCCTGCTTTGTGAGATCCTTTCTTAGCTTGGATGTGACTAGATTTATAATGGATGATGCATAAAATGCCAGCTCAGTGCATGTGATGACACTTTTCCAATTATGCCAATATTATAATGATATGACACCAGGCAAATTACTCATACCTGTATTTCTTAGAGAGAGAAGGTTTCAGAGTAGCAGCCGTGTTAGTCTGTATTCGCAAAAAGAAAAGGAGTACTTGTGGCACCTTAGAGACTAACAAATTTATTAGAGCATAAGCTTTCGTGAGCTACAGCTCACTTCATCGGATGCATCCGATGAAGTGAGCTGTAGCTCACGAAAGCTTATGCTCTAATAAATTTTTTAGTCTCTAAGGTGCCACAAGTACTCCTTTTCTTTTAGAGAGAGAAGGTGGACCTTATGCAGAGCTCATCTCCAGACCTGAAGAAGAGCTCTGTGTACATTTGAAAGCTTGCCTCTCTGTGACATTCTATACCTTGGGGGAGTGCACTGTAACCCCTATATTCCTCATTTTCATATAATTGTGATCTTACATATAAATCATGCCTTGTAAGATATCAGGGGAAAGGTCATGATCTGCTGAAAGTCATTTCTCTATCCATATATGTGTATCATTAATGTATACGAAGTTATGAGAATTATGTTGTATGGTGGTCACTAAAACATGCTATAAGTTGGGGAATCAGACAGATATTAGTTCCCAAGAGGCAACAGCAAGGAAAGTAACCAACGCCCGGGTGAGGTGTCAAACAATCCATCAGTAGCCATTGTCCAGCAAGGGAGTTACGATGCAATGACTCACCTGCATGAGGCTGCACCAGGGGACTGGCTCAACCTTGCTTAGAGACACTCAGCAATACCCTACAGACATGCCTGGAGTTGTGTTCTAGAAGCACATGGACTGAGAGTATACACATACTGGGCCCTTCTCCTGCCCCCATCTCCGCTGCAAGCAACCAGGACACTGAGAAGAAGACAAGACTCCAGCACAGGAAATTGGCCCACATTTAAGGAACAAATCTGTATATTAAGGACTGCAATATCCAGTGAGGTGAAAAAACCTGCTTAATCTAGTTGCTGCCCAGTCTAATAGGGTTGAGAGTTTAGACTGCATGCTTATATTTTATTTTATTTTGGTAACCATTCTGACTTGTTAGGCTTTGACTGATAATCACTTAAAATTTATCTTTGTAGTTAATAAATCTGTTTGTTTATTCTACCTGAAGCAGTATATTTGATTTTAAACATGTCAGAGACTCCCCTTGGGATCACAAGCCTGGTACATATCAATTTCTTTGTTAAATTAACGAATTCATATAAGCTTGCAGCTTCCAGCGGTCAGAACTGGACACTGCAAGACGGAGGTTCTTGGGGTTGTGTCTGGGACTGGAGATATTGGCTAGTGTCATTTGCTTGCAAGTAGCTGGGAGCAGCTTACATGCCAGAGGCTGTGCGTGAACAGCCCAGGAGTAGGGGTTCTCACAGCAGAGCAGGGCAAGGCTGGCTCCCAGAGTCAAGGATTGGAGTGACCTAGCAGATCACCAGTCCGGACAACACTAGAGGGGTATGTCACACTCTCCCCTGCAGAACTTGGTCAAATAAACAATATTACCTCACCCACCATGTCTCTCTAATATTCGATGACCAGCATGGCGGCAACAACACTGCATACACCAGTGTTTATGTTACTATTGAACTTAGCCTTGTGTCTTTGGGCCAGTATCAAACCAGTGACGGAGCTACTCTGCATTAGCACAGGGTTAGCTGAGCTGGGGAATTTACCCACGCATTTCTGTTGCACTCACTTTTTCCCAGCCACCATTACCCATTCTTGGAACTTTGTGTGTCTTGGCCATTGGCCAAATCCTGATCCATTTGAAGTGAGTGGCTAAATTCCAGCTGTCATAAATATAAAGGGAAGGATAAACACCTTTAAATCCCTCCTGGCCAGAGGAAAAACCCTTTCACCTGTAAAGGGTTAAGAAGCTAGGATAACCTCACTGGTACTTGACTACAATGACCAATGAGGAGACAAGATACTTTCAAAAGCTGGAGGAGGGAGAAACAAAGCCTCTCTCTCTGTCTGTGGGATGCTTTTGCCGGGGACAGAGCAGAAATGGAGTCTTAGAACTTAGAAAGTAAACTAGCTAGATATGAATTAGATTTTGATTTCTTTAAATAGTTGAGAAAATAAGCTGTGCTGAATGGAAGGTAGATTCCTGTTTTTGTGTCTTTTTGTAACTTAAGATTTTGCCTAGAGGGATTCTCTGTGTTTGGAATCTAATTACTCTATAAGGTATTTACCATCCTGATTTTACAGAGGTGATTCTTTTTACTTTTTTCTTCTATTAAAATTCTTTTTAAGAATCTGAATGCTTTTTTCATTGTTCTTGAGATCCAAGGGTTTGGGTCTGTGTTCACCTATGCAAATTGGTGAGGATTTTTATCAAGCCTTCCCCAGGAAACGGGATGTAAGATTTGGGAGGATTTTGGGGGGGGAAAGATGTTTCCAAATGGGCTCTTTCCCAATTATATCCCTGTTAGACATTTGGTGGTGGCAATGAAAGTCCAAGAGCAAAAGGTAAAATAGTTTGTACCTTGGGGAAGTTTTAACCTAAGCTGGTAAAAATAAGCTTAGGTGGTTTTCATGCAGGTCCCCACATCTGTACCCTAGAGTTCAGAGTGGGGAAGGAACCTTGACACCAGTGATTTAAAAGGGATCACAATTTAGCCTCATTACCCTGTCTGACTGTCTTTAAGAAATACTCCACAGCTTCCTCTCAACAAACAAACAAACAAACAAACAAACAAACTCTTTCCTACCATAGCACAAATGACACAGCATTGATTTATTTATTTAGGTTACAATAATAAAAAGATGTCTACCTAAGGCTCTTTGTTTCCTAACCCATCATTAATAACACAGTAATACCCCAGCTCTATTCATATAATCATTTCAATAGGAACTCAACCATGCAGACACTTGCCACAGCTTTATCATTGTGGAAAGAAAATGTGCAGCTCGCGCAGAAAACCTCAAAGAGATGACATATGGGCACCCCCAATAGGCAACAAAACATTGACAATGCTGTATCAATTAACACTTACCATATCCCCAGACATTCACACCAATGGAACAATGAAAGAAATAAACCCACCTACCCGAGTAGGTAAAAACAAAAAACAAAAAACAAAACACCCCTCAAAATTGAAGCAAAATAACAACAGCTACTGCAGTGATACTGCAATATAATTTTTTACCCCCAAAAAGAAGAGTCAGGGACTCCATGAAGTCCACTAAGGACTTTGATATGGCTACTGATTTTAGCAGATAGCATGGTGATGGGTGACAGTATACAATCCTGTGATAGATAGACAGACAGACAAATAGATTCTGATATTATTCATAGACAGACAAATAGATTCTGATATTATTCACACTAGTATACATTTACAGTAGCTCCACTGATTTGAGTGGTGTTCTCATTTTTGCCCATGCAAATTCCCCTTTGTGTATAACGAGATGGCAAACCATGTGTTCATGGAGACAAAAATGTCATCAGTTGATTTATCCGTAAAGAAACACACACTGGTGGTGAAACTAGGAGTGCGGGGAGTGCTGCAGCACCCCCTGGCTTGAAGGAGTTTCTATTATATGCAGGGTTTACAAAGTTTGGTTCAATGGCTCTTAGCACCTGCACTATAAAATTGTAACAACACCCCTGGATGCACAGAAGGAAATTAAAATCAAAGGAGAAAGATGGACATTTTATTGATCATGAATACCCTCTGTCCAATCAGTTTCCTCAGGGCAGCCTTGATCTCCTTGTTCCTCATGCTGTAGATGATGGGATTCATCATAGGAGTCACCACAGAATAGAAAACATCCACCATAACATCCAGATGTGATGTGGAGCTGGAGGTGGGCTTTAGGTAGGCAAAGATGCCAGAGAAAATAAACAAAGAGATTACTGTAATGTGAGGAAAGCAGGTGGAGAAGGCTTTATGCCGGCCCTGTTCAGAAAGGATTCTCAGCACAGTTTTGAAGATCTGAACATATGACACAATTATGAAAACAAAGCAGCTTAAGACTAAGCATGCAGTAAAGGCAATAACTCCACTTTCACTGAGGTGTGAGCCAGAGCAGGCGAGCTTGAGTAGCTGGGGGTTGTCGCAGAAGAACTGATCCACTCTGTTACCTCCACAGAAGGATATGACAAATGTGTTCCCAGTGTGCAGAGCAGAGTAAAGAATACCACTGATCCAGGCACTGGCTGCCATTTGGACATAAGCTCTCCTGTTTATCACTCTCTCATAGTGCAGTGGGTGGCGGATGGTGACATATCGGTCGTACGCCATGACAGTCAGGATGCCGATACCAGCTGAACCAAGGAACATGAATAGAAAGACTTAGGTGACACATCCAGAATAAGAAATCACCCTGGTGTTCATGAGGGAATTGGCCATGGGTTTGAGGATGGTGACAGAAATGGAGCCGAGGTCTAGGATGGACAGATTCACCAGGAAGAAGTACATGGGGGTGTGAAGATGGTGGTCGAAGGCTAAGGGTGTGATTATAAGAAGGCTCCCCAGCAGGACTGCCAGGTAAATCATTAGAAATACCACAAAGTGCAAAATATGGAGCTCCCTAACATCAGAAAATGCTAAGAGAAGGAACTCAGTCACAGTGGGTCGGTTGGACATTTTCTTCCTCAGCATGTCGTGTGATGGCTGTGGAGGGAAGGAGAAGGTCAATGGTTAGGATTAGAGTGACAGAGGAAATTACCCTTATTTCCTTCCAAGTAATACCTCATGATCTGAATGTCAAAGGTGCACAACTCTTGTCACTTCAATTGATTAGGAGCAGTGAGTGCCCAACACCTCTGACAATCAGAGCACTGGTGAGACAAGGAGGGTGAGGTAATATCTGCAATTGGACCAATTTCTGTGGGTGAGAGAGACAAGCTTTTGAGCCACAAAGACTACCTGACCCATCTTGTCTCTCTAGTAACCTGGTACCAACAGAGCTGCATGCAATCAGACCATAATCCAGGTGTGTTATCCCACTAGTGTCAATTGGTGTAATGCCCTTACAGTCATGGGGCTGCATCACTTTGCACCATCTGAGGATCTGGCCCAAGTCATCCCTTGATCAAATACATTAAAGATTGGAATAAATTACAACCCAAACTCACAGATCAAGCAAATATGGTCCCTCAACTCTATAAAACAACAGAGGAAAAACTTGGGCACAAAACTAAAGTACTAGAACTCCAAGACAGCCCGATTCCCACATTCTAGGGAAATAGGACAGACTCGCTGAGCATCCTAAATGCCAGAGGTAGCTGGGGCATCCGTTGACTACAAAGCCACAGAATCCAGCCGGTTTTCCACTGAAGTGCTGAGACTGAGCTGCTGCCTGTGTTGCCCTCATCTACTCCGCTATGTTTCACACAGAGCTGGTGAAGTCTGCCTAGCTGTGTTGGGAAACTCGCTCCCAACTGTGGTCTAGATGTGGCCTCAATGTCCTTGGGCAGAGTCCAGATAGACAGGCTACTACTGCCTGATTCAACCATGACCCTGAGTTTCAAGGTGCCACTATGTCTATTAGGTACAATCCATATTCCCTGCGTTGTCAGCTTTGCTGTTCATTCAGTTCTGCCATCCTGCAGTTATGACTTTGAAACAGAAATAAAAATGGATGTAACAGAATGACAGTGTTTGAAATTATGGTATCATTGGACAACATCAGTGCTTCCCATCCTGGTCAATAATGTTCTGATTTAACTCTTTTTAAAGAAAATTTGTGTTTTCAGTTAAACAAATTTTCATGGAAAGTCTTTATCATCTATCTATCCAAAACCAGATTTTTTTCTTTGTGGGGGACTTTGGTTGGAATTTTTCAGCAGAAAATGTTTGGTTCTCTGTTGCCAAAACCCCAACATTTGAGGATTTTATGGACTTCTATGAAAAGTCAAAATTCTCTAATAAAATAAATAATTCTGACTGGCTCTACCTGTTTGATTGAATTGATAGCAAACATTGTAAAGAGTTCAAATTGAAGTTCACATTTGGGGGTTGGACTAGATGACCTTCTGGGGTCCCTTCCAACCCTGATATTCTATGATTCTATGATTTATGTTCTTAAATTTGCCCTATACATGAATACTCTTACATATTTAGTTGAAACAGCAAACTTACTGTGTTGGTCTTCAGACAATTTTTCCCAAATTGTGATTCATTTGATCATCCAGTGCTAGAAACTATTGGCCACTATCTATCTCTATATTTCCATCCATAATAGTCTATCACCTTATCTCTCTCATGGAGCCATGTCAAGGTTTCTTCCCCACTCTGAACTCTAGGGTACAGATGTGGGGACCTGCATGAAAGACCCCCTACACTTATTCTTACCAGCTTAGGTTAAAACTTCCCCAAGGTACAAACTTTTACCTTTTGTCCTTGAACCTTTATGCTGCCACCACCAAAGGGTCTAACAAAAATAACAGGGGAAGTGCCCACTTGGAAACGTCTCCCCCCCAAAATATCCGCCCAAGCACTACACCCTCTTTCCTGGGAAAGCTTGATAAAAATTCTCACCAGTTTGCATAGGTGAACACAGACCCGAACCCTTGGATCTTAAGAACAATGAAAAAGCAATCAGGTTCTTAAAAGAAGAATTTTAATAGAAGAAAAAGTAAAAAAGAATCACCTCTGTAAAATCAGGAAGGGAAATACCTTACAGAGTAGTCAGATTCAAAACATAGAGAATCCTCTAAGCAAAACCTTAAGTTACAAAAAGACACAAAAACAGGAATCTACATCCCATTCAGCACAACTTATTTTATCAGCCATTTAAAGAAATCAGAATCTAACGCATATCTAACTATATTGCTTATTAACTCTTTACAGGAGTTCTGACCTGCATTCCTGCTCTGGTCCCAGGAAAAGCATCACACAGACAGAGAGGACCCTTTATTTCCGCCCCTCCAGCTATGAAAGTATCTTGTCTCTTCATTGGTCATTTTGGTCAGGTGCCAGTGAGTTTATCTTAGCTTCTTAACCCTTTACAGGTGAAAGGGGTTTGACTCTGGCCAGAAGGGATTTAAAGGTGGTTACCCTTCCCTTTATATTTATGACAAGCCATCACTGCATTATCCAGCAGCAGTTTCCATGTTCCGTCACTGACTGTCCCGAGTTGCTGGGTCTCTCTGCAGTTCCTAGCAGCCAGGGACTCACTCTACAGATGGTTGCTCCATGCTCCCCTCCTCGGGCAGGCTTGGCTGAGAGGTGAAGGACTACAGGAGATCAGAGCTGAAAGTGCCTCCCAGCTCTAGAGCTGGTACCAGCTTGTGCAACATTCAGAGATGGCTACATCCCAGTCTGTCCCTGCTCTGGGGCTAAATAACTGAATCTGGGCTCCAGGGATGTGAGCCCCACTCTGATATCAGTTCAGGAACAGAACACTCTGAGAACCTGCCCTAGCTGACACTAACCCCCACGGAGGGGGAACACAACCTGCCATGGATCTTGCACAATGGCAGCACCCCTAGAAGGACCCTTGGCTAAAAACAAGGCAGGTTTGGCTAAGGTATTTGACAAATGAAATATATATTTGTAGCAGAGACATGTGACCTACAATAGCTAAGAGCGTAGTGGCACCAGAGCCCCAGCTGGCCTGGAACAGCCTATTCCTTCATTAACTCCACATGATTACCACTGGGGGAGAAGAGAATTATTTGTCTTCCACTGCATCAGCAGCCTTTGGCATGTAGCCCCCAGAGGAACCCACAGCTCAGGCTGCCCTGGGTGTTTGAAGCTGGTTACTAAGAGGTATCCAGAGGCTAAAAACTTAGAACCAGGTCCTGAGTTGATGTACATTTATACAGTTCTGTTGATTTCAGAGTAGCTAGGGCTATTTATGCAATTGATGACCTGGCCCTTTCATTTCAATCAAGGTCTGGCCAATTTACATCAGCTGAGGGTCTGGCTTGTCAGAGTTTGCTTTGTTTATTTGGGACTGGGGGGACCTTTTGAAAGCCCTTTATGTGTGTGGAGGTGGATAGGATGATGGTGCAGATGGAAGCTCTAGCAGTTTCCCCTGAAGACCAACATCCTCTCTTTCTCTGGCCTTCCCCCCTAAAATAAAATTGCCACCCAGGCTTCACAAATTTAGTAACTACCTGCCACTAAGTCCAAAACTCCTTTTGTTGTGGGTGGAGAATTGTGATTAATTTACCCTTAGTGATGTTAACTGAAGGGTGAGTTCACAGCTATCCATCTCAACAAGGTCTGTGATTCATCCAGTCCTTAGTACCTCTCCGTTCAACAGTGCAAGACTGCAGAAGGAAAGGTTTTTTGTGGGGGGATGGGCGATGAAACACAGGATACCCACAGAGAAATGACCCAAAATTTAGATCACTAAAGCTACCCCATGCCTGCAAGTGGCTCCCCAAACTTCAGAGCAAAGCAGATTTTAGAACACCTACAAGAGTCGAGCTTTAAAGAATATAAATTGCTAGGAATGGAAACTTTCTAACTATTTTTCTGCATTGGTACATGCACACTACAAATGTACATTTTCTCAAATACCATTCTCAGTTTGGTGTCCCCAGAGATTTTTATAGGGGTTATGAACTATCTTTTCTAAAAGTCAACAGATCAAGGGCATTTTGACCTGCATCACATCAATTATTTGACCTCTATCTCTGCACAAAAAAACCCCAAAACGAAAAATCAAAACCAAAGAAAACCAAAAATACCCCCCCTCCAAAAAAACCCCCATACATCACCACTTAGAAACCTTTTTCATGGCTTATACCTCAGCAACACCTAGCTTAAACAACCCCAAATTTGAGTCATATGAAAATGTAAATTTCAGCCATAATGTCCCCCAAAATGGCTTTTCAATTTCTCTCTCTCTCTCTCTCTCTCACACACACACACACTGGTGGGGGTGGAGAAGGATAATCAATCCCCCCAATTTTCCTTTAAAAACAGCTTAATCAGAGTCTTTCTGATCACTCCTAATTGGAAGCTTAGCTTTCTGCAAGCTTGGGGATCACTAATATTCTCCAATAATATCATAATTTCAAACCCATTCATGCTATTGCATCCATTCTAATTTAAGTTTTGCAGGAAGCTGCAGGATGGCAAAACTGCAAAGCCTCAAAGCTGAGAGCCCACAGAATATGTTCTCTACAAACTAGTACCTTTACAGTCAGGGACAGATTTGAACCAAGCAGACAATGTCTGTCTATCTGTATCCAGCCCATGGACAAATAAGGGGTTAACAGAACTAGAACTAAGCTCTTTAGTCAAACACTATATCTTGTGTACAGCACTGCTGTCAGCTGAGCACAAATGCTGAAGACAGAACATATGCATAATCGGACACAAACCATCCCCCAAAGGGCTCACAGTCCTCCTAGACAAGGCAGAGATATGGGATGGAGGGAGGGGAAACAAAGGCATGGGGAGGGGAAGTGACTGGCCCAAGGTCACACAGCAGATCAGTGGCAGAGCCAAGAATAGAACCCAAGTCTCCTGATGGCCACTGGCCTGCTCAGCGCAGAGGGAAACAATACAGCACAGTGGTAGCAGAGGGACGGAACCAGCCCATCATTGCACTGATATCAAAGTGCAGCGGCAGGTGCCATAAATCTATGTGCAGCTGAGTAGCAGGCTATTGACATGGCGTTTGGTGGAATCATCACAGACGAGCTTCCACTTTGGATGTTGGGTGCGCCTATGTCCTGTTTCAGTGGGAAGAGGGAATCGGGCTGTACTGGTGGTTTAGAATTTCAGTTTCCTGGCCAAGTTGTGAGATCTGCTGTTTGCCATAAGAACATACAGTTGGACAGGATCTGAGTCATCAAGTCCAATCCCCTGATATCACTGGCAACTCTATCATACAAACCTGGCAATACAGTTATCAAGCTCCATCTTAAAACTACTTAGGTTGCTGACCCATTGCTCCTATTGGGAAGCTGTTCTGGACCCTCCCTGCTCTGATGGTTGCAAAACTTCTTCTTATCTCCAGCCTGAATTTACCCTGGGGCAGTTTCTCCCCATTTGTTCTTCTGCCAACATTGTCCTTTAGCTTCAATAGCCCTTCTCCTTCCATAGTGTTTTCCCCCTTGAAGTATGTATAGAGAGCGACCATATCCTGCCTCAGCCTGTGTTTTGCTAGGCTAAACAAACTTAAGTCTTTTAGTCTCCTCTCACAAAATAGGCTCTCCATCATCGCAATAGAACAACCATTGTTCCTAAGATTGTTGGGTTGGGGTTGTAATTTGTTCCATATTTATACTGCATTTGAACCAGATTGCCAGAGGGTAGAAATAGATGCCACTCTATTGACTTTAAGGGAGTGTTGACACTTAAGATAGGCCCAGAAAGATATTAAGGCTTGCAAGACCCCTATGACGCTTTACAGTTAAGAGGAAGCTAAATTTAGAGTGAAATTCAGAACTTTAGCATATTTTCACCCTTAGCATATTTTCAGAACTTTCATAGAAATATCTTAGCAATGTTCTAATCACCAGATGTGAAATGAATCAACATGTCTCTTAGAAGGGCATACTTAATGACTCACCAACAGATGTCGAGAGAATTGGAAAGTTCCAATGGAACAGGGAACCTTGGAAATAGCCTAATAGAAGAAGTGTGTTCCAAAAAGAGAAAATAGATAAAGACCAGAATGATACACAATGAGGGTAACAAGGGTATAACTGCCCTGAAAAATGAGGAGGTAGTAGAGCCCATCTGCAGAGAAATATGGGGAAGTTCTTCCCCAGTTCTTGGTAACTGTATGCCTTTCTCTGTGTGTGCTATCATAGAATCATAGACTATCAGGGTTGGAAGGGACCTCAGGAGGTCATCTAGTCCAACTCCCTGCTCAATGCAGGACCAATCCCCAAATAAATCATCCCAGCCAGGGCTTTCTCAAGCCTGACCTTAAAAACTTCTAAGCAAGGAGATTCCACCTCCTCCCTAAGTAACGCATTCCACTGTTTCACCACCCTCCTAGTGAAAAAGATTTTCCTAATGTCCAACCTAAACCTCCTCCACTGCAAATTGAGACCATTACTCCTTGTTCTGTCATCTGCTACCACTGAGAACAGTCTAGATCCATCCTCTCTGGAACCCCCTTTCAGGTAGTTGAAAGCAGCTATCAAATCCCCCCTCATTCTTCTCTTCTGCAGACTAAACAATCCCAGTTCCCTCAGCCTCTCCTCATAAGTCACGTGTTCCAGTCCCCTAATCATTTTTGTTGCCCTCTGCTGGATGCTTTCCAATTTTTCCACATCCTTCTTGTAGTGTGGGGCCCAAAACTGGACACAGTACTCCAGATGAGGCCTCACAAATGTTGAATAGAGGGGAACAATCACGTCCCTCAATCTGCTGGCAATGCCCCTACTTATACAGCCCCAAATGCCATTGGCCTTCTTGGCAACAAGGGCACACTGTTAACACATATCCAGCTTCTTGTCCACTGTAACTCCTAGGTCCTTTTCTGCAGAACTGCTGCCTAGCCATTCAGTCCCTAGTCTATAGCGGTGCATGGGATTCTTCCGTCTTAAGTGCAGGACTCTGCACTTGTCCTTGTTGAACCTCATCAGATTTCTTTTGGCCCAATCCTCCAATTTGTCTAGGTTCCTCTGTATCCTATCCATACTCTCCAGCATATCTACCTCTCCTCCCAGTTTAGTGTTATCTGCAAACTTGCTGAGGGTGCAATCCAAACCATCCTCCAGATCATTAAGGAAGATATTGAACAAAACCAGCCCAAGGACCAACCCTTGGGGCACTCCATTTGATACTGGCTGCCCACTAGACATGGAGCCATTGATCACTACCCACTGAGCCCGACAATCTAGCCAACTTTCTATCCACCTTATAGTTCATTCATCCAGCCCATACTTGTTTAACTTGCTGGCAAGAATACTGTGGGAGACCCTGTCAAAAGCTTTGCTAAAGTCAAGGAACAACACGTCCACTGCTTTCCCCTCATCCACAGAGCCAGTTATCTCGTCATAGAATGCAATTAGATTAGTCAGGCATGACTTGCCCTTGGTGAATCCATACTGACTGTTCTAGATCACTTTCCTCTCCTCTAAATGCTTCAGTATTGATTCCTTGAGGACCTGCTCCATAAATTTTCCAGGGACTGACTGAGGCTGACTGGCCTGTAGTTTCCAAGATCCTCCTTATCCTTACTAACTGTTAATCAATACATCCAATCAAATTTGACTTTTCCATTCCTGTTCTGTCCCCGGCAAAAAGCATCACACAGACAGACACAGACCCTTAGCTTTTCCCTCCCTCCAGCTTTGAAAGTATCTTGCCTCCTCATTGGTCATTGTGGTCAGGTGCCAGCGAGGTTATCCTAGCTTCTTAACCCTTTACAGATGTAAGGGATTTTCCTCTGGCCAGCAGGGATTTTAAAGGTGTTTACCCTTCCCTTTAGATTTATGACACCCCCCCCAAATCACAGCTAGGGTGAAACGGTGGCTGGGATTTCTTCTTCCTGGTGCTCTAGGAAAAAAACAGAGTTAATAAGACACATGCACCTCTAAATATATGACCAAGTATATAAAGACTAACAATATTTTCCACATCTCAAGGATGATTTTAACCAGTTGATTCAGGGAAACTTTCACGGGAGAGTGCATCAGCCACTTTGTTAGAAGCTCCTGAGATGTGTTGGATGTCGAAATCAAAATTTTGGAGAGCTAAACACCACTTTGTTATTTCCTGTGGTGGTATGAAGCCACCATAGCGCAGCATGGTCGGTTTACAGGTGCAAATGCTGTCCCCAAACATATGGGCGTAGCTTTTCCAGAGCGTAGACAATGGTGTAACATTCTTTTTCACTAACGGACCAGTTGCTTTCCCTCTCAGACATTTTTTTGCTGAGAAACACTACAGGGTGGAATTCTTGATCCGAGCCTTCCTGCATTAAAACTGCTCCCACACCATGCTTGGATGCATCTGCGGTTACTAGGAATGGTTTGTCAAAGTCTGGGGCCCTTAGTACAGGGTCAGAAATGAGTGTCGCTTTAAGCTGGTTAAAGGCCTTCTGACACTCTTCGGTCCACTGAACAGCATTTGGTTGTTAATTTTTGGTTAGGTCTGTCAGTGGGGCGGCAATTTGGCTGTATTGCGGTACAAATCGACTGTAATAACTGGCCAAGCCTAAGAAGGATTGAACCTGTTTCTTTGACTTTGGGACTGGCCATATTTAGATAGCATCCACTTTGGCCTGTAGGTGGTTGATAGTTCCTTGACCCACCTGGTGTCCAAGGTAAGTCACTCTGTTTAGGCCTATTTGACCCTTCTTAGCCTTAACAGTTAGTCCTGCCTCCCTTATGTGCTCAAAGATTTTTTGTAGATGTTCCAGGTGTTCTGCCCAGGAATCCAAAAATATGGCCACATCGTCAAGGTGCATATTTTCCTAATCCTGCTAGGAGACCATCGACAAGTCTTCGGAAGGTGGCGGGTGCATTTCACAGCCCGAAAGGGAGTACATTAAATTCATACAGCCCAACATGTGTGGTGAAGGCTGATCTTTCCTTGGTGGATTCATCTAGTGGTACCTGTCAGTACCTCTTGGTTAAGTCCAAGGTACAGATGTACTGGGCCCATCCCAGTTTCTCTAATAGTTCATCTGTGCGTGGTATTGGATAGTTGTCTGGGCACAGACACAGTAGTCCACACAAAAACGGAACTCCCCATCTGGTTTGGGAACTAGAACCACTGGAGATGCCCATGCACTGCCAGGGGGGGCGGATTACACCCATCTGTAACATATCCTGGATCTCCCGTTCTATAGCAGTTTTAGCTTGAGGAGACACCTGGTAAGGTTGGACTTTAATTGAGTGAACATTACCTGTGTCAATGGAGTGGTATGCCCGTTCAGTCAGTCCTGGGGTGGCTGAGAAAGTTGGTGCATAGCTAGTGCACAGCTCCTGGATCTGCTGTCGCTGCATACACCCGAGGGTCATGGAGAGGTTCACCTCTTCCATGCCACCAGCACTTTTCCCTTTGTAGTAGACACCTTCAGGCCACTCAGGGTCATCTCCTCCCTGGGCTGTAAGCTGACAAATTTTTAATTCTCTGGAATAAAAGGGTTTTAGAGAATTAATATGGTATACTTTAGGCTTTTGGTTGGAGGTGGTGAAAGCTATGAGGTAATTAACAGCTCCCAGGCGCTCCTGCACCATGAATGGCCCTTCCCACGATGCTTCCATTTTATGGGCCTGGAGCACCTTTAAGACCATAACCTGGTCACCTAATTTGAAGGAACGCTCTCTGGCATGTTTATCATACCAGGTTTTTTGCTCTTCCTGAGCATCCATTAGGTTTTCTTTAGCAAGGGCTAGAGAGGTTCGGAGGGTGTTTTGTAGGTTGGTTACAAAGTCCAGAATGTTAGTTCCTAGAGAAGGTGTAAACCCCTCTCATTGCTGCTTCACCAAATGTAATGGCCCCTTAACCTCATGGCCATATACAAGTTCAAATGATGAAAACCCTAAACTGGGATGTGGTACAGCTCTGTAGGCAAAGAGCAACAGCTGCAACACTAGGTACCAATCATTGGAGTGCTCATTTATGAATTTATGTATCATGGCCCCCAAAGTTCCATTAAACTTCTCCACCAGGCCATTTGTTTGATGGTGGTAAGGAATGGCAACCAAGTGATTCACCCTATGTGTTTCCCAAAGGCTTTCCATAGTTCCTGCCAGGAAATTAGTTCCTGCATCTGTGAGGATGTCGGAGGGCCAACCTACCCTTGCAAAAATGTCTGCTAGTGCCTGGCACACACTTTTAGCCCTGGTGTTGCTCAGAGATACTGCTTCCGGCATCAGGTGGCAAAATCTGTGAAAGTCAGTATGTACTGCTTTCCTCTGGGTGTCTTTTTCGGAAAAGGACCCAGAATATCCACAGCTACTCGCTGAAATGGGACTTCAATAATGGGAAGTGGCTGGAGAGGGGCTTTGATCTGGTCTTAGGGTTTTCCCACTTTTTGGCATACCTCACAAGACCGGACATAGGTAGAAACATCCTTGCCCATTCCCTCCCATTGGAATGACCTTCCCAACTGGTCTTTGGTCCTGTTCACCCAAGCATGGCCACTAGGATGATCATGGGCGAAGGTCGAGAGCTTGACCCAGTATTTAGTTTGAACTACCGTCTCTGAGGATGTCAGTCTTCCTGTGAATCGCTCTCCACTGGTGCACTATGTTGGGGTTCAGGCTCCGGCTGAGCCTCTTGTGTAGGGTTATTGGCTGCTGCCAGTTCAGGTTTGGTGGGGCCCTCTGGGGTTAGGGTTGCAAGTACTGGATTCAGTGTTGGCAATGCAGAATGGTACGGGTTGTTCTGCTGGTTCTGGTTCTGGGACTGGCTCTGTCTGGGTCTGTGGGAGTGGATCCACTACCGCTGTTGCAGACATTGGCCTGGGGTCCGGGTCCATCACCTCTGACTGGGTCCTGGTAGAAGTTTTGAGAACAGTGCTAGGTGTGATGCCTGGTTTAGACTGACTGTGGGTGACCATTCCCACCCTCTTGGCTGACTTCACATGATTGGCCAAGTCTTCCCCCAACAGCATGGGGATGGGATAATCATTATAGACTGCAAAAGTCCACGTTCCTGACCAGCCCTTGTACTGGACAGGCATCTTGGCTGTAGGCAAATTGAAAGAGTTGGACTTGAAGGGTTGAATTGTCACTTGGATCTCTGGGTTGATTAAATTGGTGTCCACTAAGGAAGCATGGATAGCCGACACCAGTGCTCCAGTGTCCCTCCATGTGGTGACCTTCTTCTTGTCCACACTCACAGTTTCCCTCCGCTCCAAGGGTATCTGGGAGGTATCTGGGCTTGAGGACCTCTGGGGTGATTCTGGTGCAATGAACTGTTATTGGTTGGGGTTCTTGGGGTATTGGCCTTTTAAATGTAATGAGCCGAAACATGTAAACATCGTCCAGCTGATGGATCACTGGAGCGAGGTGGGTTGCTGGAGAATGGCGTGGCGGGACGATAAGGTGGCTGGAGAGTTTCTTGGGGGGTAGGTGGGGCCCTTGGTGGCCCCTGGTAGTAGGGGGTAGTCTGAGGTTGTCCCTTCTGGTATCCACTCCAACTGCGACCAGTTTTTTTCTTTTCTGCCACCTCCACCCATTTGGCTCTAATCTCCCCCACCTCGATTACAGTTTTGGGCTTCCCATCTAGGATGTATCTTCATATTTCCTCAGGAACACCCTCTAAGAACTGCTCCATTTGCATTAGGAAGAGTAAATCTTCTGGAGATTTAACACTTGCTCCTGATCTCCAGGCATCCCAATGTTTCACAATGTGGTAGGCATGTCGTGTAAATGACACGTCTGGTTTCGACTTTAGGGCTCTGAACTGCCAACAGGAATGCTCGGGGGTTAGCCCCATTCTGACTCTCACCTTGGTTTTAAACAGTTCATACTGGTTCATGCGTTCCTTAAGCATTTCAGCTGCCACCTCTGCTAAGGGTCCACTGAGCTGTGGCCTCAGCTCTACCATGTATTGGTCTGTAGAGATGCTGTACCCAAGGTAGGCCCTTTCAAAGTTTTCTAAGAGGGTCTCAGTATAATTACCTGCCTTGTAGGTTGGAAACTTTCTGGGATGGGAAGTGGTACCTGGAGAAGGATTGCTAGTGTTTGTTGGTATATTCTGCCTTCTCCATCTCCAGTGCATGCTTCCTCTCTTTTTCCTTCTGCTCCAGTTCTTTGGCCCTTGCCTCCATTCCCATCCGCATGAGTTCTATCTGTCTTTCATGTTCCTTTTGTTTTCCTCAGCCTCAAATCTGGCTTTTGTTTTCCAGCTTTTGTTGAACCATGGAGTCTATCATCCTAACCCCTCTGTTTTTAACTAACTTTACACCCGAGAGTTAAACAGAAAACCAAAACAAAAAAAACTTGGCTTGTAAAATTTTGCTGTGCTGAATATGATACCTAAATTCTCTGAGTGATCGTCAACCTACAGAGAAATCCTAAAAAAAACCCCTAACACCTTTGGCTCCAGGCAAATAGGCAGAAAACCCTCTAGTTGCTCCTAGGGAAAAAAAAAACTTCAGGTCTGTGAAGACTGGTGAATTTCCCTGCAGGAGGTTAACTATCCTGCCTTTAGGTAGAGAAAACTCCAGCTCACAAAAGACAATTACCGTTTGTCTCTGCTCTGGCCCCAAAGGAGAGAGACCGACTCCAACTACTTCCAGTTGGAAACCTGCTTTCCAGCAGCCCAAAGGAAAAATAATCCTTTTAAAATCTGTTCTCCTTGTTCAAAAGATCAAAATCCTAACCCTCCCCCAAACAACTAACACTTTTGTCTCCAGGCAAATAGGCAAAAAACCTCTCTAGTTGCTCTTAGGTAAAAAAAAAACTTCAGGTCTGTGAAGACTTGTGAATTTCCGTGCAGGAGGTTAATTACCCTGCCTTTAGGTAGAGAAAACTCCCCCTCACAAAAGACAATTCCCTTTTGTCTCTGCTCTGGCCCCAAAGCAGAAAAAAAGGAACTCTAACTGTTTTCAGTTTAACCTGCTTTCCAGCAGCCCAAAGAAAGAAAAAAATATTTCCTTTTCAAATCTGTGCTTCTGGTTCAAAAAAATCTCAAAATGATTTCAAGTTGATCCCACCGCTCTGCAACCATGTCAAGGATCCTTCCACACTCTGAACTCTAGGGTACAGATGTGGAGACCTGCCTGAAAACCTCCTAAGCTTACTTTTACCAGCTTAGGTTAAAACTTCCCCAAGATACAAACTATTTTACCCTTTGCCCTTGGACTTCCACTGCCACCACCAAACGTTTGACTGGGTTTACTGGGAAAGCATTGTTTGGAAACATCTTTCCCCCAAAAATCCTCACCAAAACCTTTCACCCCCCTGCCTGGGGAAGGCTTGATAAAAATCCTCACCAATTTGTATAGGTGACCACAGACCCAAACCCTTTGATCTTAAGAACAATTAAAAAAAACATTCAATTTCTTACAAGAAGAATTTTAATATAAGAAAAGGTAAAAAGAATCATCTTTGTAAAATCAGGATGGTAAATACCTTACAGGGTATTAGGTTCAAAACATAGAGAATCCCTCTAAGCAAAACCTTAAGTTACAAGAAAGACACAAAGACAGGAATATTCATTCTATTCAGCACAGTCTAATTTCTCAACCATTTTAAAAATCATAATCTAACACATATCTAGCTAGATTACTTACTAAGTTCTCAGACTCCATTCCTGTTCTGTCCCCAGCAAAACCATCACACAGACAGACAGACAGACCCTTTGTTTTTCCCACCCTCCAGCTTTGAAAGTATCTTGTCTCCTCATTGGTCATTTTGGTCAGGTGCCAGCGAGGTTGTCCTAGCTTCTTAACCCTTTACAGGTGAAAGGGTTTTTCCTCTGACCAGGAGAGATTTTAAAGGTGTTTACCCTTCCCTTTATATTTATGACATAGCCCTCAACTGCTTCCTTCACACCCCCATGTACTTTTTCATGAGGAATTTGTCTGTTCTAGACCTCAGATCCATTTCTGTCACTGTCCCCAAGTCCATGGTCAGTTCTCTGCTGAACACCAGGTTGATTTCCTTTTCTGGATGTGTTGCCCAAGTCTTTCTCTTTGGCTTCTTCACTGTGACCAATATCTCCTTATTCGCCATCATGGCATATGATTGAAGTGTCGCCATCTGCCAACTACTGCACTATCAGAGAGTGATGTATAGGAGAGTTTGTGTCCAAATGGCAGCCAGAGCCTGGATTACTGGTATTGTTTACTCTGCACTGCACACTGGGAACACCTTCAGGTTACCCTTCTGCTACAGGCTAAGTGTCTTAAATAAAGAACAGGGAAAGAGCCCACTTGGAGAAGTCTTCCCCCCAAAATATCCTCCCAAGCTCTACACCCCCTTTCCTGGGGAAGGCTTGATAAAAATCCTCACCAATTTGCATAAGTGAACACAGACCCAAACCCTTGGATTTTAAGAACAATGAAAAAGCAATCAGGTTCTTAAAAGAAAAATTTTAATTGAAGAAAAAGTAAAAGAATCACCTCTGTAAAATCAGGATGGTAAATACCTTACAGGGTAATCAGATTCAAAACACAGAGAATCCCTCTAGGCAAAACCTTAAGTTACAAAAAGACACAAAAACAAAAATATACATTCCATTCAGCACAGCTATTTTACCAGCCATTAAACAAAAGAAAATCTAACACATTTCTAGCTAGACTACTTACTAACTTTTTACAGGAGTTCTGGAGAGCATTCCTGATCTGTTCCTGGCAAAAATATCACATAGACAGACAGACCCTTTGTCCCCCGCCCCCAGCTTTGAAAGTATCTTGTCTCCTCATTGGTCATTTTGGTCAGGTGCCAGCGAGGTTATCTTAGCTTCTTAACCCTTTACAGGTGAAAGGGTTTTGCCTCTGGCCAGGAGGGATTTTATAGGTCTGTGTACCCTTCCCTTTATATTTATGACAGGTACCTAAATCCTTCTGTGGAACTGACCTCTGCTCAGTGGGGCTGGGTTGGGACAGTTCGTCTAGAGGTGAAAGCAACTGCTTCATCTCTTATCTTCCAAGCCCGCTGTCCCAACCTGCTCTGAGATGTCTGTGACAGTTACACGGAAATGGGATATGAACTGAGACATCATGTCCTTGCACACGTCCAGTGGGGGCTAAGGAGGGGATTGTCCTGCTTTCTAATGATGCCTTATTGGGGCACAATCTATTCTCAGGCCTTGCCACAGCATTAAGCTTCTGAATTGTGTTCAAGGGACAAATCAGCCCCAGGATTCAGGTAGTTATAGCAACCAAAGCAATCAGACTGAGTGGGGAATCCCCTAGGAAACCCCAATGAAGAGTGCAGAGCTGTGATTATCCCCACTGGGCATTGGCAGCGGAGTGAGTGGAAAACATCTTAAAAGGATGGGCCAAAGTTATCCTAGGTTCATATCCATTGATTTTCATGGAAAGGCACCAGGAATCGGTTGGCCCAGTGGAGGGACCTGTAACTGATTCTGCAGCATCTTGTGCAATTACAGTGGGAACAAAGGGATGTGGGTGCTGCAGAGTCTGGAACAATATAGTGGATTCTTACTCCAGGCTGTGATCTGTGACAGGGATTGTCAGAGTGCCTTAAAAGAATCAGGTGCCCAATCCCATTGACTGAACAATCGTTGTGACCCACCCAGCTCCTGGAGACCCTTTCAAATATCCCAGCCTTCATACAGAAAGATTTCTATAAAGCCCCTCGGTATTTTATTTTTCACTTCTCGCCCTAATGCTACGCGGCCAGATGATTAGCCCAAGGGTCTAAAGTCTGAAATTTTTCAATAGAATATATAGAAGCCCAGGAAGTTACTGTGCAGTCTTCCTCCACTCACCAGAACCATGCCTATGGCCTCCTGAGGAGGGACCCTTTCTGTGGATGACAGAAGGTTTCCTTCTCCACACCCCTGGTGCTCTCAACACTAATGAACCTCATGGAAGCAAATACTTCCCAGAGATGCCAGATTCAGAGCAGGAGCTTGAACCTGGCTCCCCCTCCTTCCAGACAAGCATCCTAAACATCAGGATGGAAAAATTCTCTGCCTTTTCCCCCGTTTTTCTTGTTGAAACTATTCCACTCTGTCTAAATAATTAACTCCTCATTGGGACAAAGATAGTGACTCTGTAGCCAATTGTTGGGGACCCTGTGAGAGTCCTTGTTTACCCTAATTCAGAGCACCCCAAGCCCTGACCCCTTGGGCTGTTGGTTCTTTCTCCAGAAATTCCATCTTGCCAGAGTCGATAAGTAGCAGAGGTATGAGGGTCAAGTGCCCCCCCAGATTGGCCTGCTGGGGGCAGGGTGGGAGAGGGGCTTTGTCCTTCTCTCCCTGTTCCTCCCCCAGAACATTCAGCTGCTCTCCCTGGTGAAGTCAGTGTGTATGTATATGAAAGTGAGTTTTCCAGCCAGGCTGTCATAGATAGAAGCCTTCTCTCTCCCCCCCACCCCTGTTAAAATGGGATGGGGAGAGCGCTGTGGCCCCAGGATGGGTGCAGGGGGCAGGAGGAGTCATGGGGCCTGGGAGACATGTGGGGTGATCATGTGTCTTCCCCTTTATCCTGGGGAGGCAGCTGTCTGGTGGAGCTGTGGTGCCTGGCAAGCTGTGGGGCCTGGTAGCCCCACCTACCAAGTGCCCCGTGAGGTGGACTTCTGAGGATTCGCGACCCTGGCAGCCAGGTAGGCAGGCAGTTGTGGAGCCCAGGAACCTGCCTGAGAGCAGGTTGGCTAGCAGCTGGAGTGACAGGACTCCAGCGGGAGATGCACTGGCCAGCCAGCTAGTCTGCATCCCTGTCTGGTGTTTGTCAGTCGTTGGCTCTGTCTGTGTTCTCTCTGTATGCTGCATTGGCTCTTGGCCTTACATCAGCAGGGCATGACTTTTGTTTAGGCCTTAGCCCTTACACCAGGCACCATATTTCAGGCTTTCTTCTTCTCCTACACCTGGTTTCCATTGAAAGTTTTGAGGAAATTGACACATTCCCATAAACAGCTTCAGCTCTGTTGAAACTGCATGATCTGACCAACTAGACAGAGAGAATCATGAACAGAAAAATTGGCACAATAATCTCTCTCTCTCTCTCTCTCTCTCTCTCTCTCTCTATTTTAGGATTTTATATTGCCACCTATCATCATGCTACCTAAGCAACTTCCAAACAAAATCAATTGCCATAGCAATGTCTCTAATGGACTTCATGGAACCTTTGGTTCTTCTTCTTTTGGGGGGACAAAGCTCTACATGGGGAAGGAGAGTTTGGGGTTTTATATTTGTTGACTTGTGTATTTGTTTTGTTTTACCAGTTAGTTGGTTGATTTGTTTCTTTGTTCCAGACATTTGGTTTTCTGGAGGGGTAGTTATATTTGGGGAAATGGGAATGTTTGGTTAGATGCATTAGTCAATGTTTTGCTTTCTCTTGCTGGTGCTGATGTGTCATCTCTTTGATGGACTGTTCTGAAGGAGCTGAGGGAACCCCTACAATGAGAGAGAGGTTTAGAAGAAATTCTGTGAGAATCTGGATGGGTGAGCACCTGTTGAGATGACTGTTCTAAGGCAGCTGGGATATATGCCTTAATAATTGTATTTAAATGTTTCTGGAACCTTCAATATGCATCCTTTTATTATTTTATACTTAAATACATAAATCAACACTGTGTCGTTTTGCTATGGTGGAAAGACTTTTCAGAAGAGGCAGGTTTTATAGTGTTTCCTAGACAGAAGTTGTCATAAATATAAAGGGAAGGGTAAACACCTTTAAAATCCGTCCTAGCCAGAGGAAAAACCCTTTCACCTGTAAAGGGTTAAGAAGCTAGGATAACCTCGCTGGCACCTGACCAAAATAACCAATGAGGAGACAAGATACTTCCAAAAGCTGGAGGGGAGAGAAACAAAGTCTATCTCTGTCTGTGTGATGCTTTTGCTGGGAACAGAACAGGAATGGAGTCTTAGAACTTAGTAAGTATTCTAGCTAGATATGTGCTAGATTCTGTTTATTTAAACGGCTGAGAAAATAAGCTGTGATGAATGGAATGGATGTTTTTGTGTCTTTTTGTAACTTAAGGTTTTTCCTAGAGGGATTCTCTGTGTTTTGAATCTGATTACCCTGTAAGGTATTTACCATCCTGATTTTACAGAAGTGATTCTTTTTACTTTTTCTTCTATTAAAATTCTTCTTTTAAGAACCTGATTGCTATTTTCATTGTTCTTGAGATCCAAGGGTTTGGGTCTGTGTTCACCTATGCAAATTGGTGAGGATTTTTATCAAGCCTTCCCCAGGATAGCGAGTGTAGGGTTTGGGAAGGATTTTGGGGAGACATTTCCAAGCGGGCTCTTTCCCGGTTATATATCTGTTAGATGCTTGGTGGTGACAGCAATAAAGTACAAGGGCAAAAGGTAAAATATTGTTCCCTGGGGAAGTTTTAACCAAAGCTGGTAAAAATAAGCTTAGGGGATCTTTCATGCAGGTCTCCACATCTGTACTTTAGAGTTCAGAGTGGGGAAGGAACCTTGACAGAAGTTGACTGGAAAATTGGCCAAATTCTGATCTTATTTTAGTCACTGGGATTTTGTCTCTCACTTTGAAGCCAACAGGGCTGTCCAATGGTCAGTACACAGATGGATCCAAATATGACAGAAGGTCCCTGGAAAAAGTGTGTGTAAGACTTGTAAGGGTTTGATTCCCACCTCAGGTGGGTGAGTGCAAATCCAGAGTAGTTCCATTGACATAAGTGGATTAACTCTGATGAGTTTGCCATTGTGACCCAAAGACACTGGGCTAAATTCAGTAGTGATATACACACTGGTGTAAGTTATTTGTCTGGGATCATTTCAGTATAACATTGGTGTAAGTGGAAAAGAGCCATTGCATGCACTGACATGGCATTCCATACAACATCTAGTGTAAATCTAGTTACATCCAAGCAGAGTGTGGAGATTAGATAGACAGACAGATGGATAGGACCATTGCTTATCCTAACACATCACCCATTTTGTCCCAATGAAATGTTTTTGCTTATAGATAGATAGATGGTAGATAGATGGTAGATAGATGGTAGATAGATGATAGATTAGATAGATAGATTTTGCTTTTATTTACACTGGATTAAACCTATAGTTAGTCTATTGACTTCAGTGAGGTTAGTCCTTTTTTTAAAGCACTGTAATTACATCGTTTTTCATAAAAAGATGGCATTACATGTTCTCATTGAGACAATATTGTCACCCATTGATTAAATTTATAAATAAATAGACAATTAAACCATGGTCATGAGATGAAGGTGGATATTTAATTCTTGTAGAATAACCTCCACACAATCAGTTTCTTCAGGGAAGCTTTCATCTCCTTGTTCCTCATGCTGTAGATGACCGGATTTATCATTGGAGGCACCATGGAATAGAGAACACCCATCACAAGATCCAGTCCTGGTGCTGAGCGAGAGGTGGGTTTCAGGTAGGCAAAGGTCCCAGTGTAAATAGAGAAGAAAATCGCAGTGAGGTGAGGGAGGCAGGTGGAGAAGGATTTGTGCCGGCCCTGCTCAGAGGGGATTCTCAGCACCATTGTGAAGATCTGAAAGCATGACACAAATATTGAAACGAAGCTGCTGAAGCCTAAGAATGAACTAAAAGAAATAACCACAACTTCAGTGAGATATGAATCAGAGCAGGCAAGCTTGAGTAGCTGGGGGATTTCACAGAACTGATCCATCATGTTGCCTCCACAGAAGGATATTGCAAATTGTTCCTTGTGTGCAGTGCAGAATACAGAAGACCACTGATCCAGGCACTGGTTGCCATTTGGACACAAGCTCTCCTGTTCATCACTGTCTCATAGTGCAGTGATTTGAAGATGGTGATGTATCAGTCATATGCCATGACAGTGAATAAGGCAAAGTCAGCTGAAGTGAAGAAGATGAAGAGAAAAACTTGGAGAGCACACCCAGAATAAGAAATCAATCTGGTGTTCAATAGGGAATTGGCTATGGATTTGGGGACCATGACGGAGACAGATCCGATGTCTAGGATGGACAAATTCATCAGGAAGAAGTACATGGGGGTGTGAAGATGGCTACTACAATGATAACTAGGAGATTCCCCATCAGGGCTACCAGATAAATCCCTACAAACACCACAAAGTGTAAAATCTGCATCTCCCGAACATCAGAGGATCCCAGGAGAAGGAACTCGGTCACAGTGGTGTGGTTGGACATTTTCCTTCTCAGTTCATCATGTGCTGCCCTCTGTGGAGGGAAGGACAAGGGTCAGGATTAGAGTGGTCCTGACCTCTGATGATCAGATCACTTGTCGGGTGCATTATCACGAGTGTTAATTGCCAGAGTTCCCTTACAGTCAATGGACTGCTATCCATTCCCACCATCTGAGGATCTGGTCAAGATGGGGCTCGATAAAATGCAACATAAAAATGGAATAAAGTTACATCCCAAATTAATGACTCCTAGAAAAGACGGTCATCCTACTGCGGTAATGGGGAGTCTGTTTTACAAGAGGTGGCTACAAGAGTTCAGCTTGCTTAGCCTGGAAAAGTGCAAGCCTTCTGTGAATAGAGCAGGGGGTAAACTCCAGGGAGGGAGAAGAGCTATTGATGCTACAAGACATTCTTTGGATTCTCTTCTTGAATCTGAAACTGACTTGCTGTATGACCTTGGGCCAGTCACTTCCCCTCCCTGTGCCTCTGTTTCCCCTCCCTCTCTTTCTCTACCTGGTCTGCTAGGACTGGGAGCTCTGTGGGGGATAGGCTGTGTCTTACCATGTGTATGTTCTGTGCCCTCACTTACAGCATTTTGTACTCCACTGGTGGCAGTGCTGTACAGCGGATATGAAGCTACAGAAAGAGATCTGGTTTCTAGACCCGTTATTCCCTGTATGTCCCCAGGCAGGGCCAAGCTTTGGCTGCCTGGTTCAACTCTGACCTTTGACTGTAAAAGTGCTAGTGTGTCTAGAACATATTCTGTGGGCTCTTAGCTTTGCTGCTACTCAGTTTTGCCATTCTGCAGCTTCCCCTGTGAAACCAAAATGAAAATGGCTTCAATAAAATGAACGGTTTTGAAATTATGGCATCAGTGGACAATGTTAGTGTTCCCCAATCAAGCTTAAAGCTATGTTCAATGTGGGTCTGGGGTGGCCAGAAATTTTCTCCTTAAATTCATTTGAAAGTAAAATCAGGTTTTCAAGCCAACAACTTTTCCAGATAAGTCTCAGCTACCCACTATATATATACACTTATATCTATATCTATTTTTGCATATCTATAGATCTAGGTATGCAAAGCAAAAATGGGATTTCTGTTTTTCTAGATACACAGAAAAAAGGAAACTCCTTTTTTGGGGGGAGGAGTGACAGCTGAAGATTTTCAGTTTTCAGCTATTTGTAGCTGAATAGGTTTGGCTCTTGGTTCCCCAAACCCCACAAGTTAGGGATTTGGGAGACTTCTCTGAAAAAATCTTTTTTTTTCTGCTTAAAAAAAAATCTAACAGGCTCAATATGCTTGAGAGAATTGATAGCAAAAGTCTTAAGAAGCCCCACTTGTTATTTATATGTAAGCAGAGTCAGGATGAGCTCTACCCTGACATCTGGTGGTGAGTCGTTGGGGGTTGTGGAAAAGAACTTCAGGGGCTGATCTCATTTGCATAGGCACACCCACCCGGCCTAGCTGGTCACTTTGGCTGCTGTTGGAGCCCCAGTTTCTCTGTTATTGGGGCAGGAAGAATAAACTGTTATTATCCTGATTATGTGACTCAAGGACAGTGGAACTGTACTTGGCCTTTTGTTATGATGGAGGGACTCACCATCAACTAAGCAGCATTCTCTAGGCAAGGGTCATGGGTTCCAAAACCCAGTGAATTAAGAAAGAGGTTGGGGATAGGTATTAATATTTAGTGGTATGGGCTTCCTGGTGAAGGTCCTATGTGCTAATTGCACTTTCTCATTTCTCCATAGTGGAATATCAGATCTTTTTTTGATTCTACTAGGTGTCTAGTTACAGACTGCTGAGCTCAATTCACTTTGGGCCAATGGTGTACCAACAATGAGGCTCCCCTACTATAAGCTGAAGTCACTAAAGAGTTAGAATCACAGAGCATTGTGTTTGGGAGTGGGGGTGGCCTGAAGATATATTGTGAATCAGTTCATGGGACAGTGGGAGCAGCTCATGGAACGTCTGACAGAGTGGTTGGTGGAGTGGAGCAGTTTGTGGGATGGTGGGAGCGGCTCGCGGGACAGGGAAGCGGAGCAATTCATGGGACAACTTGTGGAACGGAGCTGAGCTGAGCCCCATGGAGAGGTGGGGCAGTCGGCTTCGGACATGTAAGGTGCCCCTTAACCCCCCCATTTCCACCAGGTTGGGAGGTAAAACTCTGCAGATAAACTTTCAAACTCTGATGCCACACTGACCAGGGACAGAGACTTTTGGGTTGTTGGACTCAAGAACCAAAGGGAAAGAACACGGCCCAATTTGCTTGGGGTGTGGTTTGGCTTCTGGTTTGTGTTATGAATCCTGTTGCTGGTGTTTCTCCAACATATTGCCACATTGTTTCTCTCTGTTATTAAAAGGCTTTTGCTACACTCAGACTCTGTACTTGCGAGAGGGGAAGTATTGCCTCTTAGAGGCACCCAGCGGGGGTGGTATATATTTGTCCCAGGTCACTGGGTGGGGGCTTGAGCCGGTTTTGCATTGTGTTATTGGAATGGAACCCTAGATACTGAACTCAGCCCTTGTTGCTGCCAACTCTGATGGGCAGAAGAGTTACACACACACACACACACACACACATATATATTTAAATTTGTGCTATATGTTAAAACTGTATCGTATGTAACTGAAATAGCAAACTTACTGTGATGGTCTTTGTGGAATTTTTCCCAACTTACGATGGCTTTGATCCTCCAGAGCTGAGGAATCATGGGTCATTATCTATCAATCTATCACTGTATTATCCAGCGGCTATTTCCATGTCCCTTTGCTGGATTTCCTGAGTTGCTGGGTCTCTCTGCAGGTCCTAGCAGCCAGGGAGCCACTTCACAGATGGGCACTCCCTGCTCCCCTCCTTGGGCAGGCTTGGCTGGGATGCAAAGGACTATGGGCTTGTCTACATGAACATTTAATTTGTGGCAAGCTGAGATGTGAATCTATACTGCACTATCTAGTGGGTTAACTGTCCATGTGACCCTCCTGATCTTGTCCTATTTCAAGAGCACTGGATCAAAGTGCTGTAACCAACTGTTACTGCATGTCTGCAGGGTGCACCGGGACAATTAGTCTGCAGCAGGCTAGAGCAGGATGCTTTCACTCACCAGCTAGCTGTGAACTCATCCTACAACGTTGTTCCTACAATGAAGCCTTAAATGGGATCAGGGACTTAAAGCTCCTCCCAGATCTAGAGCTGACACTGGCTTGTGCAGGCTTTAGACAGGGTCACATACAAGATGTCCCTGCTCTGTGGGTAAATAGCTGAATCTGGTCTCCTGGGCTATGAGCCCAGCTCTGATCTCACCTCTAGAGCAAACCACGCTGACAACCTGCCCCAGCTGATCTTAACCCCATAGAGGGGGAACAGCACCTGCCCTGGATCTCACATGGTGGCAGCGTCCCTGGAAAGACCCTTGGCTATAAATAAGGCTGGGCTGAAGCCCCAGGATGTCCCCAGGTGTTTGCAGAATAAAAAGTATATTTGTAGCAGAGACGTGATCTACAATAGCTCAGAACCCAGTGGCATCAGAGCTCCAGCTGGTATGGAATAGCCTGTTCCTTCATTAGTTCTACATAATTACCTCTGGATGAGCAGAAATTTTGTTTTTTTTCTCCTGTGTTGTATCAGTAGCTGTTGGGTTGCAGCCACCAGAGGAACCCACAGCTCAGATTGCCCTGTCTGCTTGAAGTTGGTATGTCTACACTATAATTAGAAACCTGCAACTGGCCCATGCCAGCTGACTCCAGCTCACAGAGCTCAGGCTAAGGAGCTGTTTAATTGTGGTATAGACATTAAGCCTTGGGCTGCCGCCTGAGCTCTGGGACCCTCCCACCACACAGGATCCTAGAACTTGGGCTCCAGCCAGAGCCTGAATGTCTACATCACAGTAAAACTAAACTGGTCTGCAATTCCTTAGTTCTTTATCCCTTATGATTCATTACAAGACTGTAACTTTTAATGGTTATGGAGCAATTCATTCCCACTAGCTATTGAATTTGGAGGATAGTCATTATTTATTTGCAGTTAAAACTGGAAAATGTAAAAAGACAATGACACTTTCTGTGATTTTTTTTTTTATTTTATCAGCCCTGCAATTTTCTGTTGGGAAAGGTTTTGAGGGAACGTTTTTAGTCCTCCTGGCTCAGCTACTGCAGTCGTGGTGTCCCATATAACACTTTAAATAGGTTGAACAATGACTAATGGGACTTGTTTTGTGACCAGCTCTGGGGTTGAGTGACAATAGTTCCCTCAGTTAATAGAGATAATGAGGCTGACTTTGTATTAGATAAAATTCATCCTTGGACAGTCTTCAAAGGGTGAAGTTAAGTGGGATTTTCAGTTGAGCTTAAAGCAGTAAGAAACTCAACTGTCAGGGAAAGTCAATGGTATGTCACCACCTAGGTCCCTTTAATTCCTTTGTTAGTCTCATCCTAAATCAGGAGATCTAGGTTCTGTTCCCAGGGCTGCCACAGGCAGAGCGTGAGTTTAAACCAGCTATGCAACCTTCGTGTGTCCCAGTTCCCCTGTTACCTCCCAGTCACAAAGACCAGGATTTTCAAGAATTGTTAGTTCGGTATAACGATGTCACTCAGGGGGAGTGGATTTTCCACTACACTACCCCGAGCAGTGTAGTTATACCAACATAAGTTGATAGTGTAGACCAAACCTGAGCAGCTCATATACATTGAGGGCCAGATTTTTGAAGGTATTTTGAACTGGTGACAAAGTTGGGCCCACAGAAGGGTAAACTGAATGAGTTGCCCACGTGCAACACTGAATACAGCACTCCACTAAGCCAGGATACAGCACTCCACTCCCTGCAGCCATCTGGACACATGCTCCGATGTTCATGACTGTCTTGTATCCCAGAGGGCTGCAGATGGCCAGATAGCGGTCATATGCCATGACCATCAGCAAGGCCAACTCTGCCGCCCCAAATGTGATGAAGAAAAACAACTGCAGAAAGCAGCTGTGGAATGAAATGGAGTGATGCTGTATGATGGTATTCACCATGGATTTGGGGATGGTGGCAGAGATGTAGCAGAGGTCTAAGAATGACATGTTCTTGAGGAAGAAGTACATAGGGCTGTGGAGGTGATGGTCGAGGGTCATGAGGACAATGATGAGGAAATTCCCCATGAGGGCGGCCATGCAAAGAAACAGGGAACACAAGAAAGTGCAAGATCTGCAGCTCGCGGATGTCAGAAAATCTCAGGAGAAGGAATTTAGTCACAGAGGTTTAGTTGGTCATGTCCTACCTGGTGAGAATGGGAAAGACGAGGAAGAGCCATCAGGAAAATGCAGTTAGAATGAAGAGAGCTGAAACAAACATCTTTTCCCAATGCATATGCCCTACAACCTTTTGTATGCAGAGGAAGGTTGTGACACTGCTGTCTGTTATACATAGGGAAGTTAAATAAAATACTCTTGCTGGAAGGTGGCAATATAACACTACTTCATTTCTGAGAATAACACACAAGAACCTAAAACCTGAGAGAGATAAAGCAGGCTTCTTACTAAGGCAGAGAAGCACAACTCACCCCATTTTGCCCTAGTCTGGCTCTATGTAGGCTGAATGCTGAAGACCCAGAGCACACACTTCCCTATAGATTCCCCTAGCTTGTTATAAGCAGCAGGAAACCCCTCACAAACTGAGAATGATAGCTTGTCATGTCAATACACCACACTGGCCATTTGTTACTCATCCTCTGAGTACCCAGGAGACATCAGCATTATCCAACCATATTAATCTGTGTTCTGCCGCCTTCTATTGTAACTTTCAGGTTACAGATTCTTCAGAATACAGATTCTTCCTAGATCTGGTCAGAAAATGTTTCCTCTTTCTGCCATGAAACATTTTAATGGCAAAAATGTAGGGTGTTTTTTTTTTTTAAAAATCAGTGGAAACTTGTGACATTTCATCCAACAAAGCCCCAAAACATTTTGATTTTTGTAAGTGAAATGCTTTTTCTGACACCCTCCCCTCCCGACTGAAATATTTTCAGTTCTTGGCTGAAATTATTCAGTTTTCCCTTAAAAAAACTGAACATTTTTGCAAAAAGAAAAGGAGTACTTGTGGCACCTTAGAGACTAACAAATTTATTAGAGCATAAGCTTTCGTGAGCTACAGCTCACTTCATCGGATGCTGTAGCTCACGAAAGCTTATGCTCTAATAAATTTGTTAGTCTCTAAGGTGCCACAAGTACTCCTTTTCTTTTTGCGAATACAGACTAACACGGCTGCTACTCTGAAACCTGTGAACATTTTTGGGGACAGCTAACAGTTTCCACAAAAAGTTTTGCTATGGAGAAAATTTTCTGCTAAAAGAAGAAAACCGACAGAATTTCTGATCAAGTGTAATTCTTGTACATTTCTGGGAGATCTCAAAAGAAGAATAAGTCATGATAATCAACTGAGATTCAAGCTCACAGCTCAGGTTTAGAAGCTTAGAGTTCTGACTGCTGAGCTACCGATCACAAAAAATACTCTTGGTCTGATTTTCAAAAAAGATCAGCACCTGACAGCTCCTGTTTAGACACACAAAGAATGAAACCAGATTATCAAAGGAATTTACCATTCTCCGGTGGAGGTGCTGACTGCTCTGCTTTTCGAGAAGACTGGTCACTTCATTTAAGTACATATAATGGGACCTGAGATCCTCTGAACATCCAGCTTCATTTCAGGAAGTTCAGTAGGGAAGGTCGAAAATTTCCCGCCACAAATTTTGTTCCAAAGAAAAACTGGATTTTAGAATAATATTTATTTTATTTTTATTTGTTTATTTATTATGTATTTATTGTGCCATATGACTGCTTTCCAGTGGGCGGTGGGGATTTATTGACCAATTAATTTTTTTGGACAAACCATTTTGAAGTTTTGTTTTTTTTGCATTAAAAAGTCAAAATTTGCCAATAACCCCTGAGATGAATGGACTCCTTATCTCCTTTCTACTTTTGAAAACTTCATCATCAGTGCAAGTTTCCATTATATTTACAAGTTCTACCGATTACTGAAGCAAAGTACTGAGGCAAAATCCAGGTCACAATGAGCTATTTACTTGAGCAAGAAAACCCTGGAATCTGGTACAGGAAGAAAAAAATTTTAGCAAATATAATTCATTGTAATGATGGCATTTTAAAACTAGATTTTATTCACTTTTTCTTTCTCTAAACAACACATCTTCCATCTATTTATCTATCCAGATCTCTGTGGTTAGTTATCCCTTTAATTAATTCCTTGCATCCAGGAATATCAACAAGAATCACTTCAATCCATGTTAATATACAATGAGACTTGGGCTCCAATACTCCTTTGAAAATCCCCAAGAGCCCCTAATATGAAACCATATGAAACCATACCAGGAAAAATAAATGACTTGCTGTTGCTACGAAGTTCCCAGGGTGTCTGTCCTGCTTTGCAACCCATGAATTATTATAAAGTAGGTAAAAAAATATGAAGTCCCTGAACAGATTCATATGTGTCTTCATTTGCTTCTGACAAAGGAGTCACGTCAGTGAGTGAGGTAGAAGTGAGAAGAGTGATAAATTGTCTTTGCTCCTATGCAAGGTCCTATATTAATGCCTCGTTACAGTCCTTTGGGATGTAGGTCCCATGAAGCGTCTCATAATTTTATCTGGAAAGAATATTTCTGTTCCGTTGTTTTCTTTGTTGTTAATACTCAGCATAAGAGGATGGATCATCTGTCCTTTCCTTGGAGGCTGCACAGGGGAGAGAGAGAGCAAAGACAATAATTCCTGTCCTCTACACAAAATTAGGCAGAGAGATCACAATGTGAATATCCTTTCTATGAATGGCTCAATTCAATCTGAGCCATTTACATCTGTGCCAAGTGGGTGTGAAACTCTATTGCATCGGAAAGGTAGCATCTGACACACACTTTGCACTCAATTTTGCCAGGGTTGCCCAGAGGATTCAGGGGGCCTAGGGCAAAGCAATTTCGGGGGCCCCTTCCAGGGGCATAGCCAGGTGATGCGAACAGGGGGAGCAGACATAAAAAAAGGTGCCACTGCTTGTACTCACCAGGCAGTGCTCCAGGTCTTCGACAGCATTTCGGTGGCGGGTCCTTCACTTGCTCCAGGTCTTCGGTGGCACTGAAGGACCCCCTGCCGAAATGCCGCCAAAGATCCGGAGTGCCGCTGATGAGTAAAAAATAAAAAGGTGCCACTTGTGCTCAGTGGGAGCGTGGCCACTGCCCCACTTCACCCCTAGCTATGCTACTGGCCCCTTCCCTGTCTCAGACCTCAGACTTCAGACATTCTGGTGCAGGCCCCTACAGGGCCTGAGGCCTGGGACAAATTGCCCCACTTACCCCCCCCCCCCGGCGGCTCTGAATTTTGCACAAATATAAGCAATTGCCCAAGATGCCGGATGTAATGAAATGGCCTCTGGCGGGACACAACTGAGAGTATGAATTCAGGACAAATTGCTTAGAGCAGGGCAGTCACAGCCCAAGGCTAGGTGTCCTTTATTATTAAGGCACACCAAACCAGCCAAACAGAGAGAACTTCAGTTTTATGCCACTGGCTAACCAGAAGTAATACAAGCAATTCCCTCAGACACTCCAGTTTCCCAGTATCACCATCAGCACCACTCCTTATGGGGATGAATGTTTATGAAAACCAATACCCCAGTAAAAGAAAAAAGGTTCTCCTGATCCCAAAGAACCAAGCCCCAGACCTAGGTCAATATACAAATCAGATCTTACCCACAAATCACGCTGTTGCCAATCCTTTAGAATCTAAAATCTAAAGGTTTATTCATAAAAAGAAAGAAATATAGATGAGAGTTAAAATTGGTCAAAGTAATCAATTACATACAGCAATGGCAAAATTCTTGGTTCAGGCTCATAGCAGTAAGGGAATAAACTGCAGGCTCAAATCAAGTCTCTGGAACACATCCACAGCTTGGATGGATCATTCAGTCCTTTGTTCAGAGCTTCAGTTTGTAGCAGAGTTCATCTAGAGGTAAGAAGCAGGATTGAAGACAAAATGGAGGGGTTTCCAGGGCCTTTTATATCCGCTGCTGTGTGGAAGGAAATCCCTTTGTTCTTACTGTGGAAAATCACAGCAGCAAGATGGAGTTTGGAGTCACATGGGCAAGTCACATGTCCAAGCATGACTCAGTTTGCAGGCAGCAGTCATTGTTCACATGTTACCTTGATTGTCCCAGGAAGGCTCCTCAGATGTGGATTGGAGTCTCACAAGTTCCATTGTCAGTTAAGTGTTTCTTGATGGGGCACTTACTCAGAATAGTCCTTTCTCAAGAAGCTGACCAAATGCTTCACTGATGCTACTTAAAATCAAACACATTGAGATACAAGTACATAGTCAATATTCATAACTTCAAATACAAAAATGATACACACATCCAGACAGCATAATCATAACCAGCAAATTACAACCTTTCCATAGACACATTATTGACCTCCTTTGTACAAGATTTGGTGCAACTATAGGACCTTGGTTGCAACAATGATCTATATGGCCACAGTTTATGTCGATAACATCACACAGGACAATAAAAAATTAAGCCCAAGATGTGTTTGGCAGGGTGCTATATGTGACACATTGGAAAGAGGTAGTGAGTTGGTTTGATTTTGCTCTCACCCAATATGGTGTAAATCAGGAATAACTCCATTAAAGTTGAGTCATTCATGCCCAGGATGATCAGGTGAATAAACTGTAGGGAAGCTTCAATGAATGGCCCTAAGACTGATCCCTCAATGGTGTAGACCAGTGGTTCTCAACCAGGGTTCTGGGGCCCCCTGGAGGACTTCAGACAGATTTCAGCGGGTCTGCCAAGCAGTGCCATGTTAGACTCACTGGGGCCCAGGGCACAAAGCTGAAACCCCACTGCATGGGGCTGAAGTCCGGGGCCCTGAGCCCCATCACTGGGGGCTGAAGCCAAAGCCTGAGCAACTTAGCTTCTTGGGGGGCCCTGTGGCATGGGGACCAGGCAATTGCCCTGCTTGCTACCCCCTAACCCCGGTCCTGGCTTTTATAAGCAGAAAACCAGTTGTTGTGGCACAGTTGGGCCATGGAGTTTTTATAGCATGTGTGGGGGGGCCTCAGAAAGAAAAAGGTTGAGAACCCCTGGTCTACAGCAATGGTTCTCAGGCAGGGTTTGGGGCTCCCTGGGGGGCTGCAGGCAGGTTTCAGGCAGTCTGACAAGCATGGGCTGCATTAGACTCACTAGGGCCTAGGGCAGAAAGCCAAAGCTCTGCTGCGCCATACTGCAGCCCAGGGCCCCGAGCCCCACCACCCTGGGCTGAAGTCAAAGCCTGAGAAACTTAGTTTTGCAGTGCCCCCTGTGGCATGGGGCCCTGGGCAATTTCCCTGCTTGCTACCCCCTAACACTAGCCCTGGCTTTTATATGCAGAAAAACAGTTGTGGCACAGGTGGGCCGTGGAGTTTTTATAGCATATTGGGGGGCCTCAGAAAAAGAACAGCTGAGAAGCCCTGGTGTAGACCATTAGTATTTCTACTGGAATTGGCAGGGATCAAAGGGGGTAAGCCCAGAGTGAACAAGATCACAGTCAGACTCGGACTGACCAAAGTTTCAGGGAGATTTGCAGAGCCCCTGCTACAAGCCCCTTGAGGCAGGGGAGGATCGTGGGGAGCGCTGGTCACTATCACCCTCATGAGGGGGCTAGTCACTGGCTCCCTGGGGGAAGGTGCAGGCCCGACATGGGATCCCTGGTCCCTGATTCTGAAGGCAAAACCCATTGGGGCGGCCTGACTGCTGAGTGCCTTGGGAAGGGGGATCCCTTAGCTTGTCTATCCCACCATGGGAAAGGAGCATCCAGGTTCCCATTCCCCCTCATCCCCCCATCTTGTCCATGCTGCCTCCACCTCCTCTTTCCATCCACCTTCCCCGAGATCACTGAGAGTGATGGGCATCAAGGCCAATGGAAAGCCCCCACACACTGGTTCTAATACCACCCAGGGGCCTATTATTGTCCAGACACATTCTCCAGTTCTTTTCCCCTTGCCTCCATAGCTCTCCTGTGGGCAGCCTCTAGGGCTTTTTCTGCCTCTTTCACTGCCTCCAGTCTGGTTAACTCCAATTTGTGTTGTGCCTTAATTTCTGTCATGTTAGCCTCTCTGTTTTTAAGTAACTTTACATCTGAGAGTTAGAAATAAAACAAACAACAAACAAAAATAACTTGGCTTGTAATATATATATATATATATATATATATATATATATATAATATATATATATATGTTGTGCTGTAACCTGATTCCTATGTTCTCTGATAGTGATTGTCAGCCTACATAAAAATCCTTAAAAAAAACCTAACACCTTTGTCTCCGGGCAAATAGACAGAAAAACCCCTCTAGTTGCTCTTAAGTTAAAAAAACAACAACAGAACTTCAGGTCTGTGAAGACTTGTGAATTTCCCTGTAGGAGGTTAACTACCCTGCCTTTAGGTAGAGAAAACTCCAGCTCACAAAAGACAATTCCCTTTTATCTCTGCTCTGGCCCCCAAGCAGAGACAAAAAAACCCTCTAACTGCTTTCAGCTTAAACCCTGCTTTCCAGCAGCCCAAAGGAAAAAAAAACCTGTCCATTTTTAAAATCTGTGCTTCTGGTTCAAAAAATCTCAAATTGATATCAAAATGATTTCAAGTTAATCCCACTGCTCTGCCACCATGTCAAGGTTCCTTCCCCACTCTGAACTCTAGGGTACAGATGAGGGACCTGCATGAAAAAACCCCCTAAGCTTATTTTACCAGCTTAGGTTAAAACTTCCCCAAGGTACAAACTATTTGCCTTTTGTCAGACTAACACCACTGAAGTCTATCAATTTCTTTCGGATGGAAAGGCTTTCTGGAAGAACAAGTTTTGATATGTATCCTAAGACAACACACTTTACACAACACACTGTCAACCTGTGGAACTCTTTGCCAGAGGATGTTGTGAAGACCAAGACTTTAACAAGGTTCAAAAAAGAACTTGATAAATTCATGGAGGATAGGTCCATCAGTGGCTATTAGCCAGGATGGGCAGGGATAGTGTCCCTAGCCTCTGTTTCCCAGAAGGTGAGAATGAGCAACAGGTGATGGATCACTTGAGAAGTACCTGTTCTGTTCATTCCCTCTGGGGCACCTGGCATTGGCCACTGTAGGAAGACAAGATACTGGGCTAGATGGACCTTTGATCTGACCCAGTATAGCCATTCTTATGTTCTTATGTTCTTATATTTAGGATTCCACAAGTGTAAATAAAATCAAAATCTATCTGTGTGTATTTTTACTGCCACCCATCATCAGTCTACCTGAGCATTTTCCACACAAAATCAATCGCATGAGGAAGTCCATAGTGGACTTTATGGATCATCTGGTTCTCTTCCTTTCGGGGGTTAAAAAGCTCTCTTTAGGGATGGAGATTTTGGGCATTTTATAGTTTGGCTTATCTAATTGTGTTTGTTTTAGCAATTAGTTGATTGGTCTCATTGTTCCAGATGTTTAGTTTTCTGTGGGTAGATATACTTGGGGAATGGAAATGATTAATTACACGCAGTAGTCAATTTTTTGTTATTTCTTGGTCTACCCATATATAATTTCTTTAGTGGGGGTTTTCTGAGGGAGAGAAGGTTTGTTCCCCACAATGACACAGGGGGGCAGAACAGGTTCCCTGGGTATCCAAGTCGCTGAACTCATGTTGAGATTATTATGTTAATGCATCTGGGATTTTATTGTGTTATTGATGGTTAATAAGGGTGCCTGGAGCCTTGAATATGCATCCTTTTATTATTTTGTACCTAAAGACATACATCAATACGTCAATACATCTGATGAAGTGAGCTGTAGCTCACGAAAGCTTATGCTCAAATAAATTTGTTAGCCTCTAAGGTGCCACAAGTACTCCTTTTCTTTTTGCGAATATAGACTAACATGGCTGCTACTCTGAAACCTATCAATACCATGACATTGTTCCTAGGATGGAAAGGCTTTTTGGAAGAGCAAGATTTTGACATATGTCCTCAAGACAAGCTGATTTGGGAAAATGAGGTCAAAATTTGATGCTATTTTGTCCTTGGATTTAACTCTCCCTTTGAAGGAATCCAGGTTTGGCCAATGGTTAATACACACAAGGATCCAAATATGGCTAAAGGCACTCTGGAGAAGATGAGGGAAGGTTTGTAAGGGTTTGACTCCCAGCTCAGCTGGACTATGCAGAGTCACTCCATTGACATCCATGCTTAACGCTGGTGAGTTTCTACCCAAAGACTCCGGGATAAACTCAGTAGTGACATAGTCACTGGGGTAAGTTATTTATGAGGGGTCATTTTATTATAACCTTTGTGTAAATGGAGAAGTGCCATCACATACACTGACCTGGCATTCCATGTAGATGTAGTCAAATGCAGACAGAATACCATGATTAGATAGACAGAGGGTATATCTACATGGCAAAGAAAAACCGAGGTCTCAGAGTCCAGGTCTACAGATTTGGGCTCGCACTAGGTGTTGGTGTTTGGGTACATTTCAAGTGAGTGGGAATTCATTGTACAGCTGCTTCCTGGGCTTCTATGCATTCCAAATGAAAAATGTAATACTTCAGTCCTGTGCTGAATGATCTGGCTGGTTTGGGTGATAGTAGGAACAACAGGGCACATGACAGTAATATTTGTGTATTAAGGATGGGATATTAAAAGAGATCTAATGGAGTTAGGTACATAAATCCCCTTGTGTAGTCAATTGGGAGCTGGGCACCTAATTTCCTTAAGATGTTCTGAAAATCCTAGTCATAGTTCACATCCTGGTGCAAGAGTACACTGTATAGTTCCAGATTCTGCCACACAAACACATCCCCTTGCTCCCATTCCTAATGCCTCTCATTGGAAATCTTTGGATTTCTTCCTGGGATAAATTTGGCCCATTCTGTTGATCTGGTTTCTACTCTCTCCTCTGCTAGAATTCTTTGAGGGGTGGGGTCAACAAACATATGAACAAAGGTTATCCAGTGTACCTGGGCTTTCAGAAAACCTTTGAGAATGTCCCTCTCCGAAGGCTCCAATTCAAAGTAAGCAGTAATAGCACAAGAGAGAAAGTCCTCTCATGAATCAGTAATTGGTAAAAAGTCAGGAAAAAAGGGTAGGAATAAATGGTCAGTTCTCAAAATGGAAAGAGGTAAATAGTAGTGTCTCTGAGCGATCTGTACTGAGACCAGTACTGTTCCACTTACTCATAAATGATCTGGAAAAAAATGGATAAAGGATGAGGTGGCAAAATTTGAAGATGATACAAAATTACTCGGGATAGTTAAGTTCAAAGCAGATTGTGAAAAGTTACAAAGGGATCTCACAAAACTGGATGACTGGGTAACAAAAAAAACAAACAAAATTAAATGTTGATAAATGCAAAGTAATGCACATTGGACATAATCCTAAACATACATACAACATGAGGAGATTTAAATTAGGTGTTACCACTGAAGAAAGAGACCTTGGAGTCATTGTGAATAGTTCTTTGAAAACCATTTCAATGTGCAGGGGCAGTCAAAAAATCCAAAGAGAATTTTAGGAACCATTAGGAAAGGATAGATAATAAGACAAAAATATCATAATGCCACTATATAAATCCATGGTATGCCACACCTTGAATACTTTGTGCAGTTCTGTCACCCACATCTCAAAAAAGATGTAAAGAATTGGGAAAGGTACAGAGAAGGGCAACAAAATTATTAAGGGAATGGAGCAGCTTCCATATGCGGAGAGATTAAAAAGACTGGTTCTTTTCATCTTGGAAAAAAGACGACCAAATGGGATATGAGAAAGGTCTATAATTGTGACAGGTGTGGAGAAGAAGTGAATAAGGATGTCTTATTTACCCCTTCACATAACACAAGAACCAGGGGTCACCCAATGGAATTAACAGGCAGCACATTTAAAATAAAATATGTCTTCACACAATGTTGGTCAATTTGTGGAATTAGTTGTCAGGGGATGTTGAGAAGTCCTAAACATAAAAAGAATCAGATAAGTTCATGGAGGATAGATCCATCAATGGCTATTAGCTAAGATGATCAGGATGGAACTCCATGGTCTGGGTGTCCCTAAACCTCTGACTGCCAGTGGATGGAACTGGATGACGGGGGATGAATCAATCAATAATTTCCCTGTTCTGTTCATTCCCTTTGAAGTACCTGACATCAGCCACTGAAGGAAAACAGGATACTGGACTAGATGGAGCACTGGTTTGACCCCGTATGATCGTTTTTATATTTTCATGTATGTAAAACTTACAATTTTCTTAATTTAACATTGCATGAACATAAAATGGCTAGGCACTATTTCTTGTTAAATATGAATAATTATATTGGTGCAAACTATTTTTAATTTAACAAAATTAAAATGAATTAAACATTGATGTATTGCATACCTTTAGTGGAAAGCAGGTATTTAGTCTATGACACAGAAAGGGATGGGAGGGTGGCACTTATATTGAGTATTATTGTTACTGATGTATCTAGAAGAGAAGAGCACATTTATGAAAAGAATTGGGAAAGTATCTAAAAGCAGATATCACTTGGAAAATGGGACAACATCTGAAGGAAGCTAAAAACATATCTATATTTGTAACTATTCAGGAAAAGTATGATAAAATACTTCATCAGTGCTAACTCAGTCCACTTATGCTCAGGAAAATATATAAGAAAGGGAAACATAATGGCTAGAGGTGTGGAGGCCTATATGCTGGGATTGCATTACAATAATAGTACAGAAATTAGACAATATTTTTGACAATTAAACAGATTTTTCAAGAATACTAAAGATAGGCCACCCATAGAACCCAGAATTGTTGTACAAAGTTGGTTGCTGACTCAGGAAGGACACACTGATAACACAATGGCTTCTGGTAACAAGATATGTTGCAAAAAAAGAAAAGGAGTACTTGTGGCACTTTACAGACTAACAAATTTATTTGAGCATAAGCTTTAGTGAGCTACAGCTCACTTAATCGGATGCATTTGGTGGAAAAATACAGTGGGGAGATTTATATACACACACAGAGAACATGAAACAATGGGTTTTATCATACACACTGTAAGGAAGAGTGATCACTTAAGATGAGCTATTACCAGCAGGAAGCGGGGGGGGAAGGAGGAAAACCTTTGTGGTGATAATCAAGGTGGGACATTTCCAGCAGTTAACAAGAATGTCTGAGGAACAGTGGGGGGAGGGGTGTGGGGAGAAATAACATGGGGAAATAGTTTTACTTTATGTAATGACCCATCCACTCCCAGTCTCTATTCAAGCCTAAGTTAATTGTATCCAGTTTGAAAATTAATTCCAATTCAGCAGTCTCTCATTGGAATCTGTTTTTGAAGTCTTTTTGTTGAAGGATAGCAACTCTCAGGCCTGTAATCGTGTGACTGGAGAGAATGAAGTGTTCTCCGACTGGTTTTTGAATGTTATAATTCCTGACGTCTGATTTGTGTCCATTTATTCTTTTACGTAGAGACTGTCCAATTTGACCAATGTACGTGGCAGAGGGGCATTGCTGGCACATGATGGCATATATCCCATTGGTAGATGCGCAGGGAACGAGCCTCTGATAGTGTGGCTGATGTGATTAGGCCCTATGATGGTGCCCCTGAATAGATATGTGGACAGAGTTGGCAACGTGCTTTGGTTGCAAGGATAAGTTCCTGGGTTTAGTGGTTCTGTTTGTGTGTGTGTGGTTGCTGGTGAGTATTTGCTTCAGGTTGGGGGGCTGTCTGTAACAAGGACTGGCCTGTCCTCCCAAGATCTGTGAGTGTGATGGGTCTTCCTTCAGGATAGGTTGTATATCCTTGATGATGCGTTGGAGAGGTTTTAGTTGGGGGCTGAAGGTGATGGCTAGTGGCGTTCTGTTATTTTCTTTGTTGGGCCTGTCCTGTAGTAGGTGACTTCTGGGTACTCTTCTGGCTCTGTCAATCTGTTTCTTCACTTCAGCAGGTGGGTATTGTAGTTGTAAGAATGCATGATAGAGATCTTGTAGGTGTTTGTCTCTGCTGAGGGGTTGGAGCAAATGCGGTTATACAAGAGGCTACTAGGCAGCCTCTCCAACACCACTTTCTACAAGCCCTTACCTCTGATCCCACTGAGGGTTACCAAAAGAAACTCCAGCATTTGCTCAAGAAACTCCCTGAAAAAGCACAAGACAAATCCGCACAGACAGTTTCCAATTCCCCTGGAACTTCCTGCTGGTAATAGCTCATCTTAAGTGATCACTCTCCTTACAGGTGTGTATGATAAACCCATTGTTTTCATGTTCTCTGTGTGTGTATATAAATCTCTCCACTGTATTTTCCACTGAATCCATCCGATGAAGTGAGCTGTAGCTCACGAAAGCTTATGCTCAAATAAATTTGTTAGTCTCTAAGGTGCCACAAGTACTCCCTTTTCTTTTTTGCGAATACAGACTAACACGGCTGCTATTCTGAAACCTGAAGATATGTTTGGAGGAAGGATAGATCCACCACCATTAATGGCATACAGAAATAAAGTACGGGCAAACCTTCTAATGGAGAAAAAAGGGAGAGATCCATTAATTGAGGTCTAGTAGAGTATGTACTGAATAATTTCCATGTTTGGAATTTGAACATAATGAGTACAAACTTCATGCTAAGAGGTTGACCAATGCAATTTTTTTAAATGTCAAAAATAGGGATTAAAGATATGGATTGTTAAAACTCTGGAAAGATGGAAAGTTCATTTTGGACAAGTAAACATAATTGAAAAAAAAGATAATTTCAAGATAAACTCTGTCTTTATAGTTTCTCCCTGAGGACAGAATTCTGCTCATCAGTCTCCTGATGGCCTTTTGCATCTCAGCGTTTCTCAGCATGTAGATCAACGGGTTCAGCATTGGGGTGATTACAGTGTAAATGACTGAAGCCAACTTCTCCATGGACAATTTCCGGAAGGGCTAGCATAGATGAAGATGCAGAGTATGAATAGTAAACACACAACTGTGATCTGGGATCCACATGTAGACAGAGCTTTGTGCTTCCCATCCATAACATGTGTCTTTATCTTGACAAAGATGATGGTGTACGAAATGAGCAGGATGATGAACATTACTATGTTGAGCATCCCGCCATTGGAAACCATCAGCTAGTAGGTGTCCGTGCAGGCCAGTTTGATGACTTGTGGGATATCACAGTAGAAATTGTCCAGATGTTTGGACCACAGAATGGCAACTAGAAGATCAATCCAATCTGAACAGTAGAGTGAGCCAATCCACCCAGCCATGCCCCTGCCACCAGCCCCGTGCACAAACCACGGTTCATAATAGTCAAGTACCTCAGTGGTTTATAGATGGCTAGGTCCTGATCAGCAACCATCACCACAAGGACAAAAACCATCGCACCAGCGATGAAGTGGAAGAAGAACATCCAGAGGATGCACTCACTGAATGAGATGGTTCTGTGCTGGGAGAGGAGACCCAACAGCAATTTTGGAGCATTAACTGGTGAGTCACTGACATCTAGGAAAGGCAAGCTGGCCAGCAGGAAGTACATGGGGGTGTGGAACCGGTGGCTGGTGATCACAGTGGTGATGATGGTGAAGTTTACCAACCAGGTTGTCAGGTAGATTAAGAAGAAGACAACAAAGAGGAATCGCTGCAGCTCAGGACTCTGGGTGAGGCCCAAGAGGATAAATTCTGTCACTGTGGAGCTGAGGTTCTGCTATTCCATTTACTAGCTTCAAAACATGTCTAGAAAGGGAACTTTAATAATT